>NC_056761.1:35672944-35992444 GCF_018687715.1 Carya illinoinensis
TTAACGTGTTAGTAATTTGAAAGAGGATACCATAAGAAAATGTTCGAAAGAGGATATGACCATCCCTGTTGCCTTGGAGGGTATTGGATCAGCTGGCATAATTTCAGTTTAGAATTTTCTTTTTTATGTATAATGAGGAGTCAAACATGACAATCACATGAAGATTGAATAACCAATGGTCCATTAATATGCTGTCCTAAACTGAGAAGGCTAACAAAATTTGAGATGCTGTATGCAAAATTCCTCAAGCAGTGCTTCTGTGGCCCTTAAAAATGGCTAACCAGTCGATTGGGCAGCAGTGGCCACAATCAGGATGTTAAAAACACAGAAAGACAGATTAATATAACAATTAGCAACATATGATCTATGACGATTGCCAAACACATGTATAGGAATTAGGAAGCATGTGATTTATAATGTTCATACTTGCTTTGTGGGAAGAACAAATTAACAGTGGAGAAATTAAGAGACAAGTTGAATACCCAATCGCCTACAACAAACAGGCTCACTAGGACTGGATTTTGAAGATCCCTCTTTCTTGTCAAAGCATAAATATCAAGACATGCAAGTCCAAGGCTCCACAGAACTTGAAGCCCCATTGATGCAATTAAATAGCTGAATAAAAGCACAGATATCACCGTCAAAAGTTTGCAAAAGACTGGTTTCTGTAGAGAAATATCACTAAGAATTTTTTTATTTTTTATAAGTAGCATTAATGAGAATTATAATAAAAATCCTTGCATGAATTGAGAATCAAATATCACAAATTTAACAGGTTTAACAAGCCTGGACAGCAGCATGCCTGCATGAGACATGTACATATTGCACTGGTCTCATTTAGTCCGGTACATTCTCATACTTCATCTAAATCTTTCTTAGCAAAAAGGTGTTATAGATCTACTCACTACTCCAATGATCCAATCATTTATGGAGTATTTTATATCCAACATGTAGTCTACCGACAGTATGATGAGAAGATGCTTCAGCATACCCCTCATTTCAACTGTTTACAAGACATATAGACACGTTGTCACTTGTCAAAACCTACATGTGCAAGAATTAATAAGCTGTTACAAGAATTTGGGTAGTTATATCGTTTTAGTATATTGGAAAAATTAAGCATCGTATCAGTGTCATAACTAGCTAATACAATAACGACAAGAAGAGGATTTTTTTTGGCTACACAGATAGATCCACTGACTTCATTTATCAAAAATAAAAGGCATGTTCCGTTAAAGTCCATGCGCCTCAATCTGCCAAACATATAGTATTATCATATTATGTCTAAAAAAGACATAAACATTCAAAGTTGGATTTGACATCACCATCTTTATGAGTCTATGGCCTTCAAAGGTAGGCATACTTACAATGGCACTGGACACATGCCAAATTAGGTATTCAAAATCATCAATGGTATCATGATTCACAATTCCAGAAACTGCCAAACATATTAGTAGCAAGGACTCAAAATTTATGAAACAAAAAGCCACACTCCTAATATCGGTGAGCCCTAATCAGTATAATATACAAAGAGGTATCGAGAGCAGCATAATAGGCGTTTGAGTTTATTCTCCCACCTTGACAGCGTACATGACCGATTGCCTTTAAAGGACGGGGAATTTTCTATGAACACAAGGTTAGGTGTCCCTTATTGGTGCTTCACCCATAAAAACCCAGTTGCGGTTTTAAGTAACAAATGCTAAGTTTTGCCTACAAATCATTACTGAAAGGGAAAACAAGCTTTTTCACGTTCAAGCATCAACAAGCTTTTCCATTAATTTCTTTCAATCCTTTCTTCCCAGACTACAAACCGTAGACATTAAGTTTACATATAAAATGGAATTAATGAACACATTCAAGTTTACATTTCAAATGGGATCGTAGAGCGTAATCCATTATCCTTCCAGCAAGAAACAACTAAAATTGCAGGAAAAAGATATGCTCACTACAGTTCTTGAGCCCAACCAGTTCCGATAGAACATGAGGCCACACTGAAAGGAGACTGTTTTCTCAAGTGATATGTATGATAAATAAAAACGATCAAAAAAAGGAAACCATTTCTTCTTCTCCCCCACTCCTACCCATTTGATAAGTGGGTTTATTAAAACCTTACCAAAAAAATAACAGAACTAAATAAATTGACTAAAAAGCAGAGGCGAAGAGAAGAGGAAATACCAGAAGGCAGTGAACCCACTAAATCCATAAGCACTAACCATCACCCCAATCGCCGCAGCAGCAAATGCACATTGCCCTAGCCTCAATACAAGCCCACTCAACGACCCCGGCCTCCCTACCAAATTCTTCATCTCCTCTCAGCGAATTTTTCCAAGCAAAAAGCTCACCCGATTACCTCCATTCTTACAAAACCAGTCGCACAAAAAAGCGTAGGCATATCTTATAGGGAAGATTGGGATTTCAATTCAAGTTTTGAGCTTTCAAGTTTCATGGGGGTTGGAATTTCAAGCATTCGCATATAATTAATAATATAGAATTCACGGGATTTTGATTCGACACGGCTTTACCGTGTGAAAGGTGTGAGAGGTTTTTCGTCCAAAATTGAAAATTGTTTGGATTACGAAAACATTTCATCTAATTCTATTATTATAGTTTTTTTTTTTAAATCTTTTTATAAAATATAATAAACAGTTTCAAATCCTAATTAAATATTTTCAAATTTTAAAATAATAATAACAATATTTTATTTAATTTTCATCTTTCATCTAAACCATCTTATCTTATCTCTAAATCTAAACCTGTCTTAAGTCAATTTCAATTATACAGGTTTGAAAAATAGGATAAGATATAAGATTTTCATCTGATTTCATTTTATTTTATTTTTAAACATAAATCAAATATAAAATTTTCAAACATTATTACTACTTTTCCATACTTCCAAACAAACCATTAGGTAATTGAGAATGTAACTTCTTACTAGTGTTATGTCTATATTTTATTTTTTAAAAACATGTCTATATAAATATAAAACCATTATGCATCTTTAAACAAAATAGAAAAAGAAGTTAAAATGCACTATCCTTATGCATCGGTCCTTTGAAGAGTATTAATTTTGCTTGTGATGTAGTTTCAAAGAAAATCCAACTTCAACCTAACCTTCACAGTATCTTACCTATGAATTTGGAAATATAATTTTTCATAGGTCAATATCTTTTTTTTTTTTTTTTAATAAACATACTGATTTTATTATTCAAGCAATCATTCAGTACATAACATCTCTGGACCATCCTCTGGTTTCTTCCATTTCTGTTTTTCGCCTATTTTTCCTTCACTACTTTTCTTTCCTTCTTTCATATTCAGTGTTTCCTGGTATTCGTTCAAACTTACTATAGTAGTTTTAATCACTTGTGTAGGACTCTCGAATTCATTCTCAAAAACTACTCTATTTCTTCTATACCAAATGCTTCTTAGGATAGAAACAGTTTCTAGTGCTTGACTTAATTTATCCCATAGCTCTATAAAATCATTCCCTACTGATGCCCATTTTTGTACTGAAATTCCTGCTTTTGCCCACACATCATAAACTCCCGTGCATTTCCTTAAGGCATGCATGATAGTTTCTTCTTCACTTTGACACGAAAGACAATTGGAATTTTCTGTAATTTTTCTATTGCAAAGTAAATATTTTGTATGCAAAGAATCAATACCTACCCTCCATAGAGAATGTTTTATTGCATCGGGAACCTTCATTTTCCAAGTCTTTCTCCATTTCTCTTCTGCTGTTGCTTCTCTCGAACTTCCTCCTATTGACGTTTTCTTTCTTGCTTGAGCCACATGATATCCACTTCTAACTGTGTATTTTCTATGTCTATTAACATTCCATATTTGCTTATCTTGTGCATTTCTGCTTCCTATAGGCATTTTACAAAGAGTGGCTCTACAACCACACATGGGGACTCTTAAAAGTGCCTTTTTTTCACTTATTTTTTTAATACTTCTAATTTTAATTTTTTTTAAAACAAAGTCACAATATCATTAAAAAACACTTCCTTAATTATTAAGTTATAAAAGGAAAAAAAAAAACACTGTTGGGAGCCCTTATATGTAGGAGTAGCATTTCTCTTTTACAAATCATGTCTACTTCATCCCTATTAAAATTCTATTTTATCAACTCTTCATTCTTCCATATGTTCAATTCTTCTACCATCATATCAGAGACTTTTGCTTCCCTATCCAATGAACAACCAGTAGATTGAACACAGTATGTTGTAGGTTTTGGTAACCATTTCTGTCCCCATATATTAACTTCTTTCCATTTCTTACTCTCCACCTTAAGCCTTCTTTCAATAGATCAGTAGCCAACCAAACACTTCGGATCCATATTAGTGATGGAGAAGTAACTAGTTTTGCTTCTAGTATATTCTTCTCCTGGAAATATTTGCCTCTACATACCCTTGCCACTATAGATAAAGGATTCTGTAAAAATCTCCAACTATGTTTAGCTAGTAAAGCTAAGTTGAGATTTTCTATATCTCTAAATCTCATCCCTCTAGCACTCTTTGAACTTCCCATAAAACCCCAGCTCTTCTAATGAACACCTCATCTTTCCTGATTGCTTCCCCCACCAGAATTTTGCCAACATGGATGATATCTCTTGACACAGTTTGTTGGGAATCTTGAACACATTCATTGTATAGGTAGGTACTACTTACAACATAGCCTTAATGAGTACTTTTTTTCCATCCCTCGATGGAAATATGTTCTTCCAAGTATTAATTTTCTTCCATATTTGATCTTTAATCCCTCTAAACGTATTATATTTGGATTTACTAATCATTGAAGGCAATCTCAAATATTTCTCATAACTGACACGAGCCACTGCACATACTTTTTTTGTGATCAGACTTCTGATATCCTCTCTTGTGTTACTACTAAAAAAGATTGAAGTCTTGTGTCTGCTCAGTTTTTGCATGGAAACTTTCTCATACACATCCAATAGTGAATGTAAATTGTTCCAATTTGATTGTCTAGCTCTACAGAAGATAACAAAGTCATCTGCAAATAGCAAATGGTTTATTCTTGGATTCTTTCTTGCTACATTGACCCCTCTAATAGCCCTTTCTGTTCTGTACTATTAATAAGTAAACTTAAACCCTTTGCACATAGAATAAATAGATATGAATATAGAAGATCTCCCTGTTTTAGTCCACTTTTAGGAGTTATTAATTCACCAGGTTGTCCATTTCCTAGCACAAGAAAACTCACTGATTTAACACAGTTCATAATAAGAGAAAAGGAAGTAGTAATTATGAGATTGTAGCAAATGTGGTAATGACAAGGTGACATTATGGACGGAGGATGAAAAGGAAGGAGTAGTAACAAGGTTTTTTTTTTTTTTTTTTTTTTTTTTTTAAAGCAAGCGTATTATAGATATATTTAACAGTTACATGATACAATAGTTAAAATGGTGGGAGGCCTCAACATTCATTTCATCCCAAATTAGCAAATATAACACAAGAAAAAAAATGATCCGAGGCCAATGACTTGACCCCTACTCATTTCCTACAAGGGGAAGCCGCTTGAAACGGTTTTAATACAGAACAAAATAGTTTAAAGGACAGGGATTGGAAGTCGCAATCGAAGTGATGTGTATTGTGTACTGCATTTTGTTGGTCTAGATTAGGGGAAGCAAAAATATAAGAAGGTAGCAAACTGGAGATGCACCGAATCACCTACGGATAACTGCTCGGGACAGTGGTGGCACGTGGGAGCCACGTGCCATGCTAGGAGAGTAGGAGATGATCTAGTCCAAAGGATCTGAGCTCGCTGGCTTAGGAAATGATGCGCGTGGTGTTAGCAACCACCCATTGGTGCGGAGGCGAGTGGATCTCCCGTGCGGTTTGAGCTGCGTGTATGGCTCACATGCCACTCTGTTTAGTGTTCTGTTTCTGCAGTATGAAAGATCGACGGTTGGAGAGGCTTGCGGTGGATTTACTCTTCTCCTTGCTATAGAAGAAAAACTAGTAAAAACAGTAAAAATTAAACAGAATAGGTTCTAGGCAAGCAAGAAGGGAGGAGCAAAAGCTCTAAGCCCCCTTTGGGTTGAGGCGAAGAGATGCTTGTTTTTTTTTTTTTTTTTTTTTTTTTTCAGTATAGTGGAGAAACGGCTCTGGAGAGAAAACACCCAATAAAAATTTGTAATAGTGAGGGAGGTTACTAATTAAAGTAATATGATATTTTTTAAATGATTTTTTGGCATTTGAAACAATAATGTTGTCTTCTTGTGCATTCATAAGATCAGAAGATTAGAGATAAATTTTACTTAATTTTATTTATTTTTTCATTAAAGTAATCTTATGCATTCATTTCTTAATGGTTTTATGGCATTTGAAACAATAATGTCGTCTTGGATGATGTACGCCGAAAGCAATCCATTTTTTAATTTGACAAGATTGCAAGATTTTTAGGAAAAATATACTTATTTCTCAATCTCCATTTATTTTTTAATACAACATTTCCAATGACTTTTTGGAAAGAATAATATAATCTCAAAATCTAAAATATTGTTGTAGGCCAAGTCAAATGTAAAGGATGATAAAATGACTTTTTTAACATTAAAAAAACATACTATATTTTATTATTTCCTTATCATTTTCTTGTGTGACATAAAATGATTGTAATATAAGTAAATAATGATAAATTATTACAATATTAAAATAAATTATTCGTTTTTATCTCAAATAAAATTGAATCATATCGAAATATTGGGAAGAGGTTACAGCGCCTTTAGAGAGGAGAAATTTTCTCATTCTCTCTGTATAATGTTGGGCCTAAGTACACGTTGTTGGTAAGGAAAAAACTGAAAGCGACTAACGAGGAGATTCTTTGTAGCGGATGAGAAAGTCGACCAATGACATAGTCATGAGGGGTGAAGTAAGAAGAATACAACACAAAAGTTGACAAAACGCACCATACAATGCCGAGAAGTCATATAACGAGCTTGGGGCCCTAGACTAGAGTTTTATATGGCAGGCATCTTGAAAATTTGTGTAATATTATAAGTTGGCGGTCAAGTTCAGACATTTGGTAGTGCAATGTTCATGATTGAAGGAGGCAGCTATTGTTGCAGCATCCAAACTCGTGAAAATTAAGGGCATATGCGGTTTCTAATCAGCAAGCAATTTATCTCTTGGTGCCGATCAATTTGTTATACACTCCTCTAACCCTGTATGACTGGCTATCTAGAATGAACTGGTCCACTGTATTGGGAAACTATCACTAAGAAGAGAAAAACAAGTTTAGTCAAGCACGTAAAAGGGAAAAGCAACATAAGACAAGTCAACTACTCTAAATAATGGAATAGGCCTCTATAAATGGAGGGAATATTCTCAAATTTTAGACAGAATTTTCTATGTACAAAGACTCTTGAGATCTTCTCTCTCAAGAGAGGGATCATCTTCATCCTCCATTAAAACCTAATTTCGTTTATTGTATTGAGAGATATATGAGATCATGAAAGACTATACAAATCATCAATTATAGTGGATTTCATCCCTAAACGACCCGTGAACATAGGTCTTTTATGCCAAACTACGTAAATCTCTAATCCCATCTCTTTATTTATATTTCATATGCTTTATTTGCATCAATAGTTTGGCACCGCTTGTGAGATCGATTTATCACTCTAAAGGCTCACGAGATCGCTTTTAAAAAAACAAATAAGTCTCCCTTAGATCTCATTATTTTTCATCTGATTGTTTTTATTTTGTTGACCAGGTCTTAAGAGAGAGAGAGAGAGAGAGAGAATTGGGTTGCATGACATTCATTATGCACGTCAACAACCCACCATGTCTCACTCGGGGAACCCATGATGGGTGGGCATGCATGCCGGTGCCCACTAAGGGACACCGAAAGGCACAGGAGCTGCTGTGGGGGATGATAGTGGAATTGACTGCGATGCTTTCTATTGCCGGCAATGGAACTATAGAAGCTGGTGGGCAAATAACCCACCAGCTATACACACGTCGGTGGCATCAAAAGGAAGCCGGCGAGCATGGCTCCTAGCCCACTGGCATTTTATGTTGCCACCATGGCGTTCCACACCTACGACGAACTCAAAACCATTGCTCATCCTCACGAGGTTGACTAGCAGCCTTAGGCTCACCAATCCCTCCTCGCAAATGGATATGGAGCTTGTTCGCGATCAAACAAAGCTTTTGGTGACCACCATTTGGTCCACCGGCACTTTCTGTCACCTCCATGGCTAGCTCAAAGTCGCCACTGTATAGAAACTTCAGTGGGAAAACATGATGCCAGCCCACTATGCCCCAAGCAACAAGCACAGAGGCCACTGCATCGAAGGACATATACAAGGACAATGGATCCTTTCCTGCCTATCCCACTCTGCCATGGGCCCATGAGCTTGAGGTTGTTCCTTGCCACCATGATTGCTGCCTTTGTTTGCCATCTTTTGCCTGGCTGCCAATCAGCAAGAATGCCCAAAGCTTAGCCCACCTAGTGGCTTGCAACCTTGGTGTACAGACCAAGGTGTACGTGCCCATAACATGTCACTACAATGAACAGTCACAGTCGAACTCACCACGGCTGAAGAACCATGCATGTAGATGTTGCCATGCATTTCCTTGTCATCCCTTTAGCTTGCATGCATATATTCAAGTTGATTTCCTCCTATAAGGCTTGGAATGCAACTTATAATCACCTTTTAAGTTTTTGTTATAACCATTGTTCGAACTAGTAATTACCTAGGGCTAGTAGGGGTGCAGGGTGAGGGGTCCCCCTTCCTACACCCCACCCTTGCATGGGTGAGGGGTTTAGCCCCCAGAATCTGCCCCCATACAATGGGGGTGGGGCCCCCATCCTGGTGCCTAGGGGCATGGGCGGACCCCTTATCCATCCACCCCCCTTCCCTACCCAAATTGGCCCATGGCTCATTGGGCCCAGAACATATTTCTCGGCCTAAAATTCTATTGTATTTTTAGATTTTTAACTTAGATAATCTAAGTTGTCTATTTTAAAAAAAAAAAACAAAATATAAGATATTATAATAATACAAATTAAATACTTAGTGACTTCTAATTGTATTTAATAATTCTAAGTTATTAAAATAATATAAATTAACTTAAAAATATTACAAATTGTCACATGATTTAAATGAATAATAATAACACAATTAAATAAATACTGTAGCAAGATTACAAATTTACAATTGACTTATGACATCATTTCGTATTGATATTGGAATTTGGGGTTTTCACGGTGGTGGAAAAGTGAGTGAGCTATGCTGTGAGAGTGTAAAATTATAAAACCTGAAACATTATAAGAAAACAAATTAGAATTACAAACAAGAAGCAAAAATCATAAATACAAACATTATATAGATATGTAAAAATTACAAACATTAAAATGTGCTAACCAAGATGAGATTGAGATCGAGATAAAGTATTTGTAAAATATCTAAGTTGTAACTTGTAAGTAAATATAAATCAATTATAAATATTAATTTAATTTTAATTAACTAATATATGATATCAATTAACTAACCTAACACCAATTCACCATTAACTAAGTTACTATTAATTATTAACATATACAAGACTACATCTATGATCTAATTAAAGTTACTAGATAAATTTTTTGTAAAATACCTAAGTTGTAACTTGTAAGTAAATATAAAGCAATTATAAATATTAATGTAAATTTTAATGAACCAATATATGATATCAATTAACTAACCTATCACCAATTCACCATTAACTAATTATAGTTTATTAACATCTACATCTATGAATCATGATTCATGATCATATAAAAAACTTTTCTTGTAAAAGTTTAATATAGCTCATTAATACATTGACATACTATAAGTCTATGATAAATTAGCAATTAACATCATCAATATAAGTTTAATTAATTATTTTTTTAATGAGTTAATGAAATAATCGACATTAATTAGTTTACTTAATTTTAATTTTATTAATTTAAATATATTTTTTAATTTATATGCCAAAAAGATAAAAGAATTGGAATCATATATTAGGTAATATAGAAAACGACGCCGTTTAGTGTAAAATTGGACCTAAACAGTTTAGCATGAAACGACGTCATTCCATGCAACCCAATTTATTTTTTGTTGGCACCAGTCTATAAAACGATGCCATTTAGAGTTATTTTAACCCCAAACGATATCGTTTTAGCCCTAATCTGAAAGGAAACCCCCCCCCCTAATGCATGATTCAATTCCCATTTCCCTCCCATAATCTCTAACCTCTCTCGGACCTCTCAACTCTCTCAAATGAAAGCAAACTGCAAACCCTAGCCCTCTCCAACCCCTCCACTGCTACCATGTCCAACCCCTCTGTCCGTCCGTCGCATCCTCTCCCCTCTCCAACCCCTCCGTCGTATACCTTCCTCTCTCTAGCCCATCTGTCGTAGCCCCTTCCACAAACCAGTCCCTTCTCGCACCCCTCCCATAAACTAGCCGCTTCATCGCAACTTGCAGCCCCTGCCAGGCTACCTCTCTAGTCCTTGTGTCGCTTCCTTGCATCAATCTAAAGGTAATAAATACCTCCAAATGTATTTTGATATTTTGGTTAGGTATTTTACTATTTTCTTCATGTGGAATAAGTTGATCAATTTTCCTCCAAATTTAGTTAAATAAGTTGATTAATCATGTTCTTCATTAATTTTTAACCATATATGAACTATTTTTATTATTAATCATATTCTTATTAATAATTTTTTTTTTTGGCAGTGGCACTAAATTATTAAATAGATTGGTTTATGTTTTAGTTGTTTATGGTTTGTTTCCTTAAGTCATGTCAATCAGTTGGTTAGTTTGGAGTTATTTTCGTGGACTCGTGCATCTTGTTGTGGAGTCTGGATGTGGATACTGGGTACTGGAGTCTCTAATGGGCACTGCTTGAAGTCTGTAATGGGCACTACCGCACTAGTACATTGTATTTAAGTTAGGACTATCAATGAAAACCGTATGAGAAATTTTGTATTAGTTTTTGTTATTGGAGGAGAGCACCAATAATTGTTTGTGGGAAGTGTTATTTTCAGTTGGCAAGTGTTCCAGTTATAGTTCTAACTATATGTGATATGTATTAGCGGTCTTGTCTACTCTTTCCCATGATTTCTTGGTCTTTACTCTTTAGGGACTTAGTTTTCAGTTCTTGCTATTCTGAACATTTTTTTTTTTCAAATCTAATTGTTGATTGATTATTTTTGTAGATGGATCCTATTCCAGAATTGATTCCAAATGACTCTACTACTGCTGTAGATAATGTAGACTCAACACAGCCTACAATTACACAAGGGCAACTTGAGCAAGGCCTTCCTCCACTCCCACCCCGTGTAAGTAGTAATATTAAACCGAGTGTTAGTGGTAGACCTAGGTCAATGATTTAGGATCACTTTACAAGAATACCAAAATGTAATCCAAGTAAACCTAGGGCTGCATGTAATTATTGTGGTGCTTCGTATGCATGTGATACAAAGACCAGTAGTACAAAGTCCATGAAGTATCAAATTGAGAAACAATGTAAGAAATGTTTGTTTAATAAGACTGGTAAGTCCCAAACTATTTTAGGTTGGAAGGTGGATAGAAGAAGTGGTAGTGGACTCGTGCCCATAGCATTTAGTGTTGAAGCTTGCAGACAAACCTTAGTAAAGATGATTATTCTTAATGAGTTGCCATTTAGGTTCATTGAAGGGGAGGGTTTCAAGAAGTTTATGCTTATTGTTTGTCCAAGTGGGTAGGGATTACATCCCATGTCACGGTTTTGAAGGATTGTTTTAGTGTGTATATGAGAGAAAAAAATAAGTTCGCATTTCTCTTGACAAGTACTCTTCAAGGACAACATATTTTTCTCACCATGGATACATAGACATCCGTGCAAAACCTTAACTATATGTGTCTCACTGCACACTTCATTGATAATGATTGGAATCTACATAAGAGAATACTTTCTTTTTGTTTTGTTGAGAATCACAAGGGTGATACACTTGGTAGGGCCATAGAGATTTGTTTGCATGATTGGGGGCGACCAAAAGTACTTGCAATCACACTTGATAATGAAAGTTATAATAATGGAGCAGTTTCTTATTTGAAGGAAAAAACCAAGTATATGAGAGATACTATTTTGGAACATGAATTTTTGCATGTTCGATGTTGTGCTCATATTGTAAACTTAATCGTTCGTGAGGGGTTGAGGGACTTTGATGAGTTTATTGCGAAGGTGAGAGGTGTTGTAAAATATGTTAAGTCCTCACCTCAAAGGTGGACTACATTTATGAAATGTGTTGGGTTAGAAGAGATTGCATGCAAAAGTGGCCTATGCTTAGATGTACCGACTAGGTGGAACTCCACCTATCTTATGTTGGAGAGAGCTTCAAAATTTCAAAAAGCTTTTAAATGGTTGGAAGAAGAAGATTCAGGCTTCCTTAGAGCAAGTCCAAAGTTTAGCTAGAATGGTTACTTTTAGCTATAGTATCAAGTTTTAACTAGATGAGTATACATTGGACTAGCCATCTTAAATGTAAAATAATAATATAATATTATATATTTTAATAATATTGAATTTTTTTAATATTTTACAAATATATTTCATATATTAATTAATAATTTTATCAAAAAAATAAAGTTATTACTTTTTAACTATTTTTTCCTTCAACCTAATTATTCAACAAATATATTTTGCCAACCATCTACCCAACATTCACATATACAAACATGTCAACATTTCTTCTATTCAATATTTACATTTAGAATCATGGTTGAAGCCAACAAATATGCCAACAACTTATTGTACCAACCAATCACCATCTACAAATTCTTATAGACATGCACAAACAAAGACCTTGTTTATTCGCTTGAACAATTCCATGGACATGTATATGCTGCTGGCCTAGAAGTTAGAACTTGAAATTCAATAATGTTTTGGCAACACACGAACAGAAAATGCGAGCCATGATTATGAGAGAAAACAAAAACCAATTTGTGGATTGCAGTAATAAGTAGAACAGTCAAATTTAGAGTACTTCGTCTTTAGCAAAAAAGGATTCAGATGTCAGCTCAAAATAAGAGCAAAACTACCACTTCTCTCAAGTCTCAACCAAGCATATCACCAAAGCCCCACAATGCAGCATTCCACAATTTTTTTTTCTTTCACCTTAATTAATCTCCCATATCTCGATTCTCCAATCCAAATAGCAATAAAACAAAGAATTAAATTGGGCGAAACCAAAGAACGCTATCCTCTGTTTCCAGGCTATGGCATAACCAAACACACTAAAGGCAAGAATTCCCCTACCGATCATGTATAAATCCGGTCATGCATATGTTTTTATTTATAGTGGAAAATTGTCACCAACAACATGATTAAGATATAATTATGATGTTCATGGGAAATGCATTAACATCACTACACATATCTCATTTGCACAAGCAACGAGCAATTATTTTTGGTTAAAAGAGAGTGACTCAAATGAAAATACAAAATAGAAGACCTGATTGTCGCACCTTTGTAGGGATGAACTTTTCTTTCACTGATATAGAATCAGTGTGACGAGGATTACAGAGAAAAATCAACTGTGATTTATCTGACTTGTATAAGCTTCAACAACAGAACAAAAAAGGTAAATGTTAGTACACCTAAGAAAAATAAAATATTTATGTGGATCTTAAACAATCCTATTTCAATGCATAAAGTAGATTCCTCACCCCACGGGGACAAGATCAAGCTAGAAGCCACTTCTTGATTGCAATAGTTCCTCTCAGACTGAATTCGCAAATGTGTTGCCTAGAGACTAAAACAAACTTATAACTGAAGGATCCCACACTTTGACATCTAGTGTAAAAGATCATACCTGCAATAGAAGTCAACACAAAGAGAAACAAGTGCACAAATGACACACCATCAAAAAAACATCCACAAAACAGAAGCTTATCCAACTGTGACGAACTATATTCGTAAATACAACTCCAATTTCAATGGCTCCTGCATAAACAGATTCAATAAGAGGTTCTTACAATGAACCAAGTACATGAGACACCTCTAGGTGAAATTAATGGGATAAATAACGTCCATAATTGTCAATTTCATATTTCTATAAATCCACCCAGAGCCAAAGATGTCATCCATTTAATTCCCAACAAATTCTCAAAGCAGCTCATATGCGTTCATGTGTGTAGATGACATGTGTTATGAATAATATACAATCTAAACCTCATCGAAGTACTTCACATAGACAACATCATAAATCGTAGGCTACTGCTCTATCTAAGCAAACACCTTGCATATAAGCATTCCTGTAAAAACACGACGAGATCTTCAATGGCAAAAATAGGGGCAATTGCTAACGAACAAAATGCCAAAAGTTTTCATATCCAGAGCGAGAACTACCAAAAGCTTCTTTTCCTATGTTGTTTGGGGAAACCTCATTTGCTTTCATGACAGAGTTCTTCGTGTCTTCCTCTGTAAATTATTAATGGATGGATGGAAAGCTTTGGTTAGATGATAAAATAAAATTAGGGATTTGGAATGGGAAACAAGAGACTGAAAGTGGATCGAACCTAGTCATCTGGGTGTTAAAAGTGGTGCAAGAAATATCAAGAACCTTCGCTCTAGCCTCTGGGTTTCCTTCAAACATCAAAGTCGAAGTCGAAGGGAGCTCATTCTCTCTGTCTTAAGGGGGTAGGGACTCAAGAAATATCAAAAACCTTGGAACGACGGGAACCAGAAAAATCAAGGATTCAAGAAATTTCCAGGAAAACATAGAGAAGTGGGAGAGAAGAGCGAGGGTTTCAACTTTTCAGACTTCCAGTTCGAAGAGAGAAGGGAATAACAAGGAAAGAGAGAGGGGGATCGTTGGATTGGAAATAATAAAATAATCTTTGATCCTTTTATAGTAGCTCGCCAACAATGGCTAGAGAAACTAATTCACTGTAGCGCAAAGTTAAGATAACATGAGTTTAGCTAGTCCGATGTGGGAACTTTTTGATAAATATAGTCAAATTATGGAGTTGCATTGGGCAATGGCGAGACCATTGCCAATGCTCTTATGAGTATTGGAGACGATGATGATGATGATGTGGTGAATAGGAGAACGTCAAAAAAATTAGAGCCTCCCAATAATAGCAATTGGGAGGAGGTGAGGTTGTTTATAAGGTTTTATCAATTATTTCATGATGCAACGTTGAAATTTTTCGGGAGTCAATATGTAACTTGCAACTCCTTTTTTCTAGAGTTAGTTACAATAGCCAATACGATTAACTTTGAGTGTGAAGAAGGAAGCCCCGTGGTGGGATTAATGGCCACAAATATGAAAAAAAAGTTTGAAAAATATTGGGGCAATATGGATAATATAAATATGTTATTGTTTGTTAGGATTATTTTTTATCCTCGATACAACATGCAATATTTTGACTTTGCATTAGAATGTATGTATGTCCATGATCCCACAAAAGCGGTTGATTTGAGTTGGAATGTGAAAATTGCTTTAACCTGCATGTATGAGGCATACTCTGAAAATGAAGAAGGGAGCAATTCTATTTTACAACAACAGCACACAAGTTCCCCACGTGAAGAGTTAAATACTATAGATAGTAGTAGAGTTAAGGATAGGACAACATAAAGAATGACCCGATTTAAGCCACGGTTGTAGTCGAAAAACTCTTTGGAAAGTAAAAGTGAAGTTGATAGATACCTAGCTGAAAGTTGTGAGGAAGATAATGCAAGTTTTGACATTCTTATTTGGTGGAAGGTTAATTCACCTAGATATCACATGTTTTCAAAAGTTGCACACGATGTACTTGCAATACTGATATCTATAATAGCCTCTGAATCTCTATATTTAGTACGACGGGTCGTATCCTTAATCATTTCTGAAGTAGTTTATCTCCGATGATAGTTGAGGGTCTCATTTGTGCACAGAATTGGCTACATTGTTCTTCCACTCCAATCAGCCTTAAAACTTTAATGGATGAGGTGAAGGATTTTGAGAGATAGTTGGATATGGATATGTTTCTTATTTACTTCATTTTATAATTTTTATGATCTATAATACTATATGTTATGTAAATTATAATAAAAAGTTTTGTTTCTTTATCATGTAGAACTTGTTCAGGAGGGTGAAAATGATATGGAGACGTCAAATACAATGTCTATAACCAGTGCAAGTTAATGAGATGAATCTGTTTTAGCTTGTTAGTTTTCAGTTTGTGTCTTTATCTCAAATAGTTTTCAGTTTCTGTTTCTGTCCTCACCTCAATTTAATGCATTTCAGTTTTGTATTATGAATTTATAGTTGTTTTAGTTTTAATACAATTATGGAACTTTGGCTCACTACATATAATTTTTTTTATCTTTTTATGAATTACTTCAGTTTGCTGTTTACTTTAAGTCTTAGGTGTATCTATGTATATATAACAATTGTGGTGTTAAATTGTGTTTTATTACAGATTAGGTACATTCTTCACCCTTAAGTATTTAATCTCTTTAACCTTACCTTGTTAGAAAAAAGAAAAAAAAAAGGTTCTTTGATTTTCCCCATAATTTTGTTTTACACATAGATATGTGACTTTGTAGTTGTGTTCTAATAATTCATTTATTTACACTTTATAGAGTATTGTCAAAACTGAAAAGTATGACAAGCTAAAAGATGTAGGAGTTGCCAGCCTGCCAGGAGGATAATTGTATAATTTGTATTGATGTAATTTATCATGTAAATGCTTTATGCTACAGCCTACAGTTGCCACTTGCTACTATTATTTCATATTTGAGAGCTATGCTTTTTTTAGAGCTTTTGATGTAAATTATTAAATATGACTTATAGTTTTCTACTCTTATTTTTGTAGACCTTATTTTAATTTTCAGTTTTTGAGATTGTATAATTTTCAATTTTCATTATCTATGCTTGGAAAGTTAGGAATGGTTTTTTTTTTTTTCTTTCTATTTAGAAGGCATATTTGATTCTCTTAGATTGTTAATATGTTGCTTAGAGTTAGTAACATATTTATTTTAGAATTAGAGTTAGTAATTACAATTTTTTTTTTTATTCTGTTGGCGTTGTTTGTTTTATAAGAATATTTTGCTATTTCATTTCTTGCAGTTGATTATAGAATGAATGTTTCTCTAGTGTCTAAACTGAACTTTATTACTTAAGTTTTCACTACTTTTGGGTCCATTGAGTTTTTTTTTTTTTAGGCATTACATCTTTTGTTGCTTCATGTTAATTGTTGTTATGGACATGTCTGTATCTATACATCTCTTCTAGCTTTTGCTTATTAGTTATTGTATAGATAGATATGCTTACTGTTCTCATGTCAATGTGCTTCATTGTTCATTCTTCTCATTTTAATTTTTTGATCGATAACCTTGTTTAAATTGTTTGGATGGATATAGAAAATTTTGATTTTTTGTATTAAAATCTTTTATTCAAATTCATTGTAAATTTGTATATAGATAAATTCTTTTTTATGATTATTTTTATTTTGCTTTCAAATTCTTTTTTTGTATTTTTTGGCTTAAAATTGGATAAAATCTTAATGGGTTTTTACTATTGGGCCGAAATACATAGATTGGGCCATTGGCCCATTTGGTACAGAGTTGGACCGACTGAACCGAACTCGAATGGGACTGGATTGAACCGGTTCTTATAGCTTTCGGTTCGGTCCGGTTCTTATAGCTTTCGGTTCGGTCCAGAGTGGGAAAGCCCTTGATCGAATTAGTCCGGTCTGATCCACAAAAACCTCCTACGGATAGACCGGACTAGACCGAATGCAACCTTAATTGGGATTATGATTGGGCATATGACAGTGAAATTATAAAACCTGAAAAAATACAAGAAAAATAGTTAGAATTAAAAATATTATATAAATATAAAAAATAATTAAGGGACAAATTATATAAACCAATGGTAATGGTAGATCCAATACACACGAAGTTGTATTACAGTCGATGTAGACGTAGCCTCATGTATTGCAGTTGTCCTTACAACAATTAAATTTGAAATTAATACCAGTTAAATGAATATAAATAAATTAAAATAATAACAAAAGAAAATCAATGAATTAAGAGCGATTATTGGAATCAGGCTTATCACCTCCCTCCTCCTATTTAGAGTCCACAAAGTGCCCCACATTTGAAATATGAACTGATTTCCCTTTGATCCAATTTTTAGTGCAAATCAATACCTCCACAGTATTAGTAGACAATGAACTCTGGAATAAATCCAATATGCACCCTATGGTACTATAGGCTGACTCTAAGACTACGTTACTAAAAGGGATGACCAAAATACTGTGGGCTATATCTCCAAGGACAGAATACTTGACAATATTGATTTTCCACTAAGTATGACAAATGCTGGAAATGATATTGAGTATGAGAGTTAAGTATGACAAATATTTTGGAGATTTGAGTAGGATGAACATTTTCCTATATGTGGATGTTGTTCTTGACTTTCAGCACAAAATTGATGGCATGGTGTATGGCTTGGGATTGGAGCATGAGAAGGTATGGGCAGATCATATTGCGGCAAGGGAAAACCTTTGATAGATTGTTTGATGAGTTTATGATATTCAAGGATAATAATATTCCGACAACTACACTTACTACACAACCTCCTCCCAAAGTCGCGATGGGGAAATGGCATAGGATGGAGTGGGCTGAGAGGTTGGAGCAAGACTGTAACAGCCCGCTAGAAATTCAATTAAGGAATTTCTATTGATTTTAAGAACCTCGTGAAAACTCTGTAAGTTTACACGAATCGACTAATCGCATAGGTTTTAGCCTGTCAACATAGTTAGTGTTATCACTCACTATGGTGCCAGAAATGCGACTTTAATTATTTGAGATAGTTAGAAGTGTCAGAATACATCATAGTCTACACCACTAGGTTTAATTGAATATTTAAGATTTTTCAGTACTAAATTTATTACGTTTATTTTTGGAGTGAATAGTAACCTCGGTAAACGTACTAAGCGCAATGTTTTCAAAATCACAGTGTGTAATGTCCAAATTAGATTAGCGAAATTTTATTTGGACACATGGAAATATTTTAGCCACCTTACTCTTCCAAGTCTACTCCACATTTAGAAAATATCTTGAGCTGATTTTTATAGATATTATTGGATAGAATATTTTGAGATAATCTTTTATAGATATTTTGGGTAGGAGAAAACCACACTCAACTCTCAACTCCAGCCTTATCATCTCCCTTATCTCGTCCATAAGTATCTCCAGCTACCACCCACGAACTTATCTTCATTTACACTTTCCATTAAAAGATTATCAAACACTCTCTCTCGGACAGCTTTTAGGAGTTCTTTTGCACGCCCATTTCGAAGCTTTTGTAAGTGTTTTATCATAAAGTCTCCTTCATATAAGTTGTTCCTTTTTGAGTCTAGTTTACATGGATATCTTATTTGCCCCATTTGAAGATCATTTGGTCAGTACAATATTATGTAAACTATAGAAAGGTCATTCTGGGAGATAAACTGGAGAATATGTTATAGTTTGGAGTTTTTGACCAAGCTAATGGATAGATATTGGTCCGAAATTTTTATGGAGTATTGTTAACATGTATATATGACTATTGGTTGAGGATTTTTGCATGATTAAAGGTTTTGATGAAAGATTTTCTTAGATTTAGAAACTTAGAAACTGGAAGAGGAAAAACAGTTTCTGTTTTGAGAAAGTTTAACTCTTTGGTGGTCTAAACCTATTCTAATGACTTTGATAATTTTATTGGAGGATCCTAAGCATCTTATATACATGTTATATTATTATTTTGATGATATTTGATGTTAGTTTCAAAGATATGAAATTTTATGTAAAGAGATATTCAGATAAGCCAAAGTGTGGATGTTCTTGGCTAAATTTATGTTCTGGTTAATTTTTAACCATGTGATCTTGAATTAGAAGCTTATATATGTTTTAGGACATCTTTTTAAACCATGTGATGGTTTGGTTTGAAGATTACATATTTATAAGTCATAGATCAAAAGGTTGATCAAAACAAGTTGGAAACAAAAATCAATAGAAATAGCATATGAGAATTTTGGCCCTATGGAGTTTTAATAGTTGTGATTAGTTTTAAATTTTTCTAAATTGATATTTGAATTGAGGATAAAATTTACATGAGGCATGTAAATTTTGGTGACTTTTGGAGTTAGTATACAAAATCCTTAAGTTATGGGTAAAACAGTCATTTTCCTACATGCAGAGAGTAAAATAGAAATTTTACTCTTTAAGTTAGTATTTTCCATATTTCAATTTATTAGTGATTTAGTGCTAACTTTTAGAATCACTAATTACAGTTCCTCGTGATCGCGCTTAAGGTTTTATAAGAAATGCGGAGATCGAGGTAAGTTAGCTTTTAACTTACTAGTAGTCTACTGTGTATGTGTGCTAAGTAAAAGAACTACAGTGTATGTATGTATGTTATCATATATGTCATGCCATGCCAAGTTATCACGTAATTGTCTATTATACAGAATTTATTCTGTCATCAATTTTTATCTGTTACATAATATATTCTGTCATGTATTACTGTACATTACAAGTATGTCATGTTAAATATGTTGTCTATTATATGTTATGCCATGTTACGAAATGTTTCTATCTCAAGTTGGTCATGTATTTCACGTTATGTTCAAGTCACGTTATGTTACGTCAGGGCTTCAGTCCTTTCATATTCCAGTCACGTTTCATCTTGAGTACATTCAGTTTGTGTAGAATACATGGGGCCACAACAACTGTGGAGTATGTATTTACACGTAGAATACATGGGGCCACAACAACTGTGGAGTATGTATTTACACGTAGAATACATGGGGCCACAACAACTGTGGAGTATGTTTTTTTCATGTTAAGTCAAGTTTGTGTAGAATACATGGGGCCACAACAACTGTAGAGTATGTATTTACACTTAGAATACATGGGGCCACAACAACTGTGGAGTATGTATTTTTCATGTTAATTCAAGTTTCAGAGCAAGTTCATGCTAAGTCAAGTTTCAAATCAAGTTCATGTCAAGTCAAGTTCAGTTCATGTTTCAATTTAAGTTATATCAATTATGCTATGTTGTACGCTAAGTTATGCTTTAATTACTTATGAATTTGATTATGCATTTATACTTTTACTGTCATCCATGCATCATTAGCCTGTGTGGAAGTTTTTTGTTAACTTGCTGAGATTTGTAATCAAATCTCACTGTGGTAGTCCCAACTACCATTCCTCCCGAATGGTAGTTGAAGGAGGATCAGGAGCTGACCAACTAGACACTGACCAACTAGACACAGTCGACTGAACGACAGTGCGTCGTTAATGTTAATATAGTAGTTAAATTACTACTTGTACGATGGAGTTGCATATCCAGTACTTTTAGATCATAACTATTTTGGACTAGTGCTATGATCTTAGTTATTCAATGGATCTTTATATATGAAGTATGTTTTAAGTATTTGAGATATTTTCAGTTTGGTGCATAGTATTGCTGAAGAAAGAAAATTATTATTCGTTGCGAATATTGCATAATGTTAGATGCATGTTAGGAATATTGCATCTTATATGTCATGAACGGGGGCAGGTAACCTTGTGTTGCATGTCTCGACGTTTCAAATGTCCGTCCGATCCGAAACGGAATTTGGGAGCGTCACAAAGACCCTCCTATCTATCATCTTACAGAGGTCCAATCAGAGTTGGATAGATATTTGGAATCAGATTTCCACCCATTTACAAAGAACTGGAAAGCCTAGTTTTGACCTTGTAGAAAAGTCTCAAAATGTCTACAAAAATCCTAACTACCTCTCAATCATTATTAATAGGTTTGTCTAATACTTTCTCATCATCAAAATGCTTAACATATTGGATGTCTTCGTCACCCCCACAAAGGCATTGTTAAATTCTTTGGCCATCTCTAACATAAAAAATGTTGAGTTCGATCTTGTAGGAAATTTAAGACAAATTCCATTCTTACATTCAATACTTGTAGCTCTCAAAACCTTGAATTTATCAAATCTAGCAGGTGAAAATCTCACAAACCTGATCGCATTTCTAACCCTTGCAACCGAATCATCAACATTTTTCAAACCATCAGATAAAAAGATTTAGAATATGTGCAACACATTTCACATGCAAACACTCACTACCCATAGTTGACTTATTCGTCTCTCCAAGATAGTTCTTAAGATATCCCAAAGTAACATCGTTAGAAGATGTGTTCTCAACCATTACCATCACAACCTGCTCCAACCCCCACTCCTTTATTGTGCGGTCTTCAAGGTACTCTCAATAGTTTCACCCTTGTGATAAAAAATTTGACAAAATTTGATAATTTTTCTATTTAATTTTTAATTACAACCTATAAAATGTGTTATCAAAGACATGTAATTAAAATTTTAAACAGATGTTCATTTATCGGTAGCAAGGCAAACTCTCAAGTTCATGTATTGGTGTTGTCAAAGACATATAATTAAAATATATAAAATGTTCATGTTCAGACCAAGAAAACAGACCGAACCGAACCAAGCCAAAAATCGTGTTGGTCGGTCTCGGTCCGTAGTGTATGAAAAATTCAGTTTTCAATTCGATTTCAAGGTGTTTTTTTTAAATTAATTTATTTATTTTTTATAACCAGATCAAACATAAATTTTTACATATAAATTTTTTAAATACTTTATATATATATATATATATATATATATATATATAAAATATTATTTTATATATTAGTTGTGTAAGTTAATTATGTAAATTTCTTCTAATCTATCACCATTGATCATATAAAATGTAACATAATATATGATATCAATTAAATAATATATCATTTGATAAATCATATGACAATATATGTTATTATATGTAGATGTATACTCTATTATTTACACTAAATTAAAGTAATTAGGTATTTTTTTTTAAGATACCTAAGTTGCAAGTAAGTATGAATAATTTATGGACAATGAAATTATTTAATATTCATTAACCATATATAAAATGTTAGAATTTTAATATAAGCCATTATGAATACTAAAATATTAAGTTAGTAACTATTAATATCATAAATACAGTTATAATTAATTATTTTTTAATAAGTTAGTTGCATTATCCACATTAAATAGCTCACTTAATTTTAATTTTAGTAATTTAGTTAAGTTTTTATATTAATTTATTTGCTAAAAAAATGAAAAGAGGAAAAAAAATGTTCGGGGACCGAATTGGACTGATGGTTAACAGTCTGATTTAGTTTATAAGGGTAATTCGTTCGGTCTAGTCTGGTAAAACGGGTGGACCTAAATTTTCAGTCTGTGACCTCCCCCAAACCGGATCGGACCGATTACACTCCTAATTCCAATGGATGAATAATCAAGAATGTACTTTACTCTTTGGTCTTAACTAGAAATAAGTTCAAACAATCCATTTTCTAAACAAGAACCCCAAGGAGAATATGTGATGACCCGCTTTTAAGTGTATTTTCGCTTAAATGGTTGTTTTTATTTTAATTAATATATTAGTTTATTATTTTAATTTATTTGCGTTTTAAAATTGATTTTTTTATTTAATTTAATTTATTTGATGTTGTGTTTTATTTCTTTAAGTTGTTTTGTGGTTTTTAATCTTTTTCGGCGGTTTGTTTCGTTTTCCCGGAGTGAGGATTGGACCTCATTTCTTTTCACATCTTTTTTCCTTTTTCTCTTTTTTTTTTTTTCCTTTTTTTTTCCTTTCTTTTCTTTTTTTTTCTTTTTCTTTTTTCTCTCTTCTCTCTCCCCGATCGGACCCCCCCGAGCTCTCTCTCTCTCTCCTCCCTCTCCCTCAAGCCGGCGTCCCTTCAACAGCCCAGACCGCCGCCGTCCGGCCACCGTTTGACCCCCCACCGGTCCCATTCTCTTCCCCTCCCTCCGGTGCACCACCCCTCCGAAGCCCACCCCCAACCGGCCGGCCGTTTGGCCGGAAAAGCTCCAAGAAGGGCGCATGGATTTTGCTTCGATCCGCCGCCGTCGCTCCACCTCCGGCCACCACTTCTTCACCACTTCATCACCGACTCCTTGCCGTCCTAACCCACCCATTTCCGGCCTCCAACCACCACCGGAACAGCTCCTACGAGCTAGCTTTCCGTTTTGGGTAATCCGGCCATTTTCCGGCGATTCCGCCGCCACCCACGGCCAACCACCACTTCCAATAGCTTCACAACCATCCCTAGACCATACCCTATCAATCTCGTGTCCTAGTTTATCTCCGTTCAAAAGTGGGTTTTTCAAACCCACGGCCACAGTGAATTTTCACTGTGACGTTGCTGTTTTTCCGCCGTTTGCAACGCCGCTTGTTTCCTAAAATTGCCATATAGCGCTGTAAGTATTTTCCAAACCCTATTTTCAGATTTTAATATATATTGCTCATTCAATTATTTATTGTTGTTGGTTGTTGATTCCGGACTGAGTCCGAGGAGTTTCGGGGGTCGGATGGATGGAGGACGGAGTTGCCTGTTTATTTGATTTATGATTGTTGAATTATTTTATTATGCGTTGTTATGGCATTATATGGTGCATGCACGTGTGTTTGTGGATTTGTGTGAAAAGCCTGTGTATTGGCGTGAGTGGTTTTACGGGTGCGTGTGTATCACGAGCCCAAGCCGGGATGGGTTATTATCCCGGTGGAGCTCCTCTGGTCACTCGGGAGCGGAATAAACTGAGTGATGTCCCCTGAGTTGTCGCTAGACGACGGGAGCGGGGGCTAGGGGTTGCTTGGCTACGAACGCGCCGGGCGCGGAACCGAGCATCGCTCTAGGCACCGACTCCGTGGCCCTTTGCTGGTGAGGGCTAGAGGATGCTTGGCTACGAACGTGCGGGGCACGGAACTGGGCATCGCTCGTTAGGTGTCGCATGCGTGGTGGTACTCTGCGGTGTGGCACTGGAGCCAGGGTGTGCGGATGACCCCTAGGGGAGGTCATGGTGCACGCGGTTAAAATTGGATAATGGTTTGAGAGGCCAAATGGGTTTTTGGCGTGTGTGGAAAACTGTGTCTTTGGGTTTTGTGCATTAGGCATGGTTCATGCATTGATTTGAGTTCTATATGTGTTATTATCTGGTAGTGTTTGGGTTTTACTTACCTGCGGTACCATTTTTGGTTCCGTAGCTTTTGGTGCAGGAGATGAGGATGAGGAGGAGGAGGCTGAGCTCGAGGATGCGGCTCCGCCGGGCTGCTGATGTGGTGTTTTATATTTGTCAAAACTGTATTTTTGTTTTGTAATATTGTATCTATGTATGTTTTAAACAGCTTGTATTACGTTAAGAAAAATTCTGGTACTTAGTTACGACTTTCGTTATCCGCTGCGTGTTTCTCTGTACACATATGTTGCCTTGCACACACTCGGCACCCGTCGATGGGATGGTGACCCGGGTTGTCACCATCCGGACGCCTCGATTTCCCCGTGTTCGGGCGTGGGGATTTGGGGGCGTCACAGGTGGTATCAGAGCGGTTTGGCTCTGGGTAAAACCACATGTCCCGTAGGTAGTACCAGAATGTTTTTAAAGTTATGTTTTGAAAATTATGTTAAGTATAGTTGTTTTATTTGTTTTATTTGTTTGGGCTTGTTTGCTTGTTTTTATTTTATTTAGTTATGTTTTGGCATGTTGGTTTCTTTTATCTCTTGCTGTGTAGTGTTGTTTTTGTTTTTGTTGGTTTTATGATGGTTTTATTTGTTTTCTTAAAGGAGGGTCAAGAGTGGTGTTGTGACAGGAATATGGGGAGACCAGGAAGACCAAGGAAAAATACTCAGGAGCCACGGGACAATACCTCCAGGGATGACTCCATAGCCGAAGCAATTCGGCAGATGACGGAATTTATGCAGCAGAGTGTGAGGTCTCAACAGGCAGGGCCTTGGCCACCACAAGGACCTTGGCCACCGCAAGGGGGTCCTTGGCCACCATCAGGAGGGCCTTGCCCACCATCAGGAGGGCCTTATCCACCGTCAGGAGAGCCTTGTCCGCAACAAGGAGGGTATTGGCCACAACCAGGAGGTCCCTGGCCATATCAGGGAGGGTCTTGGATGTATCCAGGAGGGTCCAGTAGCATGGTGCAAGCCGGATGCACCTATGAGCGCTTCCTGGCGCATAGGACTCCACACTTCACGGGAAATGAGGATCCACTTCAGGCTGGAAAATGGATCAAAGATCTGGAGAAGACTTTTGAGGTGTGTGGGTGCACTGAGGCACAGCAAGTACTTTACGCCAGCTATCTCTTGCAAGGTACCGCTTCTGATTGGTGGGATACCAAGAGGGTGCTGTTAGAATCTGAACTGGGATCTTTCGCTGCGGTGACCTGGCAGCGTTTCAAGAAGGAGTTCAATGACCGCTTCTTTCCTGCATCGGTAAGGAAGCAAAAGGCAAGAGAGTTCTCCAATCTGGTCCAAGGGGGCGCGACAGTGGAGCTGTACGCCCGGAGGTTCATAGAACTTGAGCGGTTTGCTCCTCACCTTGTCGCCACTGAGGAGATGCGAGTAGATCGTTTCCAGGAGGGGCTGCGTCATGACATACGCCGTATGGTGGTCAGCCATCGGATACCCACTTTTCAGTAATTAGTGGATGTGGCTACCCTTGTGGAGCGGGAAAATAATCTGAGTGTGGGTTCCCCTCCAGGGCATAAGAGGCGGAGTTTTTCTGGTGAAGGAAGCAGCTCGGGTTCGCCCCAGAAGTTTGTTCAGCGAACCGGAACTCGACCTCCTACGTCCTCAGGTGTTCGTATGGGAGGACGGATGCCTATTTGTGGAGCTTGTAATAGAGCTCATGAGGGCGAGTGTCGGACGAGTAGCGGACCCCAGTGTTACCGGTGCGGCCAAGTGGGACATATCGCTCGGGATTGCTCCGTCAGAGTTCAAGAAAGCCGTGGAGGTAGACACGGTGGAAGAACCAACCCGAGACAAGCAGTGCAAGCCCGGGTTTATGCTGTCACACCCAGAGAGGTGGATGATGAGGCACCAGCGACCCATGATGCTGGAGTAATCACAGGTATGGATTAATTTAATTTTTTTAAGTTGGATTTAATTTTTGGTGCATTCGGTTTCTTCGTTGTTTTTTTTGGATTTCATGGGTTGTGCGCTTGGTTCAGGAAGAGTCCGTTTGTATGAGTTTTATGCTTGTACTTTGTTTGATTCCGGTGCTTCACGATCGTTTGTGTCTTCCACGTTTGCTTGGGTGTGTAACTTGGTCACGGAACCGTTGCCGAAGGCTATGGTAGTGGCTCTACCCGATGGTGAGATGGTGTGGTGTTCCAAGGTTGCTTTGGGATGCCAGTTAAATTTTGAGGGAAGATTCTTGGATGCGGATTTGGTGGTGTTCAAGCTGTTGGGCTTCGATATCATCCTCGGGATGGATTGGCTATACCGATATTCTGCGAGTATTAATTGCAGAAGTCGGATAATTAGCTTTCAGCTTCCAGATGGTGATTGTCTGGAATTTGCGGGGAGTAGATTAAAAGAAAAGCCAATGATTATATCGGCGATTCAGGCAAGACGAGAGATTGCATGGGGAGCGGATGCATTCTTGGTGCAGATGGTGTCCACGCCGTCTGAGAAGAAGTCTTTGGCAGACATTCCAGTTGTAGAAGAATTCCCCGATGTGTTTGTGGATGACTTGCTCGGACTACCCCCTGTTCGGGAGATGGAGTTTGTTATAGACTTGGAACCCGGAGCGGCTCCTGTGCATAAAGCTCCGTATCGCATGGCACCGGCTGAATTGAAAGAGTTGAAGACTCAGTTGCAAGAACTGGTAGAGAAGGGATTTATTCAGCCTAGTACGTCGCCGTGGGGTGCACCAGTTTTATTTGTTAAGAAGAAAGATGGAACCCTCCGTATGTGCATTGACTATCGGGAATTGAACAAGGTGACCATAAAAAATAAATACCCTCTCCCGCGGATAGATGATTTGTTTGACCAGCTTCAAGGAGCAGCCGTGTTCTCCAAGATTGATCTGAGGTCGGGATACTACCAGCTGAGAATCAGAGACCAGGATGTGCCTAAAACTGCTTTCAGGTCGAGGTATGGGCATTATGAATTTAAGGTGATGCCGTTTGGGTTAGCTAATGCCCCTGCTGCCTTCATGGATTTGATGAATAGGGTGTTTCAACCTTACCTGGATTCCTTTGTGGTAGTATTTATTGATGATATACTGATTTATTCCCGAGATGTTGAAGAGCATGTGTATCATCTTAGCCTGGTACTAGAAAGATTGAGAGAACACCAGCTATACGCCAAGCTCAGCAAGTGTGAGTTCTGGTTGGAAGAAGTTAAATTTCTTGGGCATGTAATTTCCCGGGGCGGAGTGGCGGTTGATCCTAGTAAGGTAGAAGCCATATTGTCATGGCAGCGCCCGACAACAGTGCGAGAGGTCAGGAGTTTCTTGGGGCTCGTCGGTTACTACCGAAGATTTGTAGAGGGTTTTGCTCGCCTATCCGGACCTCTCACAGCTTTGACTCGGAAGAATACAGAATTTGTTTGGTCAGAGAAATGTGAGAGAAGCTTCCAGGAATTGAAGAACAGGTTGACAACGGCACCAGTGTTAGCACTCCCAGAACCGCATAAGCCGTTCGTAGTCTTCAGTGATGCGTCTAAGTTTGGTTTGGGTTGTGTCCTTATGCAGGAAGGACGGGTTGTAGCCTATGCATCTCGTCAGCTAAAGGACCATGAAAAGAATTATCCGACGCATGATCTAGAATTGGCTGCGATTGTTTTTGCACTCAAGATCTGGCGGCATTTCTTGTATGGGGAAGCTTGCGAGGTATTTACTGATCACAAGAGTTTGAAGCATTTGTTTTCCCAGAAAAATCTGAATATGAGGCAGAGGCAATGGCTGGAGCTAATCAGTGACTATCAGTGTGAGATCAAGTACCATCCGGGGAAGGTTAATATAGTTGCTGATGCTTTGAGCCGGAAATCACACTTGGAAGATGAAGCCGAGCCGTCAGAATTGGAATCGTTGCTTTGTGGGATGAGAAGGCTCCTTATAGAGAGTTCGCAGCAAGTAGAGATTTTGTCTTCAGTTCTTGATATTCGGGTAACTGATTTTGAAGAATTGAAAACTCTCCAAAGAAAGGATCCGAAGCTGCTGAACATCAGGAAAAGAGTCCGAAAATCTCGAGGGCCGTTGCACTATAGCCTGGATAATGATGGGATACTTCGGTTCCGAGATCGCAGAGTGGTCCCAAAGGACTCAGATTTCAAAGAACGGATCATGGCGGAAGCTCATGCGGCCCCGTATTCAGTTCATCCCGGCAGTACAAAGATGTATCGAGATTTGAAGAAAAATTACTGGTGGGATGGAATGAAGAAGGACGTTGCCTTATATGTGGAGAAATGTCACACATGCCGTCAGGTAAAGGCCGAGCATCAGAGACCTGCAGGTATGCTCCAACCCCTCCCTATTCTTGAGTGGAAATGGGATGACATCACGATGGACTTCGTAGTGGGTTTGCCGAGAACGCCTAGTGGGAAGAATTCTGTTTGGGTGATTGTGGACCGGTTAACGAAGAGTGCTCATTTTTTGCCTGTTAATAACATCGACTCTTTGGGTAAGTTGACCCGTTTGTATGTCAAAGAGATAGTGCGACTACACGGCGTACCAAAGAGTATAGTGTCGGATCGAGACCCGAGGTTTACGTCCTAGTTCTGGAAGAGTTTGCAGGCAGCTTTGGGTACTAAGTTGAAGTTCAGCACTGCTTATCACCCGCAGACAGACGGCCAGTCAGAGCGTACCATTCAGACCCTGGAAGACATGTTGCGAGCATGTGTCCTGGAATTCCAAGGGAGTTGGGAAAATCATTTGCCGCTCATTGAGTTTGCCTACAATAACAGCTACCATGCGACCATTCAGATGGCTCCCTATGAAGCTCTTTATGGGAGAAAGTGTAGGTCGCCCTTGTGTTGGGATGAAGTTGGGGAGAATAGGGTAATTGGACCTGAAATAATTCAAGAAATGCAAAACCAAGTCCGGATCTCACTTACGAAGTTGTTCCGTCGCGGATTTTGGATTGGAAGGAGTAACAGTTGAGGTCCAAGACGATACCTTTGGTTAAAGTGGCTTGGGGAGATCCGTTAGCTCAAGACTTCTCTTGGGAACGAGCAGCGGACATGAGGGAGCAGTACCCGTACTTGTTTGAATGATGAAGGTATGTATTTTAATCTTGATCTCAGTTGGTTTATGAGCGTTTATGTGGCTTGCTTTAAGTTGGTGGTTGATTTGCAATTTCGAGGACGAAATTGTTTTTAAGGAGGGGAGGATGTGATGACCCGCTTTTAAGTGTATTTTCGCTTAAATGGTTGTTTTTATTTTAATTAATATATTAGTTTATTATTTTAATTAATATATTAGTTTATTATTTTAATTTATTTGCGTTTTAAAATTGGTTTTTTTATTTAATTTAATTTATTTGATGTTGTGTTTTATTTCTTTAAGTTGTTTTGTGGTTTTTAATCTTTTTCGGCGGTTTGTTTCGTTTTCCCGGAGTGAGGATTGGACCTCATTTCTTTTCACATCTTTTTTCCTTTTTCTCTTTTTTTTTTTTTCCTTTTTTTCTTTTTCCTTTCTTTTCTTTTTTTTCTTTTTCTTTTTTCTCTCTTCTCTCTCTCCGATCGGACCCCCCCGAGCTCTCTCTCTCTCCTCCCTCTCCCTCACGCCGGCGTCCCTTCAACAGCCCAGACCGCCGCCGTCCGGCCACCGTTTGACCCCCCACCGGTCCCATTCTCTTCCCCTCCCTCCGGTGCACCACCCCTCCGAAGCCCACCCCCAACCGGCTGGCCGTTTGGCCGGAAAAGCTCCAAGAAGGGTGCACGGATTTTGCTCCGATCCGCCGCCGTCGCTCCACCTCCGGCCACCACTTCTTCACCACTTCATCACCGACTCCTTGCCGTCCTAACCCACCCATTTCCGGCCTCCAACGACCACCGGAACAGCTCCTACGAGCTAGCTTTCCGTTTTGGGTAATCCGGCCATTTTCCGGCGATTCCGCCGCCACCCACGGCCAACCACCACTTCCAATAGCTTCACAACCATCCCTAGACCATACCCTATCAATCTCGTGTCCTAGTTTGTCCCCGTTCAAAAGTGGGTTTTTCAAACCCACGGCCACAGTGAATTTTCACTGTGACGTTGCTGTTTTTCCGCCGTTTGCAACGCCGCTTGTTTTCTAAAATTGCCATATAGCGCTGTAAGTATTTTCCAAACCCTATTTTCAGATTTTAATATATATTGCTCATTCAATTATTTATTATTGTTGGTTGTTGATTCCGGACTGAGTCCGAGGAGTTTCGGGGGTCGGATGGATGGAGGACGGAGTTGCCTGTTTATTTGATTTATGATTGTTGAATTATTTTATTATGCGTTGTTATGGCATTACATGGTGCATGCACGTGTGTTTGTGGATTTGTGTGAAAAGCCTGTGTATTGGCGTGAGTGGTTTTACGGGTGCGTGTGTATCACGAGCCCAAGCCGGGATGGGTTATTATCCCGGTGGAGTTCCTCTGGTCACTCGGGAGTAGAATAAACTGAGTGATGTCCCCTGAGTTGTCGCTAGACGACGGGAGCAGGGGCTAGGGGTTGCTTGGCTACGAACTCGCCGGGCGCGGAACCGAGCATCGCTCTACGCACCGACTCCGTGGCCCTTTGCTGGTGAGGGCTAGAGGATGCTTGGTTACGAACGTGCGGGGCACGGAACTGGGCATCACTCGTTAGGTGTCACATGCGTGGTGGTACTCTGCGGTGTGGCACTGGAGCCAGGGTGTGTGGATGACCCCTAGGGGAGGTCACGGTGCACGCGGTTAAAATTGGATAATGGTTTGAGAGGCCAAATGGGTTTTTGGCGTGTGTGGAAAACTGTGTCTTTGGGTTTTGTGCATTGGGCATGGTTCATGCATATTGTTTGAGTTCTATATGTGTTATTATCTGGTAGTGTTTGGGTTTTACTTACCTGCGGTACCATTTTTGGTTCCGTAGCTTTTGGTGCAGGAGATGAGGATGAGGAGGAGGAGGCTGAGCCCGAGGATGCGGCTCCGCCGGGCTGCTGATGTGGTGTTTTATATTTGTCAAAACTGTATTTGTGTTTTGTAATATTGTATCTATGTATGTTTTAAACAGCTTGTATTACGTTAAGAAAAATTCTGGTACTTAGTTACGACTTTCGTTATCCACTGCGTGTTTCTCTGTACACATATGTTGCCTTGCACAAACTCGGCACCCGTCGATGGGATGGTGACCCGGGTTGTCACCATCCGGACGTCTCAATTTCCCCGTGTTCGGGCGTGGGGATTTGGGGGCGTCACAGAATAAATAGAGCAAAGATGATGCACAATGGTGATCAACCTCCACCAGATAAAAAGTTTGGAAACCTTCTGCCTAACCTAGAACACCAACTATGGGGTCGCCCTTGAGTAGCACACGGGTACCTTAATTACTTATCTTCACCAAAATAGAGGCACATGTTGAGCAACAACGCTTATCCCAAGAAACAACACTCTTTCAAGCAACGATAATGCTCGCCCCAAGCAACAAAAGGATTGTTCAGCCCTCAAGCCTCACTTGGGTGCCTTGGGCCTAGCATGAGCACTACAGGATTCGAATACTTACTTGACATCACATTACTTGGCTCAGATTTGCAAGTCTCAAATTTGTAATTTGGACTACACTAACAAATTTGAATTTTGGAAAACTTATCAGAACAGCCAAGCAATTGGGCAAGCATCCTACTCATTTAAAAAGCCGAGTGTTAGCAATGCGCAAGCGATCGTGGTTAACACCTACACCTCAAGAACATGATCGAGCAAGCCTCCTACCACAACAAGGTGATCGAGCAAGCCATTCAGCCAGTTACAAAGCCAAGTGTTAGCAACACACATGCGATCAAGGCTAACAATCGCACCTCAACAATGCAATTGAGCAAGCCTTTTGCCCACTTACAAAGCCGAGTGTTAGCAATTGGGACTACTACTCACATCTTATACAAAGTTGAGCAAGCCTCTTGATCACTTACAAAGTGTTAGCAATGCACATGCCATTTGGGTTAACAATCGCACCTTAGCAATATGATTGAGCAAGCCTCCCCTCACAGCAGCACGATTGAGCAAGCCTTCCACCACAACAGCGAGATCAAGCAAGTCTTTTGCCCACTTTAGAAGCCGAGTGTTAGCAACACACATACGATCGGGACTAACACTCGCACCTTAGCAATGTGGTGGAGCAAGCTTCCTGCCCACAAGATCATGATCAAGCAAGTCTCTTGCTTACTTACGAAGCAAAGTTTTAGCAACATGAATGCGATCAAGGCTAACATTCGCACCTTAGCAATGTGGTTGAGCAAGCCTTCCACCATAGCAACACGGTCGACCAAGTGCTTACAAAGCCGAGTATTAGCAATGGGCATGCGATTAGGGCTAACACTTGCACTTGCCGACCATGGACTAACTACACTTTTGCTTAAGTGAGTTAGGTCGTTGCTTCTTCTAAACGACGATGACTAACAATGCCTATCCCAATGAGGGGTCGAGCATCTCCCACGCTTCTTACAGGTGACGATGGCTAACAATGCCTAGCCTGATGAGCAGTCTAGCATTGCCAATGCTTATTTTGGGTGAGGACGACTAACAACGCCTAACTTGATGAGGGGTTGAGCATCTCCAGTGCTTCTTCCTACAATGACGACTAAAAACGCCTAGCCTGATGAGTGGTCAAGCATCTTCAAAGCTTCTTCCGGGCAAAGACAGCTAACAATGCCTAGCCTGATGAGCATCTCCAACTCTTTTTACCTTGGTGAACAGTCGAGCATCTCCCACACTTCTTATGGGCAATGACAGCTAACATTGCCTAGCCTGGTGGGTGATCGAGCATCTCCCGCACTTCTTTTGGGAAATAACAGCTAACAACGCCTAGTGGGACTTAAACTCACACCTAAGCAAAGCGCCTGAGTGTCTCTCCCCCCCAATTTGCACTTGACGATTAAAGGCTAAAGATAGGCATGACCAATGTTAGCCTCTGCTCAAACTACAGTCGAGCATTTTTCTCGAGACCTCACAAGTCGAGTGTTAGCAATGTGGATTCAATCATGGCTAACACTCACATACATCCCCCTCACCATATGAATGCAATGAGCAAAACAAAGTCTAACCAAATGCATAAACTAGAGTGTAAAGGCAAAACAAAGTTGCCCAGGGAACCAAAGCATTGCATCATCCATACAAGAGGAAAAAAAACTTCTTGTGGGCCCATCCTCGAAGACCTTTACTATGGATTTCGCAAATCTCCTAGAGGTCTGTCCTAGAAGATCTTCATTGCAATACACGAAAATGGAAAACCAGGGACAAGTTTTCAAAATTTAGTTCTCTACAGTTTTTATGGACTATCTCTATCAAGGTTAACTTGAAGATTCTCAATGCCTACTTATTGAACAAATCAACCTTAAGAATTGCGAGCATCTGTTAGACATAAAACGAATTAGATCTAGCTCATTTGAAAACTAATACTAAGAAAAGATAAGGCAAGTCGACTCAGGCACATAAAAGGAAAAAGCAAGACAAGGCAAGTTAACTTACTCCAAAGAAGAGAAGGGACCTCTATAAAGGGAAGGAATCTCCTCAAGTTTTAGATATACTTCTTTACATACAAAGACCTCTAAGATCTTCCCTCTCAAGAGAGACATCGTCTTCAACCTCCATCAAACCTTAACTTTTTACATTGTATTGAGAGATATATGAGACCTTGAAAGGGTGTACAAATCACAAAATATAGTGGATTTTTCCCCCAAATGACCCATGGACGTAGGTCTTTTATGCTAAATCACGTAAATCTCTATGTCTACATATTTATTTATACAGTTCCGATTTTGGCCAGTCGGGCTGATTTTTGGGGGTATCAGACATAAATTAGAATTTGACACGTCAAGAATTTCATTGTAAATTAAAACAGTTGCATCACACTAGATAATTTTTGAATAATCCAAAGCTCACTTCAACACTATTGACCAAAACATCTATCGCTGCTATCGCCCACGTTCTTCTTCGTCTCGCATCTCCGTCGTCGTCGCTCATCTCAGTCACCGTCGTTTGTTGGGTTTGTGATGGTATTTTTTCTTTTTTATCTCTTCCAATCTATGGGTTTGCTGGCTCGTCCCCTCCCCTCCATTGTTTTATTCTTTTTCAAACTAAACTGCATTACTCCATCGTTTACTTCTTTTGCAAACTGAACTGCTTCTTACAACTTACTTATGGGTTTGCTGTTACGTCCCCTCCCATCCATAATAAAAAGTTTTGATTTTTTAATAATCCAAAATATTTGGGAATGAAAAAGAAGAAAACTTTCCTAAATAATTCTCAAGTGATGCAATTTGTCCCATAAACAAATCGGAACTAAATGCTTAATCATTTGTAAACACAAACTATTGAACGTTTTTTGTTCTTGGGTTTCAATGGGCTCACCAATCCATCTGCAAGTGACCTGTGCATATTTTCTAGCCTTTAGGCTGGTGGTATTATTAAGACTATAGATTTTCTTCTTGCTTCTCTCGTGAATCAACATGATGCAAATTGTTTGAAATATTTTTTAGTGAAATAGGGGAGTTGTATTTAGTGAAATCAAAATAAATATTTTTTTGTAAGTAAAATTCAGTAGAAATTAATATAAATATATTCATATAAAATTGGGAAAGATGTTCTTTATTTAGAGTTTGTTGATTCAAGATTTTGTATTGAATCTTTTTATTTATATAGTCATGTTTATTTTTTTTTAAACATTGAGATAGAGATTTTGTATTGAATCTTTTTATTCATATACATTTATTTTCTTTTAAACATTGAGATAGAGATTTTGTATTGAATCTTTTTATTCATATAGTCACGTTTATTATTATTTTTTTTAAACATTGAGATAGAGACTTTGTATTGAATCTTTTTATTCATATAGTCATGTTTATTTATTTTTAAACATTAAGATATTCACATTGTTTATTTTGTATTGAAGGATAAAATTTCATGATCTGATGGTGATAAAGTTGAGACAATGATGCGTGGAAACTGTCCACAAGTTGAGAATGTGGGAGTTGAGGGCATAGAAGAACAATGTGTTATGAATGTAGAAGACGGAGTGAATGTGGAAGATGGAGTGGATGTCGAAGATGGAGTGAGTGTGGATGATAGAGTTAATGTGATTTTCCCATCGGGTAGTGGTCCTTTGGAGCCATTTATTGGTATGCTATTTGATGACGTTGAAGATGCTCAAGCCTTTTACAAGGCATATGCAAGATGAAAAGGTTTTTCCATTCGGACAAACCATACTCGATTGTCCAAAGATGACAAAAAACTAATTGCAGTAGACTATGTTTGTACACGGAAAGATTTAGGCGTGAAAGTCACAAAGGTTAAGAACGAATAATTCATGAATCTGCGGAGACCAAGATTGAATGTAAAGCAATGATGGGAATAAAGAAAGATGGTGAGAAGTGGATAGTATCCAAGTTTGTGCTTGAACATAACCACATTCTTCTTACACCGAGAAGTACTAGTTTGCTCCATGGACATAGAGGAGTTACTAAAGTCTAGAAAAAAACTTATTAAGACTTTGAATGAGTCCGGTGTACTGACGAGAAAGATAATGTCGGTATTGAGTAAAGAGTCAGGTGGTGACTTTAATGTTGGTTGTATTGTCAAGGATGTTGAAAATTTTTTGGAAAACAAAATGAGAAAATTATTTGAAGATGGGGATGCACAAATGTTATATGCCTACTTTCTTGATCGACAATACAAAGAACCTGGGTTTGTATACTCCATACAAGTTGATGAGGATGGATGTATGGGAAGTTGTTTTTGGGCAAATGCCCGATCAAGAGCTGCGTACCAATATTTATAAGATGCCATTTGTACTGTTTTCTAGAGGTAATCATCATCACCAAACCATAATGTTTGGTTGTACTTTGTTGGTTAATGAAACAGCAGAATCATATACATGGTTATTAAGAACATGGCAAGAGGCAATGCTTGGGTGTGCTCCTTCAACTATAATTACCGATGATGATAAGGCAATGGCGAAAGCCCTTGTAGAGGTATTCCCAAATACAACTCATAGATTATGCTTGTAGTACATTTTACAAAAAACTTTCTGAATATTTGTCTCATGTATATAACAAATCTCCTGAGTTTCAACGAGATTTTCGCCACTATATTCATGAAATAATTACAATTGATGAGTTCAAATAGGAATGGAGTTCGATATTAGTAAAGTATGAGTTAGGAGATAACACTTGGCTACAAAATCTTTACACCCGACGAGATAAGTGGGTTCCGGCTTATTTGCGTTCAACATTCTGTGCTGGTATGTTAATAACTCAAAGAAGTGAAAGCATGAACAAGTTTTTCAAAGATTATGTTCGTTCACGCACTATGATTAGTGACTTTGTGCATCAGTATGGGAAAGCTATAGATACACGTTATTTTAAAGAGAAATAAAAGGATGTACAGACAAAATCTACTCGGGCAATTCTAAAACACATGTCATAAAATTGAAGAGGAGACTACCATAGTTTATACAAGAAAGTCTTTCATGATCTTTCAAGATGAGCTTTTCAATAGTCAGCAGTACAAATCAACAAAATTTTCCAAAGAGGATGAAAGCAAGACATGTTGTGTCATCTCATGGCAAAGAAACACCACTTTATTATGTAACATTGGCGAGTGGTGAAGAAATTTCAAGATGTACATGCCATATGTTTGAATTTATGGGGTTTCTTTGTAGGCATATCCTTTGTGTACTTTGCAAGAAATCAAAGTTAGATAGATTGTTACAGCAGTATGTTATAGAAAGATGGACTATTAATGCTAAATGTCGACCTATTCCTGACATTCCATGTAATGAAGGGCAAGTCCTGACACAAGATAAGCCTACTTTGAGAAAAAGCAAATTGATTATGCAATTTTATGACATTGTAGAACTTGGGTCGCAATCAATAGAAAAACTCAACCATCTGTCTCTTGCATTAGAGAAGATCCACAAAGAGTTGTTTTTGATGGAAGATCATGTAGATACTCAGGAAACAAATTTTCCAGGTAAAAGGGAGTCAACCAGTGATCCTCATATGTTAAAAAGTCAAGTTGTGTCGAACTTTTCACCAACTGTCCAAGATCCTCCACGGGTGCCAACAAAAGGACAACAAAAAACTTTGAGAGCAAAGAATCTAAAAGAAATGCAACCAGCAAAGAAAAGACGTAGCGTTTGCAAAAATGAGAGATATGCTAAGAATAACTGTCCAACAGTGAGGTATAGTAGCATTTCTATAATTTTTTTGGAAAAAAAATTTAAGAAAAACTTATTGTTTTTTGGATGTAATTATTGTGGTTTATGTAGGAATCTTCGGCCAACTTCTGACAACGTATCACTGGGTTTGGATTCGTAGTCACAAATATAATTTGCTATGGTATGTGTTATTTATTTTTGGTCTTTTGTTATGTTATTGAAAGTTATTTTAACCTCTCTTGATCGCAAAGTTAATTTAACCCATCTTTATTTTGTTGTGACAAAGAATTACGTAGAAGATTGTGAGTTTTGAATGAACTGAAGAGTGTTTTGAAGAGCGAATGTTAACTGACTGTTTAGGTAGTTTTGGATGTAATTATGAATGTAATTCTAAATGTTTATGTAGTTTTTGATGTAATTATGAATGTAATTGTATTTCCTGTGTTTTATGGAATTATGTAATTCTGAATGTTGATACAAGTTTATGGAATTCTGAGTTTTTAATTTTATTTCCTGTGTAGATTATATTCACTACATGAAACCAACATTAGCCCAACCACATGTTCAAGAAGTCTGTCCAAAAAGCTTGCTAGCACATGTCCAACATTTCCATTACATTCAACACATGTTCAATACATTCAAAACATTTCATAACTACCAATTACATTCACCACATATTCAGTACTTCACAAACATCTCACAAATTTTCATTACATCCAGCTGGAAAATTGTTTAAAAACTTACAACAGGTCACAAACATATTCAAAGTAGCTTTATCTTCCCCTCTCTTATATCATCCAAGACTAAGGGACCCCAAAAACTCTCTATCAACAAACTTCAAAAGCTGGCATGCATACATAGGATAGACAAGTTGGGCAGGTAGTTACCTTTATCACCATGCTTGCTGAATGATAGTTCTCCATCTGCACAAAAAACAGCTAACTAAATCAGTTTATTGAAAGACAATTCAGTTCCATGAATGGATGCTTGAGGGTCTAAACTTGAAAGTTTCGAATTTCCAAAGATAGACAAATAAAGTATATATAACATTTTTTTTATGAGACATGGTGTACTCAAATGATGCATGAGCATGAGTATTTTAATAATGATGACTTTTTGAGAAAAGTAGAAGGTCTAAAGCCAATTGTAGAAGAACTTGGCATGCCATTATCTCAACTTGTAATTGCATGGTGTGCTGCTATTTTTGTACAAATATTGTACAATTTGAACATCCTAAAGGACACTGGGTTGGCTTAAAAGGACATACATTTGTGTGTCGGTGACACTGGGTTGATGCCAAAAAGACATCGGTAGTAGCATCGAGTAGAGAATCTCATCGGCGGCACTGGAAGGGTAACGATTAGGGACTAGCAATGAGGAGAGTGGCGGAGAGGGTGGCTTCCGTGAGAGCATAAGGTGAGGAGGGAGGTGATTGTGGCGGAGAGGTGGGCTCGAGTTTCTCGTGTGAAGATGGAGAGAGTGGCCATCGCCATGTTGTTGAGGATCGTCGTTGTGGGGATGACGCTTCCGTGGGAGAGCATCGCATTGGGAGGGGAGAGAATAGATAAAGGGAAATCGGGGGGAAATTGTGTGTAATACTGTGGGGTGGGAGCACATAGTAGTAGTGGTGAGATGTCTACATGGAAGTCAACCATTAGAGGGCTGATTTTTGAGGAAAAACAGTCAGACCGGTGTGAAGTTTAACTCTTATTTATATTTCATATGCTTTTCTTTTCATTTATTTTATGGATGAGCATCCAAACACCGTATCAACGCCCAAACAGTCATTTTGGATCGTTCAACCATATTGTTGATTTTGGCATGCCGAAAAATTACATCAATGGTTTTTTTTTAAAATATTTTTAGATAGACATACAATATGTCATTGTGAAGATTTTTAATAGTGTAAACTGCACGAGTATTTAATAATAAATATGTTTTTCTTCAAATTGGATAAATAGAGAATTGGAGAGGCTCTCAATATGTGCTTCTTAATTTTTTTTAATAATTTAAAGAATAAAATAGAATAGATAAAATCTCGATTATTTTATAGTCTACTTTATAATCATTTAATTAAAACTTTAAATCTGAATTTTAAATTTTACATCCCATCTTGGTGATTGATATATATATATATATATATATATATATATATGGCATTTTTATGCATTTTTTGTTTATCATTCTATTCAAATAATCGCTTCTACGAATAAGAAGGAAAATGATAGGGTTATAATCCTTCTACTAAGTCCATTTACTACTTTTTTTGTATTTATTTTTTTATTTTTTTAATAATTAAGGAAGTGATTATTAATAAAATTATATATATTTTTAATTTTTTCTTAATGATTAAGAATGTTAAAAAAATATTTAAAAGAAAATGATAAAAAAAACTTCAAATCTTTTATAAGTAGTAAATTGGTAATAATAGAGTAGTAATTATATCACTACCCGAATAAGAATATTGAAATAGTAAAAGTGAAGTTCCCCTGTTAGGAAAAACTATGTGATTACACTATCTTTGGCTTTTTATCATGTTAAAAAAAAAGAAACATTAATACACTTTCTTAACTATTAAATAAAAAATTAAAAATTAAAAAAAAAATATATAAACGGCCAAATTGAGAGGCCAAACTTATGCTGCATGGTATCATTTTTCTTTTATCATTATGTTTCTATTTTATCTCATTTCCCTCTAAGCACCACAAATGAGACTTTTGATACATTGATAAGTAAAAATAAACACTCATGATTCATTGGGGGTGGCGAATTGGCAATATATGATACAATTGGTAATTCAAAAAGAACACGACACGTAAATGGGTTTGAGTTTGGTACAAATAGATTTGAATTGAAATAACTTGATATAATAAGACATGATAAATATTAATCAATACTGGGTCAACTAGTAAAACTCGCAATTAATATGTATAACTTGAATAAATTCTATGCATTTGTTGTGGTTGGGATATAATATTAATATTAATATTTGCATACTTAATATTTTAAACCATTAAATGTTTTTTATTTTTATAATCTGTGATTTTATTTTTGAAGATATTAATTTTATTTTTGTGTTATAAGTTTGAATATTAATTATAAAATGTTTTATCATGAATCTAGTTATAATTATAATATATATATATATATAATTATGCTTACATTATAAATGAAATTATATGAATTGGGTCAAAATAAATATACTGGTGATCTCTGTTTATTATACAAAACGGATTGAAACGGATTGTGTTCAAATTAACTTAATAATAATTAATTATTAAATAGATTAAATGGATAGTGTTGTGTCGCCTGTTATTTATATGGTAATGGTAAGTTTTTAAAACTTGATCAATTAAGCATTTAGGTTCAAATGGATAGTAAATTGATAGTGATAGGGTAATAAGCTTATTACAAAAAAATGATAGGATTATTACTATTTTACTACTATTTTGTATTTGATTTTTTTTTAATTTTTAATTTTACTTGATGATTAAGAAAGTAACTATTAGTAAAATTATATATTTTTTTTAATTTTTTCTTAATGACTTAAGATCTTAAAAAAATACTTAAAAGAAAATGATAAAAAAATAAAAAAAATCTTAAGACCTTATAAGCAGTGAATGAGTAGTAAAGCTATCACTACTCGGAAAAATGATAGATCCTACTCATTGATGGATCCTCTTTTGCCGCGAATGCCTCAAGGCTGAGCTATTTTCCAATCATTTCAATGAACGGTTTGGGCATGAACAAACAAACAATCCCCTGTTGCTGTGATTTCGCTCTAAAATTTTGTTCTACCTATTCGCCATTTTAGTTCTCAGATCTCTTTCTTCTGAAACGTCTGCTCAAAACAGGTATAATAGCGTCCTGTCGCCAGTTGGGACGACCATGTATGGCCTTAAAAAACCTAAGAAAAAACAAAAGAATTGATTGCATTTGGAAGTAGGGGTTTCCCATATTATTGTTGTCATTGTTTCTATTTTCTTTCTTTTTTTATATTTTTCCCTTCGTAATGATACTTTATCCTGTTTCTATTTGAAGTTGGCATTGGTCTTTATCATGATTTGGCTATATATCTCTGCAGAAGATTATGGATCAAGAAGCTCGATATGGTCCTTTATATTTTGATCTCAATAACGGAGCTAAAGTTCCCTTTGTTGGTCTTGGAACCTGGAAAGCTCCTCCAGGTGTTGTAGGTGAAGCTGTCATTTCCGCAGTCAAGGTTCCCTTTTTCATATGGGTTCTTGCTTCTTTGATTTCAGAACATTGTATGAGAAAAAAGCGGTATGGTTTAAATTAAATTCCTCAGAGATTGTGTTTCAATTTTATGCAGGCTGGTTATAGGCATATTGACTGTGCTAGTGTATATGACAATGAGAAAGAGGTACCCTTTATTTTCCTACTTTTATATAGGTCGTTTTATGTATGGCCCATGAAATCGTAATTGTTTTCCAACAGTTTTTCTTATATATTCGTTGGTTTATATTTTATCACTGCTAATATTTATTTCTTCTCAACACTAGCTATCTCTAGTTATGAATGCAAATTTACTTGGAGAAAAAAACAAAAACAGAAAAAGAAAAAACTTCGTCAGTTCTTTTTCTAGTATAACACCAAACTATTAAAGTTTTTCGGTTTACCCCTTAAAGCATATCTCTTTCTAAGATTCCCACTTTCCTTTCAGATCCAATCATTAATATCATATTATCTCTTTTCGTTTAAAGCACTAGGTCATTATTATTATTTCAAATTTGGAGACAATTCTGGATAGTTTATGTCTTATCATAAAAAGAGTGAGAGTTTGACGGGATAAGTTTTTGAGTTATGTTGACATGATGCAGGTTGGGGTGGCACTGAAGGAACTATTTTCCTCGGGGGTGGTGCAGCGTAGTGAGATGTTTATCACATCTAAACTTTGGTATCTATTTCATCTCATGCTGGTTTTATTTGATTTTAACCCTTAGATTCTTTCATTTTGATATTATCGAGTAGTTCAGCTCAGTGAATTTTGTTTTGAAGCCCGTATGGTCTTCCTGTTTGTGAAAAGATTATTGGCCTTTCCAGACTAAAAATTGCAATGTTTTCAGGTGTAGTGACCATGCTCCTGAAGACGTCTCAAAGGCTTTGAGTAAGAGTTTGCAAGATCTGCAACTTGAATACATTGATCTCTATCTTGTATGTCCTTAGCACTCAATGAAAAATTTCCTCTGGTTTATGTGCGCCTTTTTGTTCTGCATTTATTAAGAGCTAGATCAACTGCAATGACTGAAGGGTTTAAAATGATTTTGGAATATACGATGTTGTGCTACAGATTCATTGGCCAATTAGGACAAAACCAGGCTCACGAGGCTTTGACCCTGAAGTCATGGCTCCCTTGTGTCTTCCAGAGACATGGAATGCAATGGAGGGCCTTTACTCATCCGGTCAGGCACGCGCAATTGGAGTCAGCAACTTTTCCACGAAGAAGCTGCAAGACTTGCTCAAATATGCAAAAGTTCCACCTGCAGTCAATCAAGTGGAATGCCACCCTGTCTGGCAGCAGCCTGCTCTTCATAACTTGTGCAAATCAACTGGCGTTCTCCTCTCGGTATTACTTTCATTAGAGCAATGATACTCTTCATCTTGAATCTTGTCATTTTAGTCACACTCAATGTGGCACATAGATTCATATGTCAACCACTTCAATGGTTGCCACTTGAAACATGCAATATGGTAAGTGTGACTAGAGATGACAAAATTAAGGTTCAAAAACGACATTTCTCTGTTCATTTTGTAACTAAATTCATCACCATTAGACATTTAGCGTAATTTACAGGCTGAGACTTTGCTCTTGGTGTGATATTAATGCAATTTCTCTTTCCAGGCCTATTCTCCTCTAGGATCCCCGGGGTCATGGGTAAAGGGGGAAGTGTTGAAGGAACCAATACTGATTGAAATTGCTGAAAAGCTTAACAAGTCGCCAGCACAAGTAGCTCTGCGATGGGGTATCCAGAGCGGTCACAGTGTCCTACCAAAGAGTGTAAATGAATCTAGGATCAAGGAGAATTTGAGTTTATTTGAATGGTGCATTCCTCCAGAACTCTTCTCAAAATTATCAGGAATCCACCAGGTATTATATAATTATATGCACACGCATCCAAACAATGCATGTGTTCACAAGCTTAATTGTATGCTTAATTACATCTGTACACAGTATAGTTGAAGACAAAACTTGTTTTTACACTATTGGTGTGTGATGCAGCAAAGGCTCCTCCGAGGTGATTTTGCCATCCATGAGAGTTGCAGTCCTTACAAAAGCCTCCAAGAACTGTGGGATGGTGAAATATGAGACCATAAACCAACTCTCACTTTTATTTGGTCGAACAAATTACTCGGGAGATTCTTTTCTTTCCTTGAAAACCAAAAATCTCATGCTGTATGTTTGGTTACTAGTACTTCAAAAGATTATAGCTTTCCTTTGGATTTTCATTTCTACGAACGTGTTTGACTTTTCTGCAAGACAATGATGCAGATACAAATCCAAAGAAGATTTGACTGAATTCAACTGCTCATTTATTTGGCCTAATAAAAAGCGCCTTTTCATTTATTTGGTTTTTCCAGTGGTAGAGTTTAATACAAGACCTCTTGCAACTATGATTTGCAGTTAAAAGTGGTAAACTTTGGATATAATCAGCAAATGCTTTTCACAAAATGACTTAGCACCTGTATGTTTATTGGTGAAGCTCCAATAATAATCTTTTGCAAATACTCTGTTCTTTGGGGATTAAGTAGCAGGGTCGTTTTGGTTTCATTTGGAGAGATTCTGAAACTTGTTATCCTGTCCCAATTATCTAAACAGTGAATGAAAACTTGTGAGTTTATATTTCAGGCGGGCTGGGGTATGGCAAAGTAGCCTACCCTGCTAGTAGTCAATCATCTCTAGGTGGCAGTGTGCTACATGTCATGCAAAAAATGCTATATTCCCCGTAATCTGTATTCAAATGGCTATCACTAATGCTTCAGTGGATTGGTTACCAAAAACCAAACAATCTCATCTCATCTCATCTAATTATTACAAATTTTTCAAATTTCCATACAAAATATAATAAACAATTCAACTTTTTCAAATCTCAATACAAAACTAACATTAAAAAATTATATTATAATAATATTTTATTTATTACTATTCAAAATATCTCATCTCATCTTATCTGAACTACGTAACCAAATGGTGATATCCTTTTCCATCCATTATGGAAAATCATTCATTTAAAAAAGATACTTAAATCAGTTTTTCCAACAAGAATGATTCCAGTTATTAGAATCTGGAATAGGGAAAAAAATATATGTTCTTCTATCATTATATTACAGTACATATCTCAGAAGCATTGGGATATTATAGCTAAACCGAAAGTAAGACATGATGGCATGTCAAGGGAAACAGCTGCAAGTTCCAGTGTCCTGTACAGATAAGCTAGGATTGTTTCAGAACCTTGTGCGTGTAGCTAACCCCTTTATCACCATCCACCACCTGCCCGCACCCTCGCAGAATCCTGGTTTAAAATAGAGGATTAGCCATAACAAAAGGAACATAAATTAAATTTTTACAGAGCATTGACATTGAATTCTGAGATCTTATGCTTGATCATATCATGACAAGTGTTATTCATGTCAGTAAATCGTAGTGTAAATAAAAAACATGCAGAATTCTCATACCATCGTGTTGTTAGTAGTCCTTCTACTCCGACAGGACCTCGAGCATGAATCCGGCTCGTACTTATACCAACCTGCTCATAAATTAATTATAACCAACAGATTGAAATGGAGAGAAAGCAAAGCAAATTTTTCTTAAAGCACGATGACAGTTGAAGATCCTATTACCTCTGCACCAAGTCCAAAGCGTGCTCCATCACAGAATCGTGTACTTGCATTATGGAACACTGCAGCACTGTAGATGGGAAAGCAAGATTGCAACGAGAACATAAAAGGAGTGCAAAAATGGAAAAACATTATAACCACCATCGATATAAAGATGCCCTTATCATTCTGACAATGGGTTTCTGAAGCCATCGCCTCAGAAGAATTCCCTTACAAATATCTGTACAAAGGCATTTTTGGAGGCATCATTTTCCCTACTCCTACTACGGTGGTGAAAACAGACTTTGAACAGCAGATCCTACCATAAGGGAGGGAAAATAGGATAGAAGATATTGAAATTGGAAGTTAAGGTAGGGAGTTTCGAAGGTTGGCAAGACTTGAAAGACTCTAGATATAATCTGAAAGATGAAAACTGATGAAAAAAATACACAATCTTATGTTGTTGTGAGAAAACCTCCCTATCCCAAAGATCTACATTTCTTGGCGAGTGGAGATTATAGTACCTGTACGACCTTAATCTCTAAAGTTCATTTAGAAAGTCCATAGGACCTTTCAGAAAGTCCAGGAGCGAAATCATAGTCTTAATAGAATTGAAAATAATAATCTAAGGAAAAAGGAAAGGCAATCATCAAAGTGAAATGAAAGGTTGTAATCCAGATTCCAGACTAACTAAATTACCGAAGCTAAGCTGAGGAGTGGACCGGCTGTAAGAGACTAGAGGCCCAACAACTTTGGTAGGAGTAGTGAAAATAACAATGGTGTTGCTGCTACTTACAGAAAAAATAGGGAAAGAGATACTTCTTGAATTGGTTTCTGAATTTCTGGACAATGTTCAAATCTGCTACTATGAAGGGTATGACGTAATATTATGAACTTAGAAAATCAAGTTTGGTGAATAAGAACTGCATGAGCAATGATGATATCGATGTGATGGGGGTTCCTTAGTGATTGCTGGGATTCCAAAATAACACCATTTCAATGCTTTTCAAGGTTTTCTTTTGGGTATTATACTGTGTGCTTACTTCTCAATTGCAATATCCTATTTATTCTCTCTTTCATAAACTGATCAGTTGGCAAAATGCAAGGCTACCTGTCAACTTGGCGCAGGAAAGCTTCAGCAACTTCAATATCTTCAGTAATGATGCAATCAGTATGAGCACTACATTGAGGTAGAGAGAGAATTAGAAACACTAATTACAACCTTCACCTATTTATGTACAAACAGAAACTCAAGAAAATGAAATCTGAGGGATTCCAACTTGCCTCCCATGTTGATTGATGTGGTCAATGGCAGCAAACACATCATCTACTATTTCAATTGTGCAAGCCATTGAGCTGTATTCATGATGCAACGAACTAGCTTCTGCTATATTCAACAAATTGCTGGCTCTCGGCCCACCATATAGAGTAACAGCTGTGCAACAGATGAACTTGCATTAGAGGAGAATCCCTATAATTCGGTATAGCACCAAAGTCCCTTTTTCAAAAGGATGCTGGCAATTTCAGAGACTACTACATGATCAAAACACTTGCAGGGCGTGTGCCAAATAAAATCCAGACAATTCAACAGCTGGTTGGTCCAGTTCAATTTTAAAATCATTGTTGGCATTGTTCAACTCCTGTTAATGAGTTTTTAACCACAAATAAAATATTTAAAATTCTCATGCAACCTAGGCCAAGCTACAAAAACCTAGGTCCATTGATGCTATCTAGAAATCAAGAAAGCTGTCAAATTAACAGAAGTATTTCATGAAAATTGTTTAAACACCAAGCTATATAGCTTATGACATGAACTCACTTCTTAAAAAGATGGTCCTTAAATAGACAAAAGCCATACCTTCCGATCGGAGTGCAAGGAGAAGTTCATTGAGTGCACCTTCACTTACCAAATCTTTGTGCACAAGAAGCGTTTCCTGAGAATTGCATAGTACATAAATCCAAGAGAGTGTAACAAATCAAAGATGTAGTGAAGATTATTCTGTAACAGTTCTGGAAAGCAAACAGAAAAACTGAAAATACCATTGCATTACAGGCTGCAGGATAATCCAGCTTTGCATCGTGAAGAATGTGTTTCGCCATATCTATATTAGCTGACTTATCAACATAAATATGACAAACTCCATCTGCATGGTAAATATAGCAGCTTTACTTGAAGCTCTATTTTACTAAATTAAAAATTAGTCATTCTATTCTTCTTACCAGCATGACCAAGAACAGGAATTTTTGTCGAACTCTTGATTTTAGAAACGAGCTTATTACTGCCTCTAGGGATCACAAGATCTATCACATCATCAAGCTGTCACACAATAAAATAAGTTAAATAATGTCTTTTTCTATACAGAACCATAATAGTATCGAATGTCAGTACACACCTTCAGCAGATCAGGAATCTCCTCTCTGGAAGTCACAAGTCCAATAAGTTTGCTACCTACGCTACCTGGGATTGCTGAAGTAATGACCTATGGATGCAAAGAAAAGGAATAAGAAATAGTGAAACAATAGCTTGAACAAAGGAAAAGCAAATAATGCTACACTCCAACTTGATCAAGAAGAAATTGCATGAACTTCTGGAACCAAACCTTGTGCAATGCCGCATTTGAATGCTTGGCTTCTTTTCCTCCTTTAAGCAGTAGACCATTCCCACTTCGAATTGCAAGTGAAGCTATCTATTAAATTATTATAGAAAGGAAAATGGTAACTATCAAGATAATATGGAAAACAAGTAGCAAAACCTTTGTAGACATAAGCTTAAAGCTCAACCAGTTGTCATATGACAAATGTTAGATTAGTCCTCCCAGCTCACCAACTGGACTGAACAATTATATAATAACAATAACAACAACAATAATAGCACCACCACCACCAACAATAACAACGAAAAAAGATGATGATGATGTTAACATACCAAATAGATTAGAAGTTTTCTAACAGGTGAGTATGAGTCTATGTTGCATGAGAATTGTGCATATGGCATAGAAAATCACTTCTAACAAGATCAGTGTTCATTCTAGTGTATTGATGAAATCACTGGACACCAAAAACAAAGGCTTGCAAATGAAAATAAAAAAGTCATTCCAATTAGCAGTAGATTTTAGGTCTTCAAGTACCTAGGATAAAGTCTTCTGGGATTTTTGTTCATATTTATCTGTTAAGAGTTGTAGGAACGATCTAATTACTTTAAGCAAGTCAGTGTTCATTTTAGTGCATTAATAAAATCACTGGGGCCATTTGGTTCATATTATATTAAAGTATGGTCAGATTTAGTTGATCAAAATACCTTGAAAATTTCATTAAGGTTCATTCTAGTGTATTGATGAAAGAAATCACATATTTGGTTCATTCTATATTAAAGCATGGTCAGATTTAGTTGATCTTTTAGCTTGAAGATTTCATTAGGGTTGACACAAGAAGTTTTGCTCGGCTTATGGCCTGACTGAGACACATCATTCCCAAGACACACATCATTCCCTGCAATTCCTTTCCAAGAAAGTCCACAAGACACATCATTCGCAAGACACACACCATTCCCTGCAATTCCTTTCCAAGAAAGTCCATGACAATCATTCAATGTTTAGGGAAAGTGATGAGCAAGTTCTGCCCAATAAAACAGAATGAACCATTCAGATAAAATTTTTGTTTAAGAGAGTCGTCTTCAGCATCCTTAGCAATTATGAATGCTGTAGGGTTTGATAATAAGGGATCCTGACTTTCACCTGTACCAGGGCATCGGGTCGAGACTCAAAAACAACCAGGAGGACACCCAAAGGACTTGTTGTTTTCTCTAAGGTGAGCCCATCTGCAAGCTGGATGCAAAAGCAGTCATCAGAAGTGCCAATGTAAGTACCAAATGACCTAATGATACTCAAATATGCATCAAATGTTGTTGAAAGAAAAACATATGCATGATTTTCACATCTACCCAGATGATTATAGTTCAAATCCTTAACCTCCCTTGGAAGCAACATGACTCAATTTCAAAGAATTTCTAATTTATTATCATATATGGTTGAAATACTTCTGGATTGACAAATCTCCTTTTTTTTAAAAAAAAAAAAAAAAAACCTTATCCACGTTTGGTTCTATTTACCAAATCAACAAAGCTCTAAGAGTACTGACCTCTGTTCTACTTAAAACACGAGCAATGGGTTCTTCCATCTCTGCAAGTTTGCGAACAGATTTTGCAAGACTAGAGATCTGAACAATACAATGACTAAATGAGACAACCTTCTAAAAGTATATAGAACATCATTAGAAAATTACACGAAAGAAGAGTCTAAATAGATGTTCAAATTCATCGTCAAAATTCCAATGACTGTACGCAACAAGCACTTGCCTTCCTTGGAGTCAGGGCCAAACGAGATATTAGTGACTTCTCATATCCAGCCAACAGTGCAGCAGAAACATCAGCTTCATTCTCAACCATAATCATACTTTCATTAGCCTCCAGGGCATCCGCTATGTCCAGCAGGATTTTCCTCCTTTCTTGAGGTTGTTGGGCCTGCAGTGAAGCGATCAAGAAAACATGCCAAAGCTGTCAATATAAACTTCCTCCATGATATACAACAGATTTTAAGCATCCAGAATGTTCACAAGTACATAAGATGAAACTCGAACCCCCGAGGGAATTTATAGTGATATAAGACACACCAGCTGGTTTTGACACTTGAGAAAACAAGATGTTACTACCTGAAGCCGTCTAGAACATTCCCGTGCGGCAGCTGCCATGCTACGTGCACCAACTTCTCTGGCTAAAGTCCATAAATGCGCGTCTTTATGAAAGAGGGTACCAAGATGCTCTCCTTGAAGAACTTTTATTACGTTGTCCGTGGCATAACCACTTCAAAGAAGTTCAAAATCAATATAGAGTGACCAAGAACATCACATAACATCCAACATTTTAACATCTAAACCATGACTTAGATAACTATATGATGAAATAATACCTTGTGATAACAACAGGTATGCCAGCATCAGCTGCACATACAGCAGCTTCAACTTTAGCAGTCATACCTCCCCTTCCCAACCTGGACTTGTGTCCAAATGTGATTTCTCCTTGATGTTTCATTTTTATATATGTATGAATTAGCTTTGATCTTGGGTCACTCGGAGGACAACTATATAGGCCCTCCACATCGCTCAACATTACAAGGAGGTCAGCTTTTAGTTCTGAAGCCAATAACCCTGCCAAACTGTCATTATCCCAAAATATACCAGAAGAATCCTGCATTTATTATTATGATCAGAATAAAGAGGCATATTATAAAGGGAATAACATAAAGGATTTGAAAAATAATAGCAAAAATAGGCATATAGAATGATCATGAAGGGAGCCCAACAAGGGCATTAGCATTTGTGGGCATTGGGGTGGTTTGTTTCCTTTCACTAATTTGGGCACTACATACATGAATTCCCATAGATAGTTATGGATCAAGCCCCATGTGGCCAGCCCAGTTTAAAATGTGACTGGAGACTGCATGGAACCAAAACAGCCATAGGTGACTAGTTTCTTAGCTTTGCTTAGAAATTGACAAGATTTGGAAGCCGAAAGGCGACAGGCAATAAGTGCGGCCCTTATTTAATGATAACAAGAACTAGCAGAAATAACCGAAAAAACACAAAATATATTTTCACAGCCAAATATCCCTTACCCAAGGGGAATAACGGAAAGGAAAAAGATCACGAGCAACTTGTAGAATAAAAGTGAAATCTCAAATGCTAATTCAGATACAATAGGAGTTGCTTACCTGGTATGGTGCTTTCTTAGTACTCACTGCATCATTCTCGTTGAAAATAGGAATAACCCTCAAACCCAATAATGAGTTGACAGTATCAGAAAGTTGCTTTCTAAAACCTTCATCCCTGAAAACACTATCGGTAACAAGGAGTTGAGAAGAAGTCACATCAAGCTGCATACAGAAGAGACCCATATAAGTACAATTCAGTCCATAGAAAAAGCGAGGTAAAAAACAAAGTGTGGAGTGTGAAAATTGTTATATATTTCCTAACATGCTAATGCATGTGTGTAGTTAGGAAAATCTCGACATAAACATTTTTCTTAAGTAAATTCAGTATGACATAGATACCTGGCTGAACATGGTGTCATAAAGAGCCATGAGACTACTCTGCCCAACAGCTGCACAAGCCTTTCCATCAAATTCATTTTGTGGACTTTGCAGATCAGCAAAGCTGCAAAACATGAACGGATTCTTTTCAGGCAAGGCACTCTATTTGCAGTTTCTTTAATACCCACCTCCAAAAAAATTAATAATTGTAGAGGGTATATGTACGTGAAATCCACCACTCTGGAGGGAGACAGAGGGACAGTGAGAAAAGAAGGATGATAACAAGAGAATAACGGGATGCTACAGTTTTTTTTTTTTTTTTGAATTGGCACTAGGTGTCCAGGAAAACAGCGTTCCGACTAATCCTGGGGTGTACAGATTCGCTATACTCCATCCTAGATTTTGTCATCCCTAATCAGATCAGCTATGTGGCACATTTTAAGTAGTTTTATATATTAACAACTTAAATAAAAAGCTACTTAAGATGAATCACGGCTAATGATGTGACTAAAGAGGACAAAATCTAGGATTAAGAAAAGAGCTTTACCTTCAGAAAACAAATGTCCATAATTAAAGATAACAAGACAACATTTGCTTGCTTCTAATATTTTGTACGAATAGCAGTACTGGTATCCCCCTCAAATTTCAGTTCAGAAGACATTCAATTGTAATTACTTCCATTGGAAGAGGCCGATTTCAATTCTGTGTGCGCCTGTGTGTTAAAAGAAAATAGAAATAGTAAGGACCTGCTGTTGGCCACTTTTCTGTATCTAAGCCTCTGTCGTCCAACTCCAACTGCGCCTGAAGTAACCAAAATAACCTCATATCCTCGAGAGTTTAATTCTTTAAGCTGCAAGGATTTCATTGGAAAATGTTATATAATCAGCTGCACCAACTATAGTTTTTATGGGATTGCATGCATTAGTAATAAGTTCTCTTTTCAGAATTCGTTGAACAGCTTGCCATGATCACACCAACAAAACTGCCTCTTCCTAGTTTCTTTTTCCATTCAATTATGTTTTCTCTTTTTTCATTCACAGCATAGACTTCCTCTCCAAAAGCACGCAAGATTTTGAAAATCCGTTCTCTAATTTTAAAAAAGGATTCATGCTAAGACCAACGTACCTGCTCACAGAGAGCTCCTAGTCTTCCTAGTGCCAGTCTTCCATCAGCTCGGGTAACCACTGCTGTTCCGACCTTCAATGATGCAGACAAAAACAACAAGAATCAGCAAATCTCATTTAAGCCATAATTAATTATCAGAAGTTTCTCTTTTTTCTTTTCCCCTTCGGTAAATCTCGGAGTTTCTTCTATATATGGAGGAAATAAAAAATGCTTCATATGATGTTTATGCATGTCAAGAAATTTATGTAATATTTGCTGCTCAGTTAAACATCTTTCAATTCATTTGTCTACTATTAAAAGTATTCATAGACCTCCAATCGTGAGTCAATCGTGCAAGGAGGTAGCTAGAATTGTATTCTAGTCTTCTCAAGCAATAATCTTTCTAATAACACATACCAAAAAAAAAAAAAGTAGAAGTACTTGAATCTTCTCAAGGTGTATCTGGAAGATGAAACTTGCCCTGGCAATTACAATTGGAACATCTTCGATCTATTTTTCTATTTTGTCGCATTATCTCCAACTCACAGAAAAGGCCCAACATTATAAGCAATGCTCAAAAAGCCTTGCGTCTTCATCATTACCGTCACCATTAAACTAAAGAAGAAAATATCACAAAGATCACATGAAATAGGAGTATGAGGTTCTGCGCATGCAATCGCAGCCCATAGGAAAAGTCAAAAAGTTCATTAATATCATATCAAGTTAAAGGCAAATGGATTTTTCCTTTTATTTAGAAAAGATTTGATCTTTTAAATTGTAACTTGGCACATATATAATCTCGCTAGCTACCATAAATAATTTGTGGGTTCAAGGTTTGACCCCCGAATGAGAAAACGATATTAAGAACACTCTCAATTCTGGGGAGACAAACGGAGTTGAAGTGACAATTTTCTGCGCCATGACAATGTTCTCAATGCTCATGCAAAATCAATACATAATTGGTGCAAACTACAGAAAAGCACGAAAGGCCTAACTACAAAAGTGAAAATATTGGTGCAAACAGACATAAGACTGCCAAAGCAAATGCCAAGAACAGTGGAACACAGCCCCAAATATACTAAAAACAAAAGAACAAAAAAATAAATTAGAAGCAAAAGTTGAGTAGTGCAGAGAATAATATCGCGTGTTTCCATACGTAACCTTAACGATAAGACGCTTAACATTCTTGACAAACTCCCGAGTAGGATCCATGGAGTCGACTAACGAACGACTTATGTCGAATGGGATGCAGCGAGCCGAGTCTGAAAGAGTCATGGAGAGAGAGCGATGGTTATTCTTTTCGTTCATTGCAAGAGATTAATGATTAGCATACGAATGGCTGTGAAGAAGTTGGCTCAGAGACAAACTCCTTTTCTGCACGCTACTTGAGATTCACGTGGTGTTGGACTGTTGGTTTTGAGTCCAAAACAACAGATCCACAACAACACCAATAAAAGAAGCAGAAGTAGAGGGGTGTTGGATGATAGCAGATTTGAATTCAAAATTAGCGAGTTTATTTCTACAAATATGATAAGATATGAATCATCCAAAACCAGTTTTAACAAAATACATAGACCTGGCGATGAATTAGCTAATTCTAGATATCATGAGATCTCGTTCACTTTGACTACTCGGGTTTTTAGCTCTTAATAGGTGAGGATTACTCACTTTAAGACGTTGAGTTGTGCCTAACTTCTTATACTTTAAGAGATATTTTATTATCAAGCTGGGGATACAACAATAAGATTTAAATTTTAAAATTTATTTTTTAAATAAAATTATATCATGTAAGCACATTACTAGTTATGTGTGCTCTACACACCAGTTTAATAATATAATTTTATCATACGTTAATATAGTTTTTTCTATGAACTTAGTTCCTTCAATTTCTTTAATCCTTAGACTCAATATTATAAAACTTATTTCTCTTACTTGTGTAAATAAAATTTAGATTTTTTTTTTTTAAATAACCAATTAGTAGAATAACAAGAGTTATTCAATATTTACAACTCGATTTGAGTTTCAAAAAATTGTGGCATATTTTATATATATATGTGTGTGTGTGTAAATATGTGTGTTTAAATAAAATGATACAAATGACAAATCACATATTGATGTGTGGTATGAGAATAATGAATATCATCTCTCTCTCTATATATATATAGACGAATGGTATATAAATGAATATTGGAATACTGAATATCCGAGTAATGTTAGATACAGTCTTAATTATGGTGTAGAAGTTTTACACATTCTTCTTTTAAAAAAAGTTAGTGTGCAAAAGCATACCCTCTATTTAATTGACATGACAAAACTTGATTTGTTAGAGATTATTTTAATTTCACTTTTTCTAACAAATCAAGTCTTATCGTGTCAATTAAATGGAGTGCGTGCTTTTGTATACCAACTTCTAAATAGATTTTTTCTTAAAAAATATTTTTTTTATGTAAATTCTAAATTTATTTATTTTTTAAATATAATATAAAATTTATATATCTTAAAATTGTAAATAATATTATTATTAACCATCCATCACTCTGAAAATAAACATGAAGTTTAGAAGTATCCTACCCCATTTTCAGGGATGGACAGATGGTCGACTTAGAACGATCCTAAGCGGGTCCCTATATTTAGCAATATGATTTGTAAGCTCCTTACATGCATCTAAGTCGTACACGTGAGTTTTGTTCTTTACCAAAAAGACATTTTCAATTCTGCAAATCTCTCAGTATCGGGAGAAAGGAAAAGACTTTTATACTTTACGTGCATGTGAAGTGTCCTAGTCGTGCCCTATTTCTTCTCATGCTAATGCGGCCCGTTCCTCTCCCGATGATCTCGGCTCTTCCTTCTTCCATCTATGGTACTGCAAAGTTCTCTCGATCTCCTTTTATTCATCAATATAGAGATCGAGCTGCATGTACACATATATGTATATATGCTTTAAGCCTCAACTTTCTATATATTAAAGGGACAATAATTGCTCTATGTGGTTTGACTTTTCAACCATCAAAGATTCAAAATATCTTTTCAAAAGAAAAATATTTTATATACTTACAACTTCACTTATATAAGTGATAATGTGTGAGCTATTAAAAATTTAAAAATTTAAAAGTTGAAATTCAAAATTAAAAAAATGATAAAATGAGATCGTCATTCAGTATATATAATATTGTGTGTAAAATTACACTGCATATATAGCACTACCCCTTTCCAAATTACTTTCATGTTTTTATTTTCCAACTTCTCGACTCTCACCGATCTCCTGATCATGATCTCTCTTCATTTTCCTCTATATTACTTGTTCTCGTTTCTTGCACTAGCTAACAATGAGACTTGCGCGTATCTCATGTCATGTGTAAGGAAGCTTGAGTTCTTATTGATATAAGCTTTATCATAATTTTTCATTAAAAATTAAAAGAAAGGCTTAATCAATTTCCCTCTATATAACTTAAAAAACTTTTCGATAAACTGAATGAAAAGATAAAAGGATGAAAATAGACTTTTTTTTTTCAGATTTTATATATATATATATATATATATATATATATATATATATGTGAGTGAGCAAGTTATTATTTTTTGAAAAAGATGTGCAATATCTGCTTCATCTTATGTATTAATATGGTACGTACTTGTAAACTTGAAAAATGCCTATTTTATGCACATGTACAACAATATTATACGGGTAATGCTAGCTACTCATCATCCTAATTCTGATCATTATCTAGCCCATCACTATTCTATGATACGGTATTAGATTATTAGAGACTATTTATTATATTTTACTTGTTGACTTATCATCTAATACCACGTCATATGATGATGAGAGTTAGATAATAAGAAAATAAATGATGAATAGATTTTTTTTATATCATTTTCAATCCTTTTTCACTTTCTTCTAATCATCATTTGAATTTTTTTATTTTTTATTTCTAGATATTAGGAGTCATAAATTAATTTTAAAAAATATATTATAATATTTGATAGGAAATTATATTCGGCCCCTCAAAAGCCGCATCCTTGTTCTTCCCCAAATATTTATAGCATCCATCATGTGATTATCCTCACTTCACCTTATGCCATTTTCTATGCAAGTTACAACTCGCGATCTCGCCTGCCCTTTATTACTAAAAAAGGAGTATATATCAATTTTTTTAACTACAGGTCAACAAAAAAATGTATGCGTCATTCTAAGTACTATATATATATATATATATATGAGTCTCATATATCGCATGAGAACAACGTCTTTCTTCCATTTCCAAGAAACAGATGATCTCACATGATGTCAACCAACATGGAAAATGCAAATAAACGTTTGTGTCAACATATTGAATCATAAAATAAAATAAAAAGTGGGTGACGAGGGAAGGGTGACGTCAGGGCAGTCCAAAACCTCCAGCAGCTCTAACGAGTTTATTAAGTCTAGAATGAAAAGAAAATAGAGAGTATTTACTCGAAGGAGATAGAGAAAATATGAATATTCCTCTGATAACAGAAGTGCTAAGCACTGTACAGTGATGGTCTAAATATATATACTTGTTCGTAAAAAGCTAATTACTGCTATCTACCACAAATGGTAATATTCTAATAATAGAAAATATCTACTGAGAATTAATGAAATAATAATAAAAAATTAAGAATATATGAAATGTACAATGTTAACCCTTCCTAGACTTACAACTTGATGCTAAACGACATGTGTCTGTTATGATAGTTAAACGACCTGCAGTTAGAGTATTTTCATTATGTAATAGCACACCACAAAATGGAGAATAGAGATTCACGATTCTTGTCTTTGACAAGCGTTGCCGTAAAAGATATGAGGGAAAAGCCTTGGTAAAAAAATCATCTAGCTAGTTGTTTGAGGCAATGTGAGCAATGGTGATGCTTCCCTCTTGAATCTTGTCTCGGATTAAGTGATAATCTAATTCAATGTGCTTTGTTCTTTCACGGAAAACATGATTGACAGCTATATGAAGAGTTGCTTTGTTGTCACAATGAAGTAATGCAGCTTGTGGATGCGGAACTTGAAAATCAATGAGTAGATAGTGGAGCCAAGTAATTTCAAAGCATGTAGAGGCAATAGAACAATACTCAGCTTCAGTTGAGGAACGAGAAACAATGGATTATTTCTTACATTTCCAAGAAACCAAAGAGTCCCCAACAAACACACAATAGCCAGTAACACTTCAACGCGTGTTAGGAGATAATACCCAATCAGAGTCACAACATGCTTTGATTTGAAGTTGAGAAGAAGATGAAAACAATATGCCTGACCAGGGGCAGCTTTAATGTAGCAGAGAACCTTATGGGTTGTGGTCAAGTGTGAGGTGGTTGGATGATCCATAAACTAACTGAAAAGCTGGACAGCATAGCATATATCAGGCCTAGTAATTGTGAGGTACAACAAATGACTTATAAGTCATCTATTAGTGCTCGGGTCTAATAGGAGAACTCTAGTATCCTTGCTAAGTTTGAAATTCTGCTCAAGAGGAAGCTAAAGGGGCTTGCTGACAAGTGTACCGAAGTTCGCCAAGATGTCCAAAGCATACTTTCTTTGGCACAAGTGAATCCATTTGGAAGATCTAGCAACTTCCAAGCCAAGAAAGTAGCACAAACAACCAAGATCTTTGATCTTAAATTGGGTGTTAAGAAAGTATTTAAGAGATGCAATAGAGGATGGAAAATTTCTAGCAACAATAATATCATCTACATAAACTAGAAGGGCAATGAAAAAAAGTGCCATCTAGTTTAGTAAATAAACTGTAATTAGCTCTAGATTGGTGAAGACTAAAAGCAATGAGTGAGGAGGAGAATTTAATATACCACTGTCGTGAGGCTTGTTTGAGGCCATAGAGACTCTTGAGAAATTTGCATACTTGGTTGGGTCCCCCTTTATTGTAACCTGGTGGTTTATGCATATAAATCTCATTATCCAAATCTTCATAAAGAAATGCATTATTAACATCAAATTGGAGGAGGGACCAGCCATAACAGCAGCAATGGACAGTAAAACCCTCATAGTGACAAGCTTGGCTATGGGGAAAAATGTCTCGGTATAATCTATTCCTTTTTGTTGTGTAAACCTCTTAGCTACAAGCCTTGCTTTTAGCCTTTCTACAGACCCATGCATCAGCATTGAACTTGATCTTGTAGACATATTTGCAGTCAATAGCCTCTTTTACAAGAGGTAAGTCAGTGATGACCCAAGTACGGTTTTGTTCTAAAGTTAACAATTAAGCTTCCATGGCTTGACACCAACCAGGGTGTTTCACAGCTTCACTACAAGAATCTGGGTTTTTACCAGCGATTTAAAAATCGCTGCCAAAGAAATCGCCGTAATGTATCACTTATCACGACGATTTCTTACTCGCTGGAAGAAATAAGTGATTAGCTGGCGAGAAGTGTCACTTAATGTATCCTAGCAATTTTTATGCTTTTAGTGGCGAAAAATTTTGCTGCTAAATGTCATAAATAGTCTCAGGCGCCAAACTTGCAATTTATTTTCCTCCCCGCGATTTATTCATAGTACCCTCTCTACTCTCCATGTGTGTTTGTCATCGATTGCCCATCACCTACAACTAAAATCCCTTCCGACGAATCCATATGTGGTAGTTCCAGTCCTAATCCCCATTTCCAAAATGCTCCCGAAGCTCCATCTCTGGCTTCCACTACATTTTCCTAGTGCATAAAAGGTTGCTCATCGTTTCCTTCCAAAACCCAAGCTTTGCCTCCATCGATCGGCTTACCCATTAGGCATTCTATGAACCCCCTTCCAATCTTCCACTTCGGCCACCCAATACTTCGGCTACCAAAAATCGCTTCCCCCTTCTGTTGAATGCATATGTACACACGACGATTGCTACCAAAATCGCCCTCTGTTGTGCATTAGAGCTACCAGAAATTTTCCTAAAATCGCTGTCCCAAACATCATGTGTGTGAGACTTTCCAGTCCATTCTGCCCTCAGTTGGCCAAAATCCACTGCTCGAGTGCTACTCAGCGTGTCCAAGGTATTTTTCTACTCATAAACTCTATTTGGAACTCATTATTTTCTCCATACATGCATGAACATAGCACCATTTGAGGGGTTACTTGGATTGTTGGATGACATGCACAAATTATTTTATATAAACTCTTTGTCGTCTTTTTATATTTATTTTTTTATATAAACTCAAAATTTGATGCTCAAGTTTTGGCGGCGATTGAAAACTCGCCATTAAAAAGTTTAAAAAACAAGAAATAAATAGGTACTGGCTCCAAGTCTCATTTAGCAACGATTTTCTAATCGCTGGTAAACAAATTCCAGTTTTGAATTTATGAACTAGCGATTCAAAAATCGCTGGCATATAATTTTTTAATCCCTTTTATATGGCAGCGATTTTTGAATCACTGGAAATCACATTCTCGTTCTCAAATTCATTTGCCAGCGATTCAGAAATCACTGCCATTTCGTATACCAGCTATTTTTAAATCGCTGGCAAATAGATTCTAGTTTATAAATTCAGTTGGCAGCGAAACTAAAATCGCTGCCATATTATATAATAGAGATTTCTGAATCGCTGCTATTTTATATCCTAGCGATTTCTGAAACGCTAGCAAAGGATTTTCTATTTGCCAGCGATTCCAAAATTGCTGGCATAGAAAATGGCAGCGATTCCAAAATCGCTGGCAGAGAAAATGGCAGCGATTTCTGAAGCTCTGTCATTTAATTTTTTGGTTATGAAATTTATTTCCCAGCGATTTTTGAATCACTGGCATAGAAATGGTAGCGATTTCAGAAACGTTGGCAATAAATTTCAGTTTTTGAAATTCAGTTGCCAGAGATTTCAAAATCGCTACTATTTTATATACCAGCCATTTTGAAATCATTGCCATTTTCTATGCCAACGATTTCGGAATCGCTGGCAATTGCATTTCATAACTGAAATTTATTTTCCAGCGATTCAAAAATTGCTGGCATAGAAAATGGTAGTTATTTTAAAATCGCTAGCAAATGGTGTTATGTTTTTGATTTCCTATGCCAGCGATTCCAAAATCACTGAGAAATAGACAATATTTGGCGGCGATTTTTATTTTATGCTGCAATATATTGGAAATGGCTGAATAGTCCTAACGATTTAGCAGCGAGTCTATAATCGCCGACATATTTATTTAGTGGAGATTTTTCTAGTTTTGCCGGCGATTTTTAATCGCCAGGAAAAGTCCAATCTGTTGTAGTGCTTGTTTATAAGTAGTGGGATCAGAAATGGTTGAAATGGAAGTTGAAAAGGCAGTAAAAGCAGGGGAAAATTTCTGGTAAGATAAAAACTTAGCAAGAGAGTAAGGATTACCAGGTATAGAAGTGGATAGCAACTAAGAAGGAGCTGAAAGTGAGGTTTGATTGCAGTGAAACTCTTGCAAATACTGTGGAGCTCTTCTTACTCTGGTGGACTTGCATAGATGAGGGTTAGATGGGGTATTAGGGGTGGAAATGAGAGGTGGAGATGTGGGGGGAGGGGGGTCAGGTATGTGTGAGATGGAGGGAACAAGTGATGGTGAAGGAGTGGTTGTATGGAGAGGTATGACAGATTGAAAATGTGGAGAATAAATGAGAAAGTCAAGTGTATCAAGTATGAGTTGTGTGAAAACAAATGTGGGATTAGAAGAAGAAGTGGATGAGTGATTATTCATGTTGCAAAAAGGAAAAATGGACTCATGGAATAGCACATCCTGAGAGATGAATGTTGTTCTTGACTTAAGGTCAAGAAGTTTGTAGCCTTTAGTGCTAAAAGGATACCCAAGAAAGATGCACATTCAACCTCTAGGATCAAATTTCTTCCTACCTTGATGTAGGGTGGAAGCAAAACAAAGGGAACCGAAAACTCTTAAGTGAGAGTAAGAGGGTGAAGAATTAAATAAAAGGTCAAATAGAGTTTTGTTGTTGAGTAAAGGACTAGGGGTCCTAATGCATATGTGGCTATTAAGACAATCATTCCAAAATTCAAAGAGGAATGTTGGCTTGAAATTTTAAGGCCCGAGCTACATTGAGTATGTGTTGATACTTTCTTTCCACAATCTCATTTTGTTGAGGTGTGGCAACACAACTATTATGGTGAATGATGCCTTTTGTGTTGAAAACTTTTTGCATTTGGAATTTTTTGCCAATATCACTTCTTAGAATTTTAATTTTTAGATCAAATTGAGTTTCAATCAGGTGGGCAAATGATTCGATGATTTTTCTAGTTTTTGCTTTATTTGAAGGAGATAGAGCCATGTACTTCGAGTGAAGTCATCGGCTATGGTGAGGAAATAAAGAGAACCATCATAAGCAGCAACAGAACTTGGTCCCCAAAGGTCACAGTGCACCATCTCGAAAGGTTTTGTTGTTTTATGTGTGTTATGAGACAATGAAATTCTGTGAAATTTTGCTAATGGACAAACATAACATGGTTTTGTATTAATGGCAGAAATATGGTCTCTTGCAATAGGATCTGTAATCATATGTAAAATTGGAAATGAAAGGTGACCTAGGTGACAATGCCATAGGTCAGTAACAGTATTAGAATTAGTAACAGAAGCTGTGATGGAGTTCTTGGTGGGTGGCTAAAGTGTGGTGACCAGAGTAGATGGAGAAACAGTAGTATTGAGCAAGTAATAAAGATCATTCCTCACTTCACCCTTTCCAATTGTTGTCCAAGAGAGAAGGTCCTGTATGAGACAAAAATCAAAGAAAAACACTAGACAATAGGTGAGTGTGGCAGCTAATTTCTTGACAGAAATCAAATTAAATTTAAAGGATGGAACACATAAAACTTCAGTGAGAATAATGGATTGGGTTAATTGGACTGTGCCAGTGTGTGTGACAGGGACATTTGTCCCATTTGGTAATCTGACTGAGTGAGAAATGGTAGCTGTGATGGTGGTGAACAAAGAGGGGCAATAGACCATGTGGTCTGTTGTGCTTGTATTAATGATCCAAGGAGCATGTCGAAAGGACAAAGTATTTTGTGTGCTGGTGGATGAGTAAAGGGATATACCAGAAATGTGGAGAGTTGAAGTGGTGGGAAAATTGGACTGAATCTGATTAGCAGAGGGTTGAATAGCAGTGGAAAGCTCCCAAGGTTGAAGTAAAGTCATGAGTTGCTGGTATTGAGCCTTAGTGAGACCTACTCGAGCATCACTGACATCCTCTATGTTAGAAATAGATTGAGCAGCAAGAGCAAAGGAACCTTGGGATTTATTGAACAATTTATGTCCAGGTGGATAGCCATGAAGCTTATAGCATTTCTCCATCGTGTGTCCAGACATGTTACAATGAGAATAGACAGGTGCCTCAGCATTACCAATTTTGAAACAAGTTTCAAAAGTGTGGCCATTGATTTTGCAATGGGTACAATAAACTTTGTCTTTCTTGGGTTTGGATTGGGGAGGAAATTTGTTAGAGTTGGTGTAGGGTTGTCCGATGGCAAATGCCATGGAGTTAGGTGAAGGAGAGATAAAGACCATTTGGTAGTGGCGTTCTTGTTGTTGGATGAGGGAGAATACTTTAGTGAGTAGAGATAAGGGGTTGAGAAGCATAATTTGATCCCTAATAGGTGAGTAAGTGTCATTCAACCCGATCAAAAATTGGAAAACACAATCTTGTTGGTAACAATCAAATAGTGTTTTCATTGAACCATAGGTGCAACAGGAAAATAATCATAAATCAACAACTCATCTAATAGGATTTTTAGCTTGCCGTAATAAAAATACTTATAGTATCGGATTCTTGAAAGAGGCTAGCTAAGGTCTTCTTCAACTGATAAATTCGAGGTTCGTTCTGATAAGAGAAGCGATCCTCAAGGTTGAGCCAGATCTCACGAGCATCATCAACAATGGCCACACTAGATTTGATGGAGGGGCTGATAGAGTTTTGTAGTCATGAAACCACCATATTGTTGCAGCGTTCCCACAAATCTAAAAGTAGAGCATTTGGGTCAATAGGTTTAGGGATTGAGCCAGATATGAAGCCCAATTTGTTCTTCGTGTGAAGTGCTCTGTGCATCGCATGCGACCAGGTGGAATAATTGTCACTGGTGAATAAATCTATGACCAAAATCATGGTGGGGTTGTCGCTCGTGTTTAGGCGAAATGGGTTGCTAGGGTTTGTAAGGTTAAGGTAACGGGTCAGGTTTACAGCACGATTTTTGTTTGAGAGATTGCCAGAATGAATTGATCAGGGATGGGTGGGAGAAGAAGATTCGTCTAAATTGTCGAGGGGATCCTCCATGGATGGTGCTCTTGAGGCTTTGGATACCATATTAGGTTTAGAATGAAAAGAAAATAGAGAGCATTTACATGGAGGAGATGGAGAAAATATGAATATTCTCCTTATACAAAAAGTGCTCACCACTGTACAATGATGGCCTAAATATATATACTTGTTTTCGTAACAAACTAACTGCTATCTACCACAAATGGTAATATTCTAATAATAGGAAATATCTATTGAGAAATAATGAAATAATAATCAAAAAATAAGAATATATGAAATGTACAAATTTAACCCTTCCCAGATTTATGACTTGATGCTAAACGACATGTGTCTGTTATGATAATTAAACGACCTACAGCTAGAGTATTTTCATTGTGTAATAGAGTTGGAGAATTCAGAGTTTGAAGTCGGTGTTGGAATTGCTCCGAAAATCTTGGTTAGAGTTGAAGCCAATATAGGCTCCGACATCCAAACTTCGACTGCATATTTATATGTAATATATTTAATATTATAATATAAGTAATAAACATTTGTAATATATTTAATATTTATGCGAAATGGATCCTCAGTCGGCTGAGGACAGCGCGCGGCTATATTCAGAAAAGTTGAGAAGCCTATAAATATGGGAAGGCCAGGGCTGGGCTAGCTGGGGTGTCTCATGCATGCACCCAGTCACCCCTTATGTATTCTATTAGCTACATAGATCATATATAATTAAATATTTTTTAACTTTCAAATCATTTTATATTATATAATCAAATTAAATTTGATTGATTTTATCTCGAAGCGGGGAAGAAAGAAGAGAGATAATGTGACAGGGATGCTATTTCTAAGTCGAGCGTTTTGTTTTGTTTCTTTTAGGGCATGTTTTTGAGCTCATATATTACTACTATTTATATGCTAGCTTCTCAACTTTTTTTAATATAGAAGTTAGGTAGTCTACATATTTTTACGGACTAAAAGAGCAGTTTAATATAAAAAAAAAAAGAAAAAAGAAAAAAAAGAAAAAGAAAACAATAAAGTGTATGGATATTCTGAAGAATTTTACAGAGTAGATATGTGGCATTTTTAGTGGAATTTTGAATTCATCCAATTGATATGGTTTGTTATATTCTAGAGGAGGTCTGTTGTATTGGTTCATTTGAAACTTAGTATACTGTATAGTGCTTGAATATTCTTAAAGAGAATGAGATCTATGTGACTTAGTCTAAACTAATTTCGTTTCAATAATTGTAATTTCATTGTAATTTTTATTTAGATGCTGTTACTCAACCCCATGATTTTGTCTCCTCAAAATTACCATTAGTGCAATTTCAATTTCTTCTTTTCCTTTCAAACATTTTTAAACATCTTTAACATTTTAAAAAAAAAATACATAACATTGTTAATACTAGGGGTGTAACCAGTCCGGTCCGTATTTTGACAAAATTTAAGACTGAATTGGTATGTACAGGTTTTGTATTTTTCAAAATTGATTACGCACCTATTACCCTCATAAACCGGTACTCCGGTTTTACCAGTTTCCGGTCCAGTTTTTCGGTTTTAATATACTATATTATATATTATATAATATATTGTAATATATTATAATATATAATACTACAGTGATGATATATTATAGTATACTATAATATATAATCATCGTTGTAGTATATTAATAGTATATTATAATACTATTAATATATACTATATAATATTAGTAAACTATTAATACAATAAACCAAATGATATAAGATTTTAAAATTTAATATTATATTAATTAGTAATTTATCATATAATACGAAACTATTTTATATATAATTATATATTGTATATAAAACTTATATACAATAGAAAAAATTAAAATATATATTTATATGAACCGGTTCGGTCCGGTTTTAGAAAAAGAAAAATTGGAATCGAGTCGATTTTGACCAATTTTAAGCAAAATAAAACCGGTACCAGTACCGGACCAAACCAAACTTAGGATTGGACCAATCACATCGGTTTGGTCTGGTCTGATCCGATTTACCGGTTCACTGATTTTTTTTTTTTTTTTACAACCTTAGCCTAATAGTTACTTCTTTAACTATTAAGTAATAAAATAAAATACCTGAATGGTGAATTTGAGAGGACAAAATGATAGAGCCAAGTATAATTTTCATTTTTTATTTTATCACGGTATATTTTATATATATCCTCGATTTCCCATGACGGGTTTTAATAGTTTTTTTTAAGGAATGAGAGCTAGGATCAATATATCGTTGTGATTTATCCATAATTTCTTCTTTGAGGAATCCATGCGAAAAGACATTTTTCGTGTGTGTGTATGTATATATATATATATATAGAGAGAGAGAGAGAGAGAGAGAGAGAGAGGAACCATAACATCCTTTTCTTTTCTTTTTTGTTACAACCATAGGCCTGGGGTTACAAATATTAAAATAAGACCAAAACCAGGCCTCAAAAAAACTATAGAAACTCAACCCAAAGACAAAATCCATAAAAAAACCATGATCGAAACACAAAGCAACAACTTGCAAGAAAAGAGCCTACACGAACATATAGTGAATAAGAACATAAAACAAGGGTAAGGAAGACATACTTGCAGGGAAGCCCCCTAATCATCTCTACAAACTTTCCGAATATAGGGAAAACTCCCTCTGTCAAGCCTAATGTTACCTCTAATGAAAGCAGGTAACTCAGATAACGAAGACCAGATGCTAGTTAGGCCTTTAGCACCCATTTTAGCAAAGCCATCAGCAATCGAGTTACTTTTTCTATAACAGTGAATAAAAGAAACATGAAGACCAGCTAGCCAACTTTGTATTTCTTCCTAATAATCTTCCATATACCATAGGTCACATCTCTAAGATCTCAACCAGTTAAGCACTAACATGGAATCCAGTTCAATCTCCACAAATAAAGGAGCCAACTGACCAATGTACCAAAGCCCATGAAGTAAACCCATCAACTAAACATAGTTGTTAGAATTTTGTCTTGTCATAGTAACCAAGCCAAGTTTCCTTTATGATCCCTAATAATTCCATCCACACCTGAAGGATCGAGATTACCAAGAGAGCAACCATCTATGTTCAGCTTAGCCCAACCTTGTTTAGGGTGTTTTCATGTAACCGGAATGCTCCTTCCTCAGAATATTTGAAGGCAAATTGAAGCAATGTAAAATACCTTCATCACGCTGAGTGAGCACATTTACTTCCTTAAGTTTTAAAGCATCCTTAACCATTGGATTGAATCAAGGTTTGATGAAAGTATAGGTATGAACATGCCTTCTAGGAGTTTAGTTTTGAAAACCTAAAGAGCACTCCATTAATCTTTTTGTATAACTTTTTGATGTTTTTTTAAATAAAAGTGTAAAAGTAAGAAATATAAAGAAAGATTCGGAAAAAGCTGAAAGGGATAATAAAAAATGTCTACATATATAGATGAATAATATATGTTAAATTTATTTTATTTTATTATTTATTTATTTTTACTTATCATTTTTTTTTTTTACGTATTTTACGTTGATTATACATAATCAAATGGAAACCTTATTTTGACATATTGTTAATTATGTTATAAAACATTGTAAAATAGAGAAGCCTGCTTTTAACAAATGGACATGCTCTTCTGATAAAGACGAAGAACAAGATCCAAGGATCATGGCTTTGATGGGTGCATGCATGCACGTGTTTCTTCGTCTCAAATGATGGTGTATGATTTGACATGTACATGTATGGGTTTGGAATTTCTAACATTTGATGGAGTTACCATTATATAATCAGACTTAAGTTGGCATGGTGGATGTTGACGTACGGTCGGTCCAATAGAGTCCAAGGAATATGACATTGATGCAACAGATGGTTTACAAAAAAGACAGACACTTACATTGAAAATGTGAGTGCTTGGAACTTGGCTCCCAGATACACGTACACAGATAGAGAGACTCAAAAAAGTGTGTTGCGTGTATGACTTATATTCCTTTTAAGGGAGATGCTAAATTAAATTAAAGAAAAATTTATAAAAAAAAAAAAAAAAACTTGCTTATTTTACATGCTAAACATCATGATATTTAAAATTTAAAATTTAAATCAAAAAATTGACAAAATGAGTCTTATAAATAAAATTATAAATATATATAATATTACTGTACTTTTAAGTCTACATGGCCCACCTTATTTCTTACACTCTTAGGGTCTATTTGAAAACACAAATGTTTTATAATATTTTTAGATTATTTTATTATTTTTTACAAATATTTCACTACTGTTTACAAATTATTCATTACTATTCACAAATTATTTATTATTATTTACAAATTATTTCATTACTATTTACAGATAATTTGAAATACTCTTAACATTCAAACAGAGCCTTATTCTTGATAAAGTAAGATCTCAAAACATGAAAAATATTATTTATATATATAATTTTTATTTATAGTAAAAAATATGAAATTTGAAATTCAAAATTCGAATTAAAAAAAATAAAATTGATAAAATGAATCTTCTATTCAATATATATAATGTTATACGTAAAATTGAAAATAAATATATATACTACTCAAAATCTTTAATAAATGTGTAGAGATTGTAAAGACGGTCTTATAACACTCTTTTTCTTACTAGATACTAGGGTGGGGATTGATAAAATTTTCTTTTAAATTAAGTTTTTCACGTCGAAAGCACGAAGATATGCTTTACACACGGACTTCAAGCATAAGAACTTGGGGATTGAACACTTGTTCTCCCGCGCTTTGACATCCGGCCCAAGTGTTTTCGGCATCATATATAAACAAATTGATTTGATGCATCTCATCTCTTCTCTATTTAAGATCCTGAAATGAAGCCCAAAGTCCAACAACAGATGGGCCGGACCCTCCACCGTTTCCTCCTAACCGAATCATCCAAATTTCCGCCAACCGAACACTCTCAATAGTTGATTGCTTGCAGCTCAGTTTGCCTCCGAAGAGAAAATGGAAGCGATGGCTTCGTGCACGTCCGGTGCGCCGCGTTTTTCGTTCACATGTCGCCCGAAGACCCATGCTCGCGTTCCTTTTGTATTTATTTCCTCTTATTCTTCTTCTTCCCCCAGTCTCAAAGCGGTATTCTTATGTATAGTGAAGAATTTCAATTCTCTAAAACCCTGGTCGTTACACTTATCTGTAATAAGAGCCATTCCTCCGATTCCCACAGATATCATATTCCAATGCTCGCCACCGTAATATTCTTTCTGCGAGGGCTCACGTGGTTACCGAGGAGAAATCCACATCGCAGGACCGAATGCTGGTCAGTTCACCCTTACTTTTCTCCTCTGTTTGGTTGCCTCCAAAAATATGTTGAAAAGATTTAAATTGGATGATATTTATTACACGCAACCTTCATTTGGCTAGTATTTGAATGGTGTCTTTGGAAAATGCTGTCGAACTATGTGCTAACTTCCAAATGACACAGCATTATATAACTTTGGTTGGTCGTATTGCTCGTTGTAGGATTGGTGCGACTAACTGACAAGTAAACCAAAATTTTGAATTTCAGGTCTTTGTCCCTCCGCATCCATTGATCAAGCATTGGGTTTCAGTTCTAAGGAATGTACAGACTCCTTGTCCAATATTTAGTAAGTACCAGTTGGAATGTGTGTTTATAAAGACTAATTGACGATCCATCCGCTAAAAACTTTGGACGTCTACTTTGATTTCCACTGGAACCCTTTACTGCACAAGTTACTCATAACCATTGGTTATATTAGGCTGTTATGTACATTATTTTTATGGCCATTAGTTCCTAGGGAAGTGCCAAAAGATCATGGTCATTTAGTCGTCAATACCCAAAAATCCTGTTCTGCGCAATGAATCTAATGGGATTCCTTGTTCGCTAATACATATATGGCAATAGGTAATAATTCTTGTCTCACAGCATTTATTTAAAATTTGATGCTGCCCGGAAATTCACCCAGGCGGCACTACATATAAAGGCTATAGGACTTATTCTATGTGTTTACGTGTTTCCCCCTCTAGGCATTATAATTCAAGCAAGAACTTAGGGAATCTGGATCCTTACAAAATGATATGTATTTGGAGATGAAATCTCAATCTTATAAGTCTCTTCTGATTCTTAAATAGCTTCCAAGAGAGATCAAAGGTTGCTTGGTGGTTGATAGATCTGGGTTACCATACTTGAGATGCAACTGACCTGTGTTGGATAGGTTGTGGGTGTAATGATGTCTCATTTTTTTTTTTTGTTGAAATCTGTACGATGGTGTCTACTCCAACCTAAATGCTAGTAACGATAGTTCCTGCTTGATCCAAAAACCAAAAAATGACTAGTATAATTAGAACAAGACTTGGATTTTCATTATTAGGATGAAATCTTCAATACTTGTCGACATTGTTTCCCCTAGCACATATCACAACGTCCTCTGATTTTCAGTATTTTTAGAGTTATTTATTGTCCTTATTTGTTGGTCCTCTTTTCTGCTCTTGATTCTGAGTTGGGTTTGAGGTTTTAAACTTTAAATGTTGTAGGGAATGCAATGGCTGAGTTGGGGAGGCTACTTTTGTATGAAGCTTCGAGGGATTGGTTGGTTAGTTGATACATTGTGCATGAAAATTTGTTGAAAATGATAATTCTAGAGATGTGTCTTTTGCTTTTTTGGTTTCTAGATGTTTTCGTGATACCGATTTAATTCTAATATGGATGCCGCTGTAGTAATTTATGTTTTGTAAAACATACAAGTCCTAGGTGCCCTTATGTATTTCTTAATGTTGAAAGCCTAAGAGATTGTGTGGTATAGGGTGTCCAGGTTTCAGTTAGATTTGGAGCAGAAATAGTAAGTACATGGCAACTGTCATCTGTCGTTGACGGCACAAGGGATGCAAAAAACCCAGAGCTCTTTCAGCTTTCAATGCAATTAACATAATTTTTTATTGTGCTTAGCCATTCTTGTTATTATGGGATCTCTTTTCTTAAAAAAAGAAGAAGAAGTTATTATGGGATCTCTCTCTCTCTCTCTCTCTCTCTCTCTCTTGCTCACCCCACTGGCAGAAAATTTGGAATTTATCACCGAGTATTAAAGTAGACAAAGCTGTCTGTCATACGGGAACAAATCAAAAGCAAACACAAACATGTGTATGTTTGGGTAGTACGATGTATTTTTAGCTAACTCATAAAAATTTCGATGCTTCTGCATTTCACCTAGTTTTCATTTGATATGCTGTGTTCTCTGTCCATTTTTAGCTAAAACTATTGTTTGTTTTTTGAGTTTTTTTTTTTTTTTTGTCCAATTAGATTGTGGAATATACCAATGATCGTACTATTTCAGGGGAAACTTCTTTGTGTTCGCATTTTCTTCTTATGTGTTTTCACTGATATTTTAATTCTGCATTCCTGTGGTTTTGCCGCTATCAGCCTACGGTCAATGGGGAAATTCAGTCACCAATGGGTGTTGCCTCAGTTGAGTTCATAGATCCAAGGGAGCCAATGGTGGTGAGTTTGTGGTAGCAATCGCACTTCTATATGCGTGTCTGTCTCTTCCCCTTTCTTTGTTGCTCTTGGAGTCATTGTAAGTTGTGGAATCAGTTCTAGGTCTGATGATTGTATATTGTTGACAATGTTTTCCAAACCAAGTTGTTAGGAGTGGCATCAGGCCTGGATTTTATAATATTGCTGGTTAGTGCGACACAATATTGTGAGGTCTTTTATGGTCAAATGATGTCTGGCTGCACCTTCAACTTATATTGTCTTTTACTTTTGCAGGTAGTTCCAATCCTAAGAGCTGGTCTAACTCTTGCAGAACACGCATCTTCTATATTGCCAGCAACAAAAACATACCACCTGGGTGAGGAACGGTTCGTGCATGTAGCTATAGTAGAAGGGAATAGTCAAGGATGAGGATGTCTATAAATTTTGTTAAGCTTAGTGCATCTCAACCATTCACTGATACAATGATGATGCTCTCCTTTAATGACTTAATTCAACCGCATTATCAATTGTTCGTTTAGACTTCAATTCTTGCTTCTTCAGGTTTGCAATGTGATTGATTACTTTGGTGGTTTTCTTTCCTTTTTGCAAATTAAGGGTTAAGCAGAGATGAAGAGACACTTCAGCCTTCAGTATATCTGAACAAGTAAGAAAGCCTTGCATGGAAATGAGAACATGTTTTTTTCTTTGTTAAGTCTCTAAATGGCTCAGGCAAAGGTCATGAGAAACTTTTCACATTTGTTTCTATTTGAGATATTTTAGCGAAATTGAGCACTTTTTTGAACTTCTATTCTTGTTCATCTCTTTGCTTTTGTTTCATATTTTTTTCTTTGATTCTTTGAGTCATTTTAATCTTTGCATACTGATTGAAGTCTCTCCTTTATTTATGTATTTATACCTTTTTTATGCCAGTGCCTCCAATTTATTCATTCCGTGACCCTTCTATTAGTCCCACTAATGGACCCACCACCTCAATACAATTAAAACATCAACACCAATGGGATGTTGACACACATGAACTAAAAGTAACGAATACTTGAAAGGAAAAAAATATTTCTTTGAACTTGAAAAATATCACTTAAAAAATAAAATAGGAAGTGAGTAGCCATGCAGCTACCCTCGAATCTGAAGGGGGTGTTGCAAGCGTGCACCAACCCTTGATCTGAATGGTGGCCAATCCCTTTTTGTTTAAGTATAAAAAGTTTTAAGGTTGAAGGAAATTGAAGTTAAGATGTTTATTATTTTTAAGTTGACATGTGTCAGCATCCCATTGGTCTTGATGTGATATTTGTGTTACATGGCGTGAGATCCTAGTGTGATTGATGGAGAAGTGTAAGGATGATCAAAATCGTCAAAGTTGAAAGGAAAAGGAGGGCGGCGGATCTTAGTCTATGCTAGTGTTGAAGAAACTTTTCTTACACTTCTTATCATCACTTTTCATAGGTTACCTGACAAATTTCCTGAAGGGTCTCGAGTATTTGTAATTGATCCCATGCTGGCAACAGGTACAGTACTAATGGCTGGAGCTCCTAGTTCTGTGTTCAGTCCTTTTTAGGGTTTCTTTCTCCCCTATAAAATGGTTCATAACATTTTACAGTTTGCAACATATTGTCCTTTGTATGGTTGGAATCATACTTGGCCAGAAATTGAGCTTGATTTTTCTTTATATTGTTCTTGATAATCAATACCAGGCGGCACAATTGTAGCAGCTCTCAACCTCTTAAAGGAGCGTGGGATTGATAACAACCAAATTAAAGTGGTAAACATTTTGTTTTGATAAGTAAGCTTTCTAATGTGATATCGGATACGTTTCTGTTCAGCAAACCCAATCCCAATATAATCAAGATTGTCTTATTGACTATCCTATGTACATCTATTGAAGTTTATATGCCGCTAATTACCAAGCATAGATGCATGGGCTAAGTGGATGGATCAATATGTAATCAAGTATCATTGACCATCATTATCTATCAATAAAAAAGTATCACTGACTATCCTCTGTGTCTATTGAAGTTTATATGCTGCTAATACCAAACCGAGATGCGTGGGCTAAGTGGATGGATCAATATGTAATTAAGTATCACTGACTATTAAATAGTTCTTTCTTACTTGTAAAAAACAAGTATCATTGACTATCCTCTGTATATCTATTGAAGTTTATATGCAGCTAATATTAAATTGAGATGCGTGAGCTAAATGGATGGATCAATATGCCTGTAGTAGCAGTGGTTTTTATCCCAAAATTTTAGGGAAAGGAAAAAGGAATCTTGTAGACGGAGCTGTGTTGTTGTTGTCTTGCCTAGGTTGTGATGGATGTATTATATGGCTTACATTTTCATAATATTTGCTTTATATGAATTCCAGTATGTTTTGTGAATATTTATCCTGTTAATGGTGTGATATAAAGTGAGGAGAAGGTGTGCAATGCTTTGTCTCTGCAAAATTTATTCATCCACCACCTACATAAGTGTGCACACATTCACAGAGGGTCATTTGCATTGCATTCATTGACTAGCACACTACTAAAGGGACTGATACGATGCAGATTTCGGCTGTTACCGCCCCTCCAGCTCTTCAAAAGCTCAGTGAGAACTTCCCTGGGTAATAATATTACGGATAAGATTTCACAGCTAAAAATGAAGTCGGCATTCCTCAAGTTCTCTGTTTTTATAATTTTGCAGGCTTCATGTATACACTGGAATCATTGATCCCACAGTCGATGACAAAGGGTAAGCACCTCCCCATGTTTTTTAATAACACTCCATAGTTAGCTTGGATGGATGAAAATTGTGAATAATATGTTTTAACTCTTTTTTATTTTGAATGGACTTTCCTAGGTTCATAATTCCAGGACTTGGAGATGTTGGAGGCCGTAGCTTCGGTACTTGAATACACCCAAATGTCTATCCAGCCAAGTCTTGTAACCCCGTGCAATTTTGACATATTGGACAATTACTAAAATCTTGCTGAGCTTTTATGTTTGATCAGCGAACTTACTTTACAAATTTAATTAATTCTTGTGCAAATTAATGAATCCGCGAGAGCAATAAAGTGTAGTAATATTTCTGCATTTCGCAAAAGAGTTTGCATTCTACAAGGTATACATTACGAGTGCAAATATGGAAATGAAGATACGAATGAGGCAGGAGGTGTCAACGTAAGTGATAAAGATACATATTGGGAATAAGGATGGCAAAGTGTGCTGGGGTTGCATGGGAATAAGCTTGCTGCCTGCGCAATTTAAGCTAGAAATTACCGGTGCACAGCAACCTCTAAAAGTCCTCAAGTGAAATTGTAAGTACGTATGTGACGCATGCATTACAATTGTCACAGAAGTTGAAGGGATTGGCTAACACATAGAAGTAAACCGCTGTTTTGCCTTTGAGAATCTTGTAGGTAATCACGAAAGTTGTGCATTTTTAATTAATTGCTTACGTCTTTGAGGTTAAGTATTATGATGTTGAAGCTAGCAACTTGCAGATAAATATATATTCTAAAAAATTTACTAGTATGCCTAGTTAGTGGGGGTATTAAAATCTAAATATGCAAGAGTGTTAAGCACTTTATTGATTGACACATTCATTTTTAGAGGCTTTCTGGTGCACCTCTATGTGATATTAGCAGTGGTAATCTTGCTCAAGTTTTTCCATTTTTTTTTTCTCGTGAATGCAACTAGGTCCCTATAGATATATGAACATTCGAGCACTCATTGAGAATAATGTAATACCAAGCACCTTGGAAGTTTGCATGTTAACTACAGCAAAGTCTAAGTAATTTGGTTGACTTAATTAAGTTTAAAAATCGTGATAGTGATTGCATTGATGCATGATAGATTTTAGGTTAAGATAATTTTTGGCAAAGTTTTCTCTCTCTCTTTCCCCCATAGTGGATTGAAGAATATGAAAAATATTGAGTGAGCAAGAAATATGAATATTGCTACTTAACTGCTAAAACGTTCTAAGCTGCATTTATTGCACAAGACAATGTTTTCGTGCTTTTAATGTGATATTGGTAAAGTCTATACCTAATTTCATTTAAAACTTAATGAATATGGTAGTGTTAATAAGAATTTCTAGAGATCTAGAAATTAGATGGTCACTCATTGACTCAGTGATATTGTTTCAAATTAGGGGAAGATATGATATACTAAAATGTGCCATTGAGGTATAGGATGATGGGTGTGAAGCTTGAGAAATTGAAAATTTTCTTGCTAATACGATCACTTTCCTTTATTTAGTAAAGTCAACAAGAAAAGATAATATGAGCATTTTTTATGTTAAAAGTTCCTATACATGCACATTAAGGACATTAAATAAGAAATCTTTTCTCATCATTTAATGTGATTCTAAAGTTTTTTTTTAATTGAAGGAAAACATATTTTCCAGATAAAATATTTTCTAAATCAGAATAATATGAGTTATATAATGAGAGCAATTATCTTGCGGTGTTCTGACTTGTTGAGAATGAATAAGTGAATTTTGGTGCAAAGCAATTGTTACATCACACTTGGGTTGATGTAATATGGGGTTGTAGCCTTAATTCTATTATGTCGTCATTAGATCAAGTTCATTGACCTTTTAGTAAGGCTGAGTGATTGTGTGAATATTTTGTGCAAGCCTGAATTCAATTAAAATGGAAATACGGATGATCTAAGCTTAAATATTTTTTTATTAAGTCCAGAAAATTACTCATATTTTCGGCAATGGAGGGGTATTGTGGATTTTATTAATATATTTTTTTTTTTGCAAATTTTTTTTTTGAAATGACGTTTTATTTCACATTATCTTAATATTAATATTTTCAACTTATTTTATAAAAGATATGGGAGTAATTCACCAATTAGTGGGATATAACTTTGAATGAAGGTGTACCACTAGTGATAATAACTTTTAAAATTTACTATAATATAAAGATACTCATAAATAACATGGTAGCTATATATCAGCATTATCTCATCGTTTAAAGACAGGAAGAGAATATTTGTAATAAGTGCTCCACTAGTATGGAATTCGTAGTACCTAGGAATCTTAATATAGAATTCTAGATTCACTCTACTTATATGATCCAACTTGGGGTTGTTGATTTGATTGATAAAAGAAAAATAGAGTTAATAGAAGTATAAATCTATTCTAGCAATAGTTGAGTTGTCTTTAGATAACTATTGACCTCACATACAATAGACCTTTTTCTAGAACGAGTTAAATAGTTGATTCTTGTAAAAGGATTAAATTGTTAGCTTTTATAATGTTTAGGTGCGAAGTACTTTGAATGTGTGATTGTTGCTTGTACTGGTTTGGCAAAAAAAGTGAATAAATGTTGTTAATATTATTTTCATGCAGCATAAACCAGCTATCTATTCAAAGATACCCAATGTACATAATCATTTTTATTAATGACCTATTTAATAAAATGAGTTCTTTGAACACAATTGACAATCCTAGAAAAGTACCCTCCTAAGAGAGATCAAGATCTAGTTGTATTATATTATTATTGTCGCCAAATGATAGGATTTCCATACTAAGAGGTAGTGGGTATGAGCTTGTGAAAATTAGCTCAAACTTCATGTCTTATGAGACTATTTACTAGAAAAACAGTTTCTAGAAACTCTTATTCAAAATCTAGTAACAATTAATGAGATTATGAATATAAAAGAATCTATTTTTGCTTATACTATTTGATATTTGCATTATGGTTTGGTCATGAGAGTTAGGAGTTGAGATTTCGTTAGAGGCTAAAAATGGCTTATTTGATTAATTAAATGAGTTTGTGATGTGATTTGGACAAGTCATTAAGAGTAATGGCTAGACTGTTGTGATTGTCCTTAGGGGCAAAGGTCTTAATTGCTTTACCATTAATGAAAAATAAAGGTTGGTTATCTCACATGCTATTGTTGAGTACACAAGAGATTTATATGAAACGCTGGAGTTGCAAATTAAGCTTGTTGAATGATATTTGAGGTCACCTTTTAGATTCTTAGAAATCGCAGTTGGACTTGTTGACTAGAATCTAAGATTTATATTGTTAGTTTGACCCTAAGGGAGATTTGTGATGAATCACCGACTTCATAATTGTACAAAGTTATATATATATATATATATATATATATAAGCAGAGTCTCTTGGTAGGTGCATATTTTTTGAAAGGTTACTGCACAAGAGATTGCGCATGGAGAGAAATCATTATAAACACCATTTGAGAGTTGTGGTTTAATTATTTGTAGTTGATCATGTGATATCTCTCACTTATGATATTGCTCATCCTGTACATGATAGTGATATGTTTTATGATCATGTGGCACGACTAGGAGAATTTAGTGAGCGCGCATATTCACCAAGAATTTTGGAATTATGGTGAAAAAGATACGTCGACAGGCTTAGATCGGATCACTAACACGAACAACTGCCTTTGGCGCTTAGATAGTAAGCGGTGATGAGACATTGTGTCCCTTGATACTGATATAGCACATAGAGATGGTTGACACAAATATATATGTCACCTTAACTAGGCTAAGATGAGATCTTTGTTATTTAGTAAGATCGTACATGGATAGCCCACAATCCGTGTAGCCATTGATTTAACCAAATGCGAGACCCTATTTGGAGCTTTGGATAGCGAGTAAATGGAGGGATTCAGTTTAGGTGCTGAGATAGCGACTAGACTAAGGTTCGGTTTGGTAAGTGGGATGAAAATTTTGAGTTTAAGATGAAATATTAAAATATTATATTTTAATATTATTATTGTTTTGAGATTTGAAAAAGTTGAATTATTTATTATATTTTGTATGATGATTTGAGAAAGTTATAATAATAAAATGAGAATTTTAAGTTTGAGATGAAAATTTTTTGTTACCAAACCGAACCTAACAATTGTGCGGTATATTGAGAATATTAGACATCTGCTTTTTTGGACAAAAAACTCCCCCGTTGCATGTATTTCATACCACATATGCTTTTACGACCAATGGTAGAGGTGAGTGAATGAATCATTGCGGTAACCTATAGCAAAGGTGAGTGAATGAATCCCTGCTTCCTTACCATGTAAGTCCTATAGGTCATAACTGATGGTCATAATTTATTTATGACCTTAACAGACCTTTGACTATTCACGAGGTTGAGGTTTTAGTGTCTACTACTTTGATATGTTGTCTATGACCAAGAATGATGCGATCTAATGAGACATTGCTGGAAAAGCAACTAGACTAAAACTAAATGACATGAGTGCAAATGGAAGACTATTTGCTAACACATCAATATTGTGTTTTTACTAATTGCCAGCAAGTTGTGTTGCTTATTGGATGTTGCGACATTATTATGAGTATATAATGTTTTATGGAGATTGAGCATTACTTTGACTTATTTGGACTTGAGAGAGATTATGGATGCTTAATGTGATGTGACCAAATAAGTAGAAGTATAACGAGACACCTTTAGGAATATTATTATGCTGGATTTCTCTTAGAAAGATTTAGTATAGTGACTCATTTTTCTTTTATAGGTGTGCTCGGTGGTTGCACAACATATTTGCGAGTACAGAAAAGATTGAGAATATATTGAGCGATATAGGCTTGAGGCTTTGCCCACCATGTGCAAATGAGAGAGATGTAGTAAATGGGCAACTTTAGTGGGCACCCTTTCCCCTACCCTTGGTTAGGGTTTATGAAGCCACTTTATGAATCTTGATGATTGACCTTTAAGGCTAGCCATAGGTAACACTAAGAGGGGCTATTTATATAGCCCCTCCCTCATTTTGATGAAACACTTCATGCACAAATAAAAAATCTCTCTCAAGTATCGTTCTCTCTAGTCCCCAAATTTTGGTTGAGGAACATATGGGTACATCGATTTTAAAAATTTAAGAATTAATATTGGACCGATTCACTAACGAAATTGAAACTTTTTTTTTTTTTTTTTCTCGGTTCAGTTTTCCTAATTTTACAGATTATCTATGTTAGTAATAATATGATATTTAGGTATACTAAACTATTAGTCTATTTATATTATAGTATAAGGACATTATTTTATGATAATTAACACATACTAGTATAGTATTGAATTTAATTATAGTTTATATAAGGTCTAAACTTTTTATTTGGGTATATATGATCAATTGTGTAAAAATGTATTTACAAAAGAATATATATGTTATAATTTATTATGCCAAAAATGTATTTATCCTTGATATATATATATATAATAAGTATATATTAATAATTTAATATTAATGTTTTCGTTTAAAATTAAAATTTTATTTTATATTAATTTTATATTATAAATTAAAATTTTATATGTTGTATTAAAAATTATAAGATTAATTTTATTTTATATCACATGTTATATAAATTTTATGTTATAAGATTAATACATTTTAAAAATAAGATTAGAATTTCATGTTATTTAATTAGTAATTTAACATATAATATATATAATATACCTTAAAAAAATTATAAATATATATACCAGTCCGGTTCGTGTTTAAACCGGTTTTCAAATATGAAAATTGTTACCGCATCAGTTTAGGACCGGTTTTGATTTTTAAGAACTGATATCGCACCAAACTGCTTACAAACTGGATAGAACCCACTGATTCGATTTGGTCCAACCAGTTTTCCCTTTTTTTTTACACCCTAGCCTAATGATTTCAAACGAACAACACCCAATCTATTATTTGCTACTTGAGGTAAACATTTTTGCTATATACTTTGTTCTAGTTTTTCTAACATGACCACAAAAGCAAAAGTAACCAGGAGCAAACCAAATCTCCAGAGGGACCAAACAGGTGACCACCAACGGAGAAGAAAGAGGAGAGTGACTGGTTTCACTTCGACAATAGGGACAAATTTGTATTAAAAAACAAGACATTGCAAAACAGACACAGGAGGAATATGTAATTTCGTCCATCAAACAAGAATGCACTGCCAAAGTTAACAAAAATGTAATTAGTCAATCAAACAAAATGCCACCGCTCATTTCTGGATAGCCACTTTTATGTATAAACTATAAAGATATGATTGCGTACGATATATACGGCAACCACAACATCAAAACAATCGCTTCTTAAGACGACAAAGCCAATTAGAGAAAGAGCAAAAGCCCCATACACACGTACTGTAAGTGATCAACATGCACTATTGTGGCCATCATCGTAGCCTCCGCCTCCTCCTCCTCCTCCAAAATGGGCGCCACCCATACTCATTCCTATGCCTGCTCCGTGACTAGTGGCCGCAATTCTGTGATGATCACCATTAGTGCCAAATTCGCTTGCTGATGATCTTATGGGTTCTCCACCGAAAAATCTCAGCAAGATAGCAAAAACTAACATTATAGCAAAGACAATGGGAATAATTATAACAAATTCCTGCATCTTTTTGTACTATTCGTGCGCACGCTATACAAGGAAATAAGCTTGACATGCATTTCCTTTTTATAGCTTAGATCTCAACGAAAGATAATGTTCCTTAATTTCAAACGAAATTGAAGTTTCAAGTCTATAAATTTGGGAAACTTCCGACGAGTGGTCCATATAGCAAGTGAGCCATGTGACTCATGCAAGAGGCCAAGTACAAGCCCTTGCTAGGAAGGTTACGTGGGCATATCCAATGCTACATCCGCTGGATATTTTTAAATTAGGGGTCAAGAAAAGGTTGCTGAATAGACCTTTTGAGCAAATGAGTTGGTTGTCTGGTAGACGAAAAATGTCATATCTCTACTCATCCTCGAAGAAACTTGGCAAATGGGAATAAAGACAGTGTTAGAATTGTCGTATATTAAGGGACCTTCAAACCTTTTGGGGACACGACATGCATTAGCCCCCATGTCACTAATTTTGCTTCCTAGCATATATGGAGTATGAAGGTGAAATGTAATTGATCATAATTATAAAATACGTACAATTTCATTCTCTTAGCATATTTTCGTTAACTGAAACTCAAATGACGTTGGATATAATAAAGGCTTTGTTTCGACAATAAGATGATGAAATGAGATGACCTGTAAGTAGAAGTGAAATGATTTGTGAATAATAGTGAAATAGTTAATATATGTTTTATGGATTTTTTTGGAAAGAAATGAGAAAAAGTTGAAAAAATATTATAAAGTTAAAAAATATTATTAGAATATAATTTTCTTTTATTTTGGGATGCGAAAAAGTTAAATTATTTTTTATATTTTGTTTAGAAATTTGGAAAAGTTATAATAACTACATAATAATTAGATAAAAAAAAATAAAAATTTAAATTAAAAAAGTGTTTATATTTGTGGTGTTTATTAGCCTAGATTTTTTCATGCCTGGAACCGATTATCCTGGTTTCGGATTGGGCTGGAAAAAAACCTAACCTGAATGCACAATCCTAACTAATCGTAAAAATATAATATATCAAAGAACATAAATTAATCAAAGTAACAGACTAACTAAATTAATACAAGCTGTATAGAAAGGACCAAATTAATACATTAACTGAAATAATTTATACAGCATGAAAAGTTAAAAAAATTAATGAGGGATTCGGCATAAAATACATGCACGTAGACACCAATAGTACATTGGGTAACCTAATTACAAACAAGCCAAACATAGATTACAAAAGCTGATCATCAAATTGATCTTCGTAGCCATGCACCCACCAATACAAACTGATCCTTAATAACCCCCACAATCTCCTCCTCCACCATCACCGATGTCACCTTCTCCACCATCGTTGCCAGTGGCGTCAACACTGATTGTACATGGTAATAGTTTTCCAAAGACCAAGTTCAAAAGAAATACAACAATCCAGAGCAAAATATTATGAGAAAGATCTTCAGGCCTTCATCCATCCTACATTTTGCTATCCCACAACTTACGAATGTGAACAATTAAGTTGTCAATGGATTTAATTCATTTTATACACAATTTAGACTAAATTAATGAACTCATGTATTACACACTGAGCATGAACAAGTTGCTACAAGTCGTTCTAGAAAAGGATAAAATTCCTTTTATTTCTGTTTTACATGTATTTTTGTCTTATTCATTTTTATTCTTAGTAAATATTCTATTGGCTTATTCTATTTTGGGATATAGGTTATGTTAGTTTGTTAGAGCAAAGTGCCTATATGAGAATTCCTTTTTGTATCGTGACATTCATTCAGAAATACAGTACAAAATTTTTCCAAGCCTTCGTGTATATATCATGCTCTCTGCAGTCTAACCTTCCACTTCTTCTCATTTTTTGCTTCCTTACATGGTATCAAGAGCCTGAGAGTAATTTTTCATGGAGGACCACTTTTTAAGAATACTTTAAAGGTAAAACCCTACGGGGCAATTAAACCTAGAAAAGTCAATTTTAGTATTTGAGAATCAAGCACAAGTAAGTCTCAATTACAAAACGTTTGTCAATTGACTATTTTATTTGACACGACAAATGACTCGTTTATCTTTAATACAGTAGTAACCAGAACTTCTATCGATTTTCAAATATTAACTTCTCTAATAGAACTCAAGTGGCTGAAAATGATTACACTATCTCAATCTTGGATCAACGATCATACTCTTTGAGAGAAATAATATAAAAATTCTCGAAGAAACTTTCTCACCAAAATATGCACTAACAAGTGCTCTAGAAAATATTCAGAACCAAATCTCTCTGAATCCTAACTAATAGGATATCTTAAATAAACAATTTGAAAATAGTTTAAATTATAGTCGGATTCTGCTGACAGAGTATCTCTATCGCGACAGACTCTGTTGATTGAATGTTGGTACCTATCACTTTATATTTTCAGCAGTAGCAGTTTGTATACAAATTCTTCTCTGGATAATACTCTTAGAACTCGATTTTTACACTCTTGACTTATCTAAAACACTTCCTAAATAACTTCTAGATAACATCAAAATAGTTATAGAGAAAGTCAAAGTGTTTTACATTCATTAAAATTACAAAATAAAAAATAAGATGAAGTCTATCATCTTAGCCTCTTAGTCCTATCCAAACTCTTGCATCTACAAAAAACAACCCATGTTTTCTTTAAACAAAAAAAAAAAAAAAGGAAGTGCAGATCTTGGAAAATCATGTTGACATGCTCAAAGGAAGAGAGAGAAAGGCTTACCGAAATGCTGGCAATGAGAGAAACGGCTGCACAAACTTGAACGAGAGAGAGAGAGAGAGCAGAGTCTGCAAAGAGCTGTTAAAACACTTCATACAGAAGATGACGAATCAGGACCACCACTCACAACGGATACTGCTGCACCTCCTCTGCACGTACTGCATGCAAACCATGCAAGTTGTACCTCCTCTGCACGTACCGCATGCAAGCCATGAAGCACCAAGCATACAACCACGATGCCATGCCAACCCAGCTACTGGACCCCTGCTGCACTGCAGAGTCCTCAACCAATCAGCTCCTATAAGTTTTGTGGTATCTGAAATGTAACGAATATTCGCATCTTGCGTGTGTATATATATACATGTTGAAGAGGCAGTGCCTCAGTGTGCTTGAGAGAAATATATAGAAGGAATTAGACAATTGCAACTTTATTAACATGGTATCAGAGCATATCTAAGGACTAATCGTCCACAATGTCTACCCCCTCCGACACTATGTCTTCTCCTTCACCCACCTCTCTTCCATCCCTTTCTTCACCCAATCTCTCCCACATACTCTCTATCAAACTGAATCCAGAAAACTATCTCTTATGGAAGGTGCAACTTGTTCCGTATCTTCGTGGCCAAAGATTATTCCAATATGTTGATGGCACTTGCCCAGCCCCTCCCATTCTTCTTTCCGATTCTTTGCCCAACCCTCAATATGAACACTGGTTCCAGCAAGATCAGCTGGTCATGTCGGCTTTAATCTCCTCTCTCTCCGAATCTCTCATTGCACAAGTAGTTGGTTGTGCCACTGCTCGGGATGTTTGGCTATCACTAGAATCCTCCTATGCATCTTCATCCCAAGCACGCTTACTTCAAACACAGCTCCAACTCGCCTCACTGAAGAAAGGCAGTGATTCCATCATGGTATATTTTCGTCGTGCAAAAACCTTAGCAGACACAATGGCTGCTGCTGGCCGTCCATTGCCATCAAATGACTTTGTACCTTACCTCTTAGCGGGACTTGGTCCTGACTATGACCCCCTCGTGTCCTCTGTTACCACAAGAATAGATCCCATATCCATAGATTCCCTTCTCGGACATCTCTTAGCTCACGAAGCTCGACTGCAACACCATGCCACAAATACCACTATTTTCTCTGACCCTTCAGCACATTTCTCTGCTCGCAGTCCTCAATACTTTACTCATAAACGAGGCTCACGTGGACGTGGACGCAACAACCGAGGGGGACGTACAAGCAACCGTGGGCATGGTTCTCCTGCCTACTCAGGTACTCCTCAAACTGGTTCCTTTACATCTTCTATTGACAACCGTTCTGTGTGTCAAGTATGCAACAGAGCTGGGCACACGACCCTTACATGCTTCTACCGCTTCAATCAGTCCTACACCACAAATGCCCCTACCTCAGCTCAGTACACATCCTCTGCCTCGGCCTATGCCATGGATGGTACCTGGTACCCTGACACAGCGGCAACAAATCACGTAACCAGTGAACTAGTTAACCTGAATCTCCACTCCACTGATTACCAAGGAACAGATCAACTACGAGTTGGTGATGGATCTCTTGTTCCAATCACACAAACTGGTTCAACCCTTTTTCCCTCAACTTCATCTCCTTTTATTCTAACAAAAATGTTATGTGTTCCTACCTTTAACAAAAACCTCATTTCAGTTCAGCAATTTTGCACCGATAATCATGTTTACTTTGAATTTTTCTCTGATCATTTTTTTGTAAAGGACTACACCCGGGGAATCTTCTACTTCAAGGGAAGACAAATAACGGCCTTTACACTTTCTCCACTCCATCCCCTCAAGCATACTCCAGTACCTGCAACTCCATTTCTACATGGCATTCACGCCTTGGACACCCCTCACTCAAAGTCGTGCGTCAAGTCCTTCTTCAACATGGCCTACCTTTTGATGAAATATCATCTTTGCATTTCTGTAATGCCTGTGCGATGGCCAAGCACCACCGCAAACCTGCACCAACCAGAAAATCCAAATCTGTTGCACCTTTTCAGCTTTTATTTAGTGACTTATGGGGACCATCTCCTCATGTTTCTGAGGATGGCTTTCGGTTTTACATTTCATTTGTAGATGATTATTCAAGATACACTTGGCTATTCCCTCTACAAACTAAATCTCAAGCTTTGCCTACTTTCATTAAATTTAAAGCTTATGTTGAGTTGCAATTCAAAACCAAAATCAAACAAATTCAAACCGATTGGGGAGGGGAGTTCAGGTCCTTCACTGAGCTTCTCTCCACCTCTGGAATCCTGCACCGAATCACATGCCCTCACACACACTCAAAATGGCATCATTGAAAGAAAGCATAGATACATTGTTGACTCCGGCCTAGCCTTACTTGCACATGCCTCTGTCCCTTTAGCCTTTTGGCCATACGCCTTCCAACATGCAGTGTGCTTAATTAATCTGCTCCCATCCTCTTCACTTAATTTTTCATCTCCATTCTTCATACTTCACAAAAAGAATCCAGATTTTAAGCTCATCAGTGTATTTGGATCAGCCTGCTGGCCACTCACACGGGCATACAATAAACACAAATTTGATTTTAGGTCCCTTCAATGTGTCTATCTCGGTATCAGTCCAACCCACCATGGTTCAATATGCTATCACATCCCTTCAAAACGAGTTTATATCTCTAAAGATATAAAACACAATGAAGACTTCTTCCCCTTTTCAGAACAAGCAAAACACAACTCCGAACCACTATCTGACCAAAACAGAACTCCTCTTCCAATTTTTAACTCTTTCCCAACTCAAACACAACCAACCCAATCCATACTCGGTCCAGCCCCTACACAACCTTCTACATCCCCATTGAGACTTCCCTCTCCATCAACACAGATCCAAAATACACAAGCACCATTGAGATCCATGGTAACCCGATCCACGTCAGTACACCGATGGTACCATCCGATGGCCACCACCAAGAGCAAATATCTCAATCACCACCTCCAGCACCATACCCGAAACTCCAACTTGTTTTTCAGTAGCACAAAAGTTTTCAGAATGGCGTGAAGCCATGTCAAATGAATTCAATGCTCTTCTAGCAAATGAAACATGGACACTAGTTCCAACTTCGCAAGCCTAGAATATTGTATCATGCAAATGGGTGTTCAGAACAAAGAAACTCTCTAACGGAACCATTGAGAGAAGAAAATCCCGTTTAGTAGCAAAAGGTTTTCTACAGCAATCCGGCATCGACTACAACCAAACGTTCAGTCCAGTTGTGAAAGCTACAACTATAAGACTCGTCTTAGCTCTTGCCATAACCAATGGTTGGCCGGTTCAACAATACGACGTCCAAAATGCTTTTCTTCACGGTCCTCTCAATGAAACCGTATTCATGGCACAACCTCCTGGTTTCGCTCACCCGCAGTTTCCCACTCACGTATGCAAGCTCAAAAAGGCGCTTTATGGTTTAAAACAATCACCCAGGGCGTGGTATTCTCGTCTAAGCCAAAAGCTGGTGGAACTCGGGTTCAACATTTCAACTGCAGACTCCTCCTTGTTTGTCAAGGTTAATGGTTCCTCGGTCCTATATGTCTTGGTGTACGTCGATGACTTGCTTATTACTGGATCTAACATCAACTGCATCACTGCACTGCTTAATGCTCTCAGAACAGATTTTCCAATCACTGATCTCAGCAAACTCCACTTCTTCTTAGGCATTGAAGCGACATACAATGCTGCTGGACTTCTCTTAACTCAGAAGAAGTACATCACTGATTTGCTTGAAAGAACAAACATGATCTTAGCCAAGCCCGTGAAAACTCCAATGTCAGTCTCCGATAAGCTCAGCTTGCACTCTGGAAATATGTTTGAAGACCCATCTCTCTATCGCAGCACCATAGGTTCCCTTCAGTATCTATCTTTTACAAGGCCAGATTTGGCCTTTGCGGTAAGTAAAGTCTGCCAATATATGCATGCTCCGAGAGTTCCCCACTGGCAAGCAGTTAAACGGATATTGAGGTATCTAAAACACACGTTCCACCTTGGTTTACAGTTCTCTAAGTCCTCTACTATGAACATCACAGCCTTTTCGGACGCCGACTGGGCCGGCTGTCCAGACGATAGAAAATCAACAAGTGCATATTGTCTATTTTCAGGATCTAACTTAATTTCTTGGTCCTCTAAAAAGCAGCCTACAATAGCGAGATCATCTACTGAAGCAGAGTTCAAATCAGTAGCAAATGCTACAGCTGAAGTGATATGGGTACAAAACCTTTGCAAAGATCTCGGCATCCATCTAACAGCTGCACCAACCCTGTTTTGCGACAACTTAGGAGCAACATATTTGTCCTCTAACCCTGTCTTTCATGCAAGAACCAAACATGTGGAAATAGACTTCCACTTTGTGAGAAACCGTGTTCTAAACAAATCCCTGACAGTGGCCTTCATCTCAGGCAAAGACCAACTCGCAGATGCGTTGACAAAGCCACTGTCAGCTGCACGATTCCAAGCCCTTTGTTCAAGTCTGTGCCTCCGTTTCCTGCAGCTTGACTTGAGGGGGACTGTTAAAGCACTTCATACAGAAGACGATGAATCAGGACCACCACTCACAACGGATACTGCTGCACCTCCTCTGCACGTACCGCATGCAAACCATGCAAGCTGTACCTCCTCTGCACGTACCGCATGCAAGCCATGAAGCATCAAGCATACAACCACGATGCCATGCCGACCCAGCTACTGTACCCCTGCTGCACTACAGAGTCCTCAACCAATCAGCTCCTATAAGTTTTGTAGTATCTGAAATGTAACGAATATTCGCATCTTGCGTGTGTGTATATATATACATGTTGAAGAGGTAGTGCCTCAGTGTGCTTGAGAGAAATATATAGAAGGAATTAGACAATTGCAACTTTATTAACAAGAGCAAACAAAGGAGAGAGAGGAGTAGAGACTAGAGAGAGAAATTGATCACGTCAAGAGGGGGGTTTAGGGTTGTGATCTTGCTCGTGAGGGTAATGAAATTATTCGTGAGGTTAGTAAATGTAGTCATGATGTCAAAACCGCATCTGGGTCCGATGGATACGGATTTGATGATGCGGGTTTTGAATTAGATTTCACTGGGACCAGAAACATTAATTGGAATCTGGTTATCCCGATTTCTGACCAACCTGGTTGAACAGGCCTATGGAAAAGTTAGCTAAATCTATAGCTAGCGTGAAGGCGAAGGAAGTGACCATTTATGTGAAGAATATCTTAATTTTAATGTTGATAATGGAGTTAAGCCAAGAGGTGAAAAGTCTCAAATTGCATTTACTTAAGATGATGTTAATTATCTTGTTCGTTCTATGAATTTGTTGACTAATTGCGAACCATTGCTACTGTCAACAATACGGCTGATCGATGCATGGTCAATATCCTAGTGTACGTAACTTCAATAGAATGAATACAATCTGCAAAATCGCCTCTCTCAAAAATCTAAACTGATAAAATGATATAAATTTAATTATTTATATTATATTTTTAACAGTTCCATTCACATGTAGACTAGACTAATTTATATCAATTAGTAGGTCCAATATATGGATATTTAACTAAATTTGATAGTGTAGAATTAAGATTTAAACTCAAGAAATCTACTATAATATTATGTGAAATCATTGTCCTAAAGACTTAAATTGATGAAAAGAAATATATTTAATTATTAATATTATATTTTTAATCCAACTAGCTAAGAATTAAGATGATGTTTTCATGATAAAGATCTTTTAACTCTTCCAACATCCTTTCAGAATTAGTATCCGAATGCAGAACAAGCCAATAGGTTTTATCAATTGATTTCAATTTAGGCTGAACGATGAAATAGTGGATCTTATCTCAACGAAGTTTCAAAGAAATTAAAATTAGATCTTTTTTTTCAGGAGACCGACTCTATATATGGTTATACAGAAGGGTAGGGACGCGCGTCACGGCGTCACGCTAAGCATAAAATTAATTATAATAAGAAGCTGCATGCATGCATGCGTCTTAGCTTTGACCTCGCGAGCAAATGATCACGTGGCTTTCACGAATAAGAGTCACGATTGGCTTTTTGACATTAACATACGTATGGCTAGCTGGTTATGAATTTGATCATTTTCCTAATCAATTCAAAAAATCGTGACGATTTAGTATTTTTCTCTCAGTTCGGAATTTAAATATAATGCTTGATATATACAATTTTTAGTGTAAAACTTTGGTACATACCCTTTAAAAAAAGAAAGCAAAACTACAAAATTATCTTATATATATAATTACTTTTTCATTAACAAGAATTTGATTCATGATTATATAAGGACAAAAGATATTTACAATTGTGAATTGTACAACCATCCCATAATCGTTTTGAAAAAAAAATGAATAAAATATAAAATTTACATTAAAAAAGTTAATATTTTAATAGTTTACCCTACTCTTTTTCATCAAAACAATTACGTGGCGTTTACGCACTTTATGGTTGAATGTAGAATTACTCCCATTTAATTCAGAATATTAATTACCAAATAATTTAGTTAGGTTTGACGTAGTACGTGCAAATTAATTGCGAGTTGAAACTCATAAGTTTCTCAATGGTCAAATTACCAGTTAATTAATTAACGGATTCAAGAAATGTAGTTCTCTAGTTAATAGTCTTACCTCATTCGATACGCATGGTAATACGGTAAGTTTCTTTTATATTTTACAACTTTCTAAACATATATATGTTTGTTCTTGTTGTTTTGGATTGTGCCAATATCCCAAAACTCAGACATTAGTTGTTTCTTTCTCTTTTTGTTTTTATTGTTAGATTTCTGATTATTCTAATTATTTCCACTTAATTTTTAGGAGTATAGTTTCGAGATTTTGGAAAGTAACCCCCAATTTCCTTATTGTATAAGATATTCCTCTGTAAATAAATAAATCTTATAAAACTACAATCAAAGAATGCTGGCATTTTTGCGGGAGAAGAACATAGAAAAGAAAATAAAAGAAAAAACAATAAGAGCAAAGGGCTATAATTACATGGGCTGAACTTCTAATGGTCTCCAGATCCAGAAGGCAGAAACAGAAGGTCTTTTTACAAATGACCCATAATGGTAGTAGTTTTATAATCACTATGGCCACCATTTGATCAGAATCTGAAACATCTTTTGTGATCAACAGCCACCATCAGTTCCTCCTCCCGCTCCACCGCCGCCGCCACAACCTCCCCCTCCTCCTCCACCACCTCCAAAATCCCCTCCGCCGCCACAACCTCCCCCTCCTCCTCCACTACCTCCAAAATCCCCTCCGCAGCCAAAACCTCCCCCTCCTCCTCCGCCACCTCCAAAATCCCCTCCTCCACAACCTCCACCTCCACCTCCACCAACATCTCCTCCTGATCCCCAGCCAGCTTCAAGCGCCCCCGCACCATCATCACCGCCACCTATGTCTTGTACGCCTCCACCAACAAAACCACCACCTCCAAAATGACCATTACCATACTCCGTTTTCCCAGAACCTGCACGTCCTCTACACAAGAAACTCAGAATCATAAATATCAAGATCATCGACCCAAAAACGGCTGGGATAATTATAAAGGTCTTATCCATCTTCTAGCAAATTAAATCAAAGTCAAGGATATAAACTCCTCGCAGCTAGGCTTCCTTTTATATGTACCGAAGGGAGGAATCGTGGTCTGACTTTCGAAATAGAAGTTTATTATTGACGGCTTCAAACATTCTCTCTGTGGAAATATTTGACCAACGCTTAAAGAGAGGGTGCTGTTCGGAGACATGAAAAGCTGGTCTGCTTAATTTGAATTTTTCAGAGTTCATTTTTATGAAGCAAGGATTCTCTTTTTGCAGATGTTCAAATAAAAACATGGACTGGTTTACGTGCAAGTGCCGGTATTCTCACTTCTCACGATACGCGCAAATGGACTTTTAATGGGCACCAAGTCGGGCTAGAAAACTAAACTCGTTCTTTCTTTCTTTCTTAGGATGAAAATATCATACTAAATTACTAATAGATATAGCAACCTGTTGCTGAGAAAAACGAGGAAAATTAAACCGGGAATCTCACGAGTGCACAACGAAGCCGCGTGGCCAGCTCGATCCGATCCAAAATAAGCAACCCGATTAAAAACGTTTTAAAAATCGGAAAATTTTCGATTATATTTTGAATTAATTAAAAAATGTTTTAAACAACGCAGTTAAAATTTGATTGAAAATAAAAATAAATACAGAAGTAAAATGGGAAGCAGGTCGGGATGAAATTCGGCCGGACAATTACAGTTTGGAATTATTCTTTTCGACCAAAAATAAACATGGGTCAGGTCGGAATTAAGTAAAATTTTCGATATTCAATTATCCAGCAGCATTATCCGAATTAATCGAAATATGTCTTCAACGACCTCATTAAACTTTGATTAAAATAAATTCGGGCCGGATCGAAAAAGCAAACTTTTTGCCCATTTGGGTCGATCGGGTGAACAACCCTGATACTTTGAGATAAAACAAATGAGAAAATTTTAAATAAAAACTTTATATCACACACCTCCATTTAGTCAATATGTGATTTATTATTTTTTCTCTTCTATCTTAATACTTAAAATATGTTTGTGTAAATAGAAATACCAAAATGACAAATCACAAATTGGTTAAATGGAGGCATGTGGTGTACTAAAGCTTCATTGTAGAATAACTTTAAAAGATTATTGGGACTCCAATATAATGAAAAGGACATATCCACAAAACTTAAAAAAGTACCTTACAAATTAACCATTTAACACTAGTATATATATAAGCGAGTCCTAGGTTTCGATCCACCTTATTTTCCAATTACTAGAAGACACAAACGGTGGAAACCGTTATAGTACTGTCCTATCAGAGCCAAACTCAGCACACATTTAGTGAAAATTAACAAAGTTGAGCTCCAATTCTAAAGAACAAACAACTAGTACTATAAGAATTAACTAATAAGATGGTTACCCTCCCAGCCCCCTGGGCTTGTATCCATTGGGTGTTCCTGTTGCTATATATAGAGAATATTCTTCACAACAAATAGATGAAAGGAGGATTGATGAAATGAAAATGTTAGCAACCAATAAGAGAAAAAGTACAACAAAAATTAAAATTATTCACAGACAATACAAGATTTACGTAGTTCAACAATATATTTAACTCTACAGAAGTATAGAGAATTTTATTTAAATAATAATAAAAAATAGTGTGATGGTCGTACAAAGATTTATTACAATATATAATAAATCATAATTAGCAGACCGGGTTGGATTAGGAGCGAAAATAGTCATTTTAGTTGCAAAATAATGATCACAAAAATTCATTTTTCTTAAAATGAGCCAAAAGTAATCATTGAAAATCTATTAAAAAATCGCATTGGATCATTTTCAAGTTAGGTCATTAAGCCGGCCGCAACAAACATGATAACTAGGCATACAGAAGCCCAGCAGAAAATGATTTGAGAGGCTTTATATTAGGACGAAGTGGAAAGATCCACGAAGTGGGAATCACATAAAAAGATAGTTTGGTTGAGTTTTGTTCAAGATGTTGAGCCATCAAATAAAAGAATATGACACCGAAATGACGAGTGCTGCACAACATCTTTGGGGGAGAGTTCTTATACAAAGGAGTAATGCATCTTTGGGGGATAAACTAGCTGCTAGCATGCATCGCGATCCTAGTTTTAGCCAATCGTAGAAATATAGTCTATCGAAGAACAAAAATCAAAGTAATAGACTAACTAAATTAATACAAGCAGTTCTGATAACAATAACCATTATATCAAAGCAGTACATAAAAGACCAATTTAATACATTAACTACAATAATTTATGCAGCACGAGTAGATATATATATATATATATATATATATAAAGAGTTAGTCTATGTACCGTTCCTATTTGGAAACTGCTCACATAAGCTTATACATTTATCTTTAAAAAAATTTTAAAATTACAATAATATACTTTTTAAAATGTTCCTTTTTCCCCTTTTGTCCCAATACATCAATGGCCTGCACACGTAATCCTTCACTTGAGACTGTAAATAGAATTTTTTATATATAAAATAAAAAATACTAGCACGCTATGGTGCACACCAAATGAGCATTCCAAATATGCACACACACCAATGCAAATGACTTTTTCTTTTTTCTCTTTCTTTTAAGCATTTTTTAAGTATACTTAATCGTTAAGGAAAAAAAAAACAATTTCATTAATATTCACTTTCTTGATCATCAAGAAAAAAAAAATTAAAATATATGAATTGACACATTTGATGAGCATTTTTGAGAGTACTCATACCATCATTTTTTTTAAAAAAAATATGTATATATATATATTTATATAATGAGGGACGTGGCATAAACTACATGCAAGGCACCAATAGACATTAGGTAACCTAATTACAGAAAAAGTAATGATACTCATCATCTTAGTACTCAACATCTCAAGATGTGATATTAGATTATTGAAAATTATTTATTATATTTCACTTGTGAACCTATTATTTAATGTCACATCATGGAATGATGAAAAAATGATAAGAAAAGCGATGATGAATATATGTTTACTTACAGAAAAGCCAAACATAGATTACAAAAGCTGACCACCAATTGATCTTAGCAGCCATACACCCACCAATACAAACTCCTCAATCACCAGTACCACAATCTTCTCCGCCACCATCACCTCTTCCTCCACCATCATTGTTAGCAACATCAGCATTGATTGTGCATGGTAATAGTTTTCCAAAGATCAAGTTCAAAAGAATGGATTGATACAGCAACCCTGGAGGAAAATAGTATGAGAAAGAACTTCAAGCCTTCATTCATCCTGCGTTTTCGTATCCCACAACGTGCGAATTCAAACAATTAGGTTGTCAGTGGATTTAATTCATTTTAGAGATTGTTTGGATGACTAAATGAAATCATGTCTTATCTCAAAAGAAGTTTGAAACATTAGATCCATGTGGTATTTTATATTCGAGGGCTGCTAGAGACACAAAAAAATTCCACAAAGGGATCTCACACACTGATACAGTACACTATCAATGTGCCACGTGTCATCATTTTTTCTTTTTCTTATTCTTTTTTTATTCTTATTGCGTTTCTGTGACACCCCCAACTCCCACGTATGGAAATGCGGGAGCCGAGGCCTTAGGATGATGACAACACAAGTCATGCACCCCAACGACAAATGCTAAATGTGTGCACATGCAACACGTGTAAAACAAAAGATGCAGCAGATAATTTAAGTCAATCAACTAAATACAAAAATTGTTTAAATACAATTTTTCTTAAATAAAAGTATTTCAAATGTATTACAGTTATCCGAAGAAAAGTAATACAACACAAATACAAGAACCAAAAACGAGAAAACAAATCCCAATATATGAGCAAGTGACACCAAATCACTCATCCAACGGAACCGCATCCTCAGGTTCAACCTTCTCATCATCTACATCAAAATCTACGGTCTCAATAAACGGTACCATAGGTAAGTAATAATCCAAACAGCCCATGAGATGGAACTACATTTATGCAACAATAAATATACATGCACATGATGACCAATGGATGAAATCCAAAAATCAATCTTTCCCAACAAATGAATATTTTCCAATACACGCAAAAATTTCATTTTGGCCCAAAACATTCCATTAAAACATTTCCCACCATTTTTCTAGAAAATGGACCACATATCAAATTTTAACCATAAGCACCATGATCTCTCCTAGGAACCATCCGCACACCCTAGCTCCCTTCGCCATACTATGGGTAACAACCGTGCATGTGACTTCGTATTGATCAATGCCTAGTTCCGCACCCGGCGTTTTTGTGGCTAAGCATCCTCTAGCCCCCACCAGCAAGAGGCCACGGAGTCGGCACGAGAGTGTTACCATCCGTCTAATCCCGTTGTCGCCTAGTGACAACCCAAGAGGCGTCACTTAGTATATTCCACTCCCGAGTGACCAGAGGAGCTCCACCAAGATAATCCCCCATCTTGGCTTGGGGTCGTGATACACACGCACCTTAAAATCATTTTACACATGAAAATTCAGTTTTCATTTCCAACACATTTACAAGCATGCAATTATGCAAAAACTCAGTTTTCAATTACAAACATAAACATGTGTGCACTTATGCAATGTATGACACAAAACAAATATCCAACAACTAACAAATCCCAAGAGTAGCCAATCACACAAACAACTTCGTTCTACAATCCAACTGACCCCCAAACTCTTCGGACTCAGTCCGGCACAACCAACAAGATCGCAAAGATTTGTTAATACAAAATATATTTAAATCTCAAAAGGTTATTCAGAAAAATACTTATAGCGCTAAAAGGAAATTTCTGAAAGATCAAGCACCCAGTTAACACCAAAAGCAAGCCCGAAATGAAATCACCAAAAAACATGATTTTAGTGACTGAAAATGGGCTTGAAAACAAGAAGATTTGAAGGGGAGTTTCTGGGAAAAAGAACTGATTTACAAGAGGTAAAATGGAGGGATGATGGCTGGAAATTGGGATTCACGACAAAGCAAAAATAACCACACAACTAAGATGAAGCTCACAACTTGGACCAAAAATAGGGCACGGCAAGGCCAAAAATAGAGCAAGGAAAAGCACCAAATAAAGTGAAAATGTAAGGGAATAAATTACAAGTATGAACCACGAAATTACTAAGGAAAAACTAAAGAAAGAAACAACATGGAGGCTCACAGTTGGGGGAGAAAACAAGGCACGAGTTGGGAAAAAACAAAAGAAAAGCAAGGGTTTGATTCACAAGCATAAATACAAAAAATGCTAATGGAAAACAAAAAGAAAAAAAAAAGAAAAAAGAGAGGAAACAATGCATGGAAAGGAAATGACGATCAGACCTACAAAATGGAGAAAAATAGAGAAAATAATAAGCTGAAGAGGAAGAGAGCTGTGGCAACACCCATATTGAAGAATACAAATAAAAGAAACTGAATAGAAGAAGAAGAGGAAGAAGCTGCCGATGGAAGAATAGAGCATGAAAATTTTTAGAGAAAAGAAAGGATTGAGTGGCATAAGAGGAGGGAAAGAAAAAGAAAAAAGAAAAGAAGAAGATGGAGGTCACAACAATGAGTAGGGGAAGAAGAAAATTCTCCTGGAGAAGTGGAGGAAGTAGTCGGCACAACAAAGGACAAAGAAAAGAGATGAAGCCCTAAGGGATCATGGCAAAAAAACAACGCCCGCATAGCCAGCTGAGCCACCGCACAACCACCAGTAACTCCCCCTCCCTTCGGCAACTACCCCTCTTGGACCCTAGCCACTCCTAGCTCCTTCACCTTCCCCCATACACAAATCCATTTCCCATGGGTTTCCCTCACTCAAACAGCAAGATCTGCCACCACGGTGCGACCCACCTCCTCCTCATGCCACCATCGAACTCCATGAACCCCTAGCACCTTCTCCCTCCCTCACGATAGCCCATTCCCCCTCCATCACGCACTATATGAAATGGATTCTTCTTCTCACACTGCCTTAGTGCCGCTGTGAGCTAGCCAGCCGCCACATCAAACCACCCACAACCCCCTTAGCTCCTTCATGCCCGGCCCAAGCCTCCCCTCAATTTTTCCCGTTTTGTGTCCCACAGCCACCCCTTGAAAAACACCGCTACACCACTGCTCCACAACTTTTGGTGTCACCTTTGATCTTCCAAAGTTGCTTTTCATCATTGCAAGTAATTTTCCAAAGGATTTTCTTGGGATTTAAATATATTTTTACACTAACATATTTTCTGCAGTCTGATTGGTTGTGGCCTGTATTGGGTCCAAGAAGTGTTGGGAAATTATTGTAATTGTTGTCGAATATGGGTTTTGGGCCAAATTGGAGGATGGGTTTATTTGTGGAGTTGGTTTGTGGATTTGTGCACTTGGATTTGTGATTGGTGTATTTTATCTGATGTGTGATGTGCCATGACATCATATATATTGTTTGCATGCATTTTCATGTGTCGTGTTTGAAAACTGAGTTTCTGTGTTAAGAAAGGATTTTGGGTGCATGTACAATAAATGGATTGGAAGGAATGAAAGAAAGGAAAAATGAATTGTAGAGATGGTGGTAAGCAGGGATGGTGGTAAGTCCCGCTTATGATTCCAGCCTATAGTGTAAGCTGTAGGGATGGTGGTAAGTCCCACCTGTGATTCCCGCCTACAGTACTAGCATTAGGGATGATGGTAAGCAAGGATGGTGATAAATCCCGCTTGTGATTTCCACCTACAATGACTGAGTGAATGGACATGTTGGGCCATTTCTATAAAAATGGTGGTTTATAAATAAATGGATACAAGGACTATTTTATGGAAAAATGATGGAATATTTATAATTGAACCATTTTCTGAAAAAATGGCAGTTGGTATTTTAATGGACGTGTTTTGGGCAAAATGGGATTTTTTGGCATGCTTTGGAAAAATGGTCATTTTTGAAAAAAATGATGGTTTTGGTCTCATGTATGTTTCAACATGTGCATGCATACTTGTTGGTTGTTTAAATGTATTTTTATCTCTTGGATTGTTTGGTCAGTTACCTTTTGAGACTCATAATCTCACATGGTATTCCTACCCTATGATTCCGTTTTATGGAATTATAGATTTTGATGTAGAGGATGACGTTGAGCTTGATGGATCGGCTATGCCATAGTAGTGACCTGGGGTCGCTTGTTGGCTATGGGATTTATTTTCCCTTTTATCTATGTATTTTGACTTTGTGTTATATTTTGCTAGATAGCTGTATAACTTTTTGAAAGGCTTTTATTTTGGTGAATATGTATTTAAAATTATGTTACTTAGTTGACTATCTTTTATTTATCCGTTGCGATATTTGCTATACACTTTTTACATATACACACACTTAGCACTTAGCGCTTGGGGTGTGTGATCCGTGTTGTCATCATTCCGGTGTTGCAATTCTCGCCTTTCAGTACGTGAGAGTCGGGGCCACCACATTGAAGGTTTGACCCATTTAGCTCCAAGTTAGGTGAATGGTTTCTAAGCCTCTTCAAACACAATTACCGCCGCCATTCGAACGACCAACACAAAAACCATCATAATAAAAATGAAATCGTTACTCCAATTCAAATGGATTACTACTACGTTCAAACACTCTCCATATGTGAGCATTCAAATACATACCATTATGTTCGAACAAAACCCATCATCATTTGAATGGACAATAAACCATTCGAACAAAGTTCGTCAGCCTAAACATTCGAACACAAGTTTTCATTCTAACTTATTTCAAGGACATTTGATCGGATTATTTATGTTTGTATAGAAACCAAGATGTTCGAACAACGAGAAAACATTCAAACACTTTTTTCATTCGAACAAAAGCAATCAAATTCATGTTGTTTGAATTAAATTACCATTATCAACCCATCCAAACAATTACCCGTTTGCTTGAATCAAATATAATCAATTGGAATAGTATTTTGGTTCGAAACCATTTCATCTCCAAAAAGGATTTCTTTCGAACACCTTTGAATAGGTCGTTCACATTTCGTCTCCAAAAACTTTTTCACATGGGTTTTTTGAGTTGAAGATTTTTCATCTTCAAAACTTTTTTGGGACAAAAATTTTCATCAGCAAAATCAACGTCATTTATGTGAAGAATATAGTAAGTTTAATGTTGATGATGGAGAATTTCTTCCAACTGACCCTCTTTGCCCAACTTAGAGAGAGAACCTTCTCTCTCAAACTCCCAACACCCAAACTAGTCAGAGGAGGGGGAGCTCCTCCCTCCTCCTTCCCCCTCCCTCTTCTCTCTAGGTTTTCCTTTTTTATTTATTTATTTTTTAAGGCTGAAGAAGATGAAACACCGATCTGAAGCTCTCTAAAACCTAGCAGCCAACATGCGCCCCATTGTAAGATTTCCAAGGAGTTGATCTTTTAGACGAGGGAAGAAGTTAACCAAAAGGAGAGGCGTGTGAGCCACATGCATGGGTTGAAGTTGGCGCGTGAATCCCATGCACCTCCATCCAAGTAGCTTTTTTGTTGCCACGTGCAACTGTTTGGGCCTCTGGCTTTTTTAGATCTGCTGATCGCCATTTTCCCATGGTGGCATATGTACCTCATGATTTTCTGTGTTTTTGTGCTTTCTTCGGTCCTTCCATGTATTTTTCAATTATTTACTTTGTTTTAGCAAGGCTGGGCAAGAACTCCCCTTCAACTGAAAAATCGTGCACCGACTCAGTCCTTTATACGTCTTTCCACTTTAACGCAAGCAGAGAGCCAGCGAAATTCCTTCCATTCCCTGCCTCAAACGGAATTTATTCCCCTCCAATTAAATTGACCGACTCTCTCTTTAATCAAGACTCAAGCACCGACATCTCTCTCCATCTCTAACCTCTGACCACATCCCTACACGTCTCCCTCTCAACTCACCCTCTCTAATTCTGGAAACTCCCCACCGACTATACATGTTTCTCTCTAATCATGCACCCACCGACTGACACTCCAAGAGAAAATAAGGCACCGACCTTCACACCTCCAACTCTAATTCTCTCAACTCCCCACGTACACTTCACTTTCAGCAAATCCTCAATCTAGAATAAAATTCAAACCAAGTCAAGCATGGCTCCTCTCACTCCCACCGACTTAAACATGACACCTCTAAACTCCACTCAAACGTCTTCTCTCAAATCCCCCACGTCAATACTCCCTTTCCCTTCCACCTCCCAGCCAAGTCTCACTCCAGCCAGGAGGGGCTTCCCCCCTTTTCAAATAGAGTAAGAATATCAATATTTATAGCTGCCTCAAGCCAGACGTGAAGTCGGTTCACTTCTTTCACACTGAATTCATTCTTTAATTCCAGCCGACACCAAATTTATTTTATTCTGCTTGACTATCAAATACCACGTTTTCAGCACCGGAGGATTAAGCACTTCCAATCAAGTCCACTTTAGCTGCACCGACCGACATCAAATATTTGATTCTCACGTGAAAGTTAAGCCAAACAACAACAAGCTACCGCCCAATTACATTCACACTCCCACCGAAAATTCATTTTTCTCTTTTCACTTTTTGCCGTAATTCAGCCCCCTTGTATGACTTTAATGTTGCACCACCAAAAATTCTCAAGCCTCCGTGATTTTCGTTCAACCATAAAGATCACATGCATCTTGAATAATCAAAGGAAGAAAATAACCACCGATTCTTCATTTTGTATACTTTTCAGTTGTCCAAGTACATCGCTTCCTTTCTTCTCTTCATTCCTCTTAATTAATATGCACTTTTAATCAAAAGTTCAAACCGGATCCCATTTGAATTTTATTTAAGTTGAAAATAAAAAGAAAGAAATAACACTCAAAAGTAAATTAAAAGAAAAATAGATTATCAAAAATAGACTATATATGTGAGAAAATATTGTCCCATTAAATCATAGTTATAAAATTAAGTATAAACATGATATCAATCAATTAAAAATCACAACTCGTATTTATGCTTATTAACCATTTTTCCATCTAAAACCAATAATAGTGTCACGAAGAATTTAAAATACATTAGTTTTAAATAGCTAAAATACGTAATATTTCAGCTCAATCAAGCATGAGCTTGAGCGCTCTAGAGAAAGGGAAATTTCCAGCACAGTCTCAGCCTAATCCTCAAGTATACAAGGTAATAACAACAGCAAGTGCATAATGTCTCAGGGGACGTTATTGAGACAGCGAAAGCCATTCTTACTTTGAGAAGTGGGAAGGAAGTTCCCTAACCTGAGATGACTATGGACAAATAGGTAGTTAGTTCTAAACCTGAAGATATAATAGAGACTGATAAAACTAAGAAAGAACTAGAGGAAGTGAGACTAGACTCAAAGAAGCCTGTGGGTGGAAAGGTTGAAACTAGTAGGGGGTACTAACATGTGGTTCCCTATCGTTAGAGATTGGCAGCTGGCCAAAAGAACAAATATCACACTGAGATTTAGAAGATTTTCAAGCAATTAAAGATTAATATTCCACTCTTAGATGCCATACAACAAGTGCTTCGTATGCAAAATTTTTGAAGGACTTGTGCACAGTGAAGAAGAAAGCCTTCCTAACAGAGTAAGTTAGTGCACTGATATTGAGCGAGACTCCTCAGAAGTTTGGAGATCCTGGCTCTCCCCATATTTCCATTATTATTGGTGAGTCACGCATTGGGAGAGCTCTACTTGATATAGGGAGTAGTGTGAACTTGCTACCATTCTCAATATATGAGCAGTTGGGATTGGGTGAACTAAAAAAGACCTCCATCATACTACAGTTGGCTAACAGATCAGTTAAAGTGTCGAGGGGTATAGTTGAAAATGTGCTAGTCCAGGTGGACAAATTTTATTACCCAGTGGATTTTGTAGTTCTTGACATGCAGCAGCCAGTCTCCACTATTCACCATGCACCTGTCATCCTTGGACGCCCATTCCTTGCTACTTCGAATGCACTTATCAATTTTTGAAGTGAAGTATTGAAGCTTACTAAAGGAATATGACTGTGTTTAACGCTTGCAAGATACCTAGTGGATGCGACGATTCAGATGTGCATGCTGTTGATATGGTATATGATTTTGATGCTTCGGAGTTGTTATCAGTATTTGATTATGAGGGTGCATCTGAGGATGGCTTTCCTGAGCAATATGAGGCTCTTGTTGAGACAATTCCTACATCATTAGAGTTGACAGAATCAGATAGGCAATTGACAGAGACAACTGGGTCTCTTCAGTTATCAGATGTGAGTTACACGAGTAATTGGTGTATGCCAATCTTTGAAACTCTTGATTTACCAGGAGCCATGAAGTCATCAGAAGAAGAAATCTCAATACTAGAGTTGAAGCCATTACCCGAGAATTTGAAGTATGTTTTTCTGGGCCCAATTGATGATACATTTCTAGTGGTCATTTCTTCTTAGCTCACTTTGAAGCAAGAAGCAGAATTATTAATAGCGCTGAGATATCATCGAGGAGCAATAGGTTGTACTATTGTAGACATCAAAGGTATTGATCCTTTAATTTGTACCCATAACATTTTTTTGGAAGGAGATGCGAGACCAGTTTGCGATGCACAGCGGAGGTTGAATCCTACCATGAAGGAGGTGGTAAGAATAAAGTGCTGAAATTGTTAGTTATAGGCATTATCTATCCTATCTCCGACAACAAGTGGGTAAGTCTGACACAGGTCGTACAAAAAAAAATCTGGTTTAACTGTTATTGAAAATGCTAATGGTGAGCTGATCCAGACTAGGAAGCTGCTGAAAAATGTATATTGACTACCGAAAGTTGAATTCGGTTAGTCGAAAAGATCACTTCTCATTACCTTTCTTAGATTAAATTTTAGAAAAAGTAGCAGGTAATGCTTTTTATTATTTCTTGGATGGCTTCTCTAGTTATTATCAAATTATCCCAAAGGATCAAGAGAAGACCACCTTCACTTGCCCCTTTGGTACTTTTGTTTTTAGAAGAATGTCATTTGGTTTATGTAATGCACTTGCTACTTTTCAATTTAACGTTGTATGATGAGCATTTTTTCTGATATGCTTGATGACATGTGTGAGGTTGTTATGGATGATTTTTCTGTATTTGGTAAATCTTTTGATGCCTATTTAAAAAATATTTCTGTTGGGTTAAAAAGATGTGAGGAAAAGAATTTATTGCTGAATTGGGAGAAATGTCAATTTATGATCACTAGTGGTTTAGTACTTGGGCATTTAGTATCTAAATGTGGTATAGAGGTTGGCAGGGTCAAGATAGAATTAATATCTCAACTGCTTATTCCTAAAAAAGTGAAGGATATTCGTTCTTTTTTTGGTCACGCTGGCTTCTATTGGCGTTTCATTCAAGGATTTAGTACTATTGCAAAACCATTAGGTACTTTATTGCAAAATAATACTACTTTTGTTTGGACTGATGAGTGTCAACATGCTTTTGAGACCCTGAAAGAACACTTAATAGTTGCACCTATTATGCAAACTCCTCGATGGGACTTCTCATTTGAGATTATGACTGACGCTAGTGATTTCACTCTTTGTGTCGTTCTTGGCCAAAAAGTAGACAATAAGCCTTAGGTCATTTATTATGCAAGTCAAAATTTAAGTGATGCACAGAAAAATTACACCACCACTGAGAAGGAGTAATTAGTTGTTGTGTTTGCCTTAGATAAATTTCATTCTTATATTATTGGGTTTCATGTTATCGGTTTTACTAACCATTCTGCTCTTAAGTATTTGTTGGCAAAGAAGGATGCTAAACCTAGGTTGATACGTTGGATTCTTTTGCTCCAAGAATTTGACATCACTATTCAGGATAAGAAGGGAGTCGAGAATGTGGTAGCCGATCACCTGTCATGACTGCAACTACCTAATGTGTCGACATCCATTCTTTCCTTGAATGAAGATTTTCTAGATGAGCATATTTTTGTAGTGTCATGCGTTCCATGGTTTGCAGACATTATGAATTACCTTGTCATTGATCGGATGCCGAAGCATTGGACAACTCAGGACAAGCGTAAGTTTCTTGCAGATGTACGATTTTATTACTTCGACACTCCTTATCTTTATAAGTATTGTGTTGATCAATTGGTGCGTCGATGTATTCCTGATGATGAGTTCACCTCTGTTTTTCACTTTTGCCATACTGGGGTTTGTGGAGGTCATTTTGCAGTTAAGAAAATTGTTGCCAAAATTTTACAAAGTGGACTCTACTAGCCCATTATTTTTAGAGATGTAGAGTCTTTTTGTAAGGCATGTGAGCCTTGTTAAAAACTTGGAAAAATCACAACACGTAACATGATGCCCCTTTCTCCTATTCTTACAGTTGAGATATTTGATTGTTAGGGGATTGACTTTATGGGACCATTTCCAAATTCATTTGAAAATTTTTACATTTTAGTTACTGTGGATTATGTTTCAAAATGGGTAGAAGCTATACCTTGTAGAACAAATAATCATAAGGTTGTCATCCGTTTCTTGAAAAAATTATTTGCACATTTTGGCATGCCCAAGGCGATTATTAGTTATGAGGGTTCATATTTTTGTAACAAACATTTTCAAAAACTTATGCAGAAATGTGGGGTGACCCACAAAGTCTCTACTCCATATCACTCCCAAACTAGTGGTCAACCTAAGTTGGTCAATAGAGAGATCAAACTTATTCTTGAAAAAATAGTCCATCCCACTCGGAAGGACTGATCTGAAAAACTGGTTGATGTTCTCTGGGCTTATAAGATTGCATTCAAAACTAACTTAGGGATGTCACCTTATAGATTGGTTTATGGTCGGCATGTCATTTACTTGCTAAGATTCAGCATTGTGCTTTATGGGCTATAAAGCAAATTAACTTTTCACTTGATGCTGCCAAAAGTTTAAGAAAGTTACAGATTTCGAAACTTGATGAAGCAAGAAGTGAGGCCTACGACAATTCTCACTTGGCAAAGGAGTGAATGAAGGTCTTGCATGACAAGAAGATTCCTGACAAATATCTTGTCCATGATCAGAAAGTGCTTCTCTATAATTCTAGATTACATGTTTTTCCCCGGAAACCGAAATCACGATGGAGTGGGTTATACATTATAAAGGAGGTTCATCCTAATGGGGTGGTAGACATTGTCAATTCGAAGAATCAATAGCTTCACTATCAATGGACAACGTCTAAAACCGTTTATGACTGCCTTTGATCCAAACGAAGAGATCTTGCTTGTGCAAGATCTCGGGGAAATTTTTTTTATTTTGATTTATTTATTTTTTCCCTTTATGGCTTTTTTTCATTGCATTTTATCTATTATTTATATTTGTTGTTTTGCTTTTATTTTATATCACATGATTGGTTGTCCGTGTTGCTTACTTATTCTTGTGCACTTTGTTTTCTTTCGTTCGATTAATTGAGTACCATGTCTCTCACTAGTTGGGGGTAGTGTGTGCACAGTCTTTTAAAAACTATTGCATTAATATGATGTGCATTGATACATATATGATTGACACACTTCATTTATAGTACTTTGTGAAATTTGAGAATCTTGGTGGAGTGATTGAGCAGAATTATTTTGTGAAAATTTATTTTCAAGCCTGAGCATAGAGCATGATTTCTGATGCATCATATTAGTTGATATATGGTTTGAAATACCGGGTTGCTATACTTATTGAGATGAGACTTGGTAAGATTTATATAGAACGAAGGTAAAAGTTTGAAGGACATTTTGTACATGCTTACACCTGTAGTATTCATCATTTACCGTCCACTGATTTAACACAAAAGAAGTAAACTGCAGGACTACCGAGCTAGAAATAGTAAAGGGCTAGAAATAGTTACCCTAACTGTGGGGGTTGAGTATTCAACCTTTAAACAGAGTTAGCGTGAAAACTGCTAGTCCCTTGGGCTTTGAGGTAGTTAGAATCAGTAATGATTAATCTTAATGTTGAAAAATCATATGACAAATCCTTGCTAGTAATGAGGAACATACAACCGTGTAGCTACACACACACACATCTGAGTTCAGAGACATTTTCCCCAATTCTATGTGAATAATTGTTGAGACAGTCTTGATAGGTATAACTCCTAGGGTTGAGTAGTCATGGATCACCTTTTGTGGGAATTCGAAATTGTGTTTGATTGCTTTTGTTTGAATTTTGATTTTTATGCAATGTTCATCTCAACTAATTTTCATTATTTTACTCAAGGATTAGCAAAATGCTAGTTAGGAGGTGTGATTGAGCTTAAATATGAAATATTGCATGTTTTTTGTACATTTAGAACCAATATATTTTAATTCTTTCATTACATTATTATTAGTTTTAGATGAAAAAGTAATTAAGATGCATAAATTCGAGTTGTGATTTAAATTGATAAATAGCATGGTTTTTGCTTAATATTATAACTTGTGATTTAATTGGACAATATTCCTTTACATGCATAACATATTTTTGATATTCTATTCTTTATTTTTATTTTATTTTATTTTTATTTCTAATTTTTATTTTTATTTTTATTTTTTTGTATAGGCTAATAAATGAAAATGGGACTTTGACCTTGATATGCATTTATTCAAATGAGACTTTGACATTGGGGTCTTTAACACACAGCAACACTTTGGTGATGGGGAATTAATTTCAGCCACACTTCTAATTTGACCAAGGGCTGCATTAATTGATTTGGAGACTTTGACTTGGAGTGGGACTTCAAGTGCTGCACGCAAGACTTGTATTTTTTCTTGGTGGAGTTTGACCTAAGGAACACTTTTATTTTTTCCTTGGGAGTTCAAGACTACACGGTAGACTTCTATTCTTTTGGACGCCACACACTTAATTTCTTTTAGGGAGCATATTTCAAGCCACATGAAGATTTTTCCTCTCTAGTATTTATTTATGCCGCAACACATAAATTCTTCTAGGGTACTCACTCACACTGTAACGCGTTGAAGAGCTCATTGAGGGGTCCAATTGCTGCTACAATCCAGCCTCTTCCATTGCTTTCAATCTCCATCTCCATTCAATTGGCTTGATTTTTTCATTCCTTACTTTTTATTTAATTTCAATTTGAAGTTCATGGTGTATTTTTGATATTTTTGGATTAAAATTTTGGGCATTTTATTTGCTGTTTATTTTATTTTATATTAGTTATTTTTTCTTGTTTCTTTAAACTTCTATTAAATATGCATTACAATTATATTTTAGATTAATTTTAGTTTATTATTTAATTTTCAGATTAATTAAAATTATTTAACGTAGTTGAATCTTTAATTGTTAATTTTAATTTGTTAGTCTTTTACGTTTCATTTCGACACTAAAAAAAATATAAAAGTATGAATCTACTCTATAACTAGTGCCTTTTTTTTTATTTCCATTGCACCATTCCGTTCATTGTACATACCATCACTTTTATTTGTGAAATTTTTCACCATTTTATACGAATTTAAATTTAAACAACTTTCCCCGAGGAGACGATCTAGGAATTTTATTCCTAATTATTACACGACATCCTCATGCACTTAGAATAGCCTTTGTGCCACTCATTTTTTAGTGAGTCAGGACTTTCCAAATATTGTCATTTCATATTAGGTTTGGTTTAAAAGAGAGCCCCCCCCCCCCACGGCGACCCCTGTGGTCTCTCTTTCTCTCTCTCCTCACTCAATCTCGGTCCTCTTCTTCTCTATTTCGCTGTTCGTCTCTCTCTCTCTCTCTCTCTCTCTCTCTCTCTCTCTCTCTCTCTCTCTCTCTCTCTCTCTCTCTCTCTCTCTCTCTCTCTCTCTCTCTATTTGGCCATTAATCCTAGCATCCCATCCCCAGGTTTCTATCTCTCTCTCTCTGTGCATGAGATTTGTTCTGGATTTTGTTTTTTTTTTTTTATTGGTTTTTTGCAGTGGTTTGGGTGGGGCAGGCGGACGACCGTGGGGCCAGTTTGCCCTAACGCATGCGAATGGTGCACCTACCCATGGACACCGGGGCGAGGCAGCCTAACTCTTCCCACCCATGTGTGGTGTGGACTGGAGTCAATGGGGGATATGGGTAGCGCCCCTATTCCATATGATGTTAATGATGTTTGTTCTATGAATTTGTTAAGTAATTAGGTACCATAGCCATTGTCACCATTGTAGCTGATGGTCAATATCCCAAAGAGCAACTTCAATCTAATAAGTATAACTTTTGAAATCACCACTTATCCTACAAACTTAAGCTGGTAGGAATAGGTAGATTGAATTATTTGTATTATAGTCTTAACACTTTCACCTACGTGTTGGCCAGACTCCATTCTAATGAGAATGCCCAGCATGTAGAATATTTAACTAAATTGAACAAAGTGTAGATTTTGGGTTGAAACTTAGGACATCTGCTCTAATACTATGTGAGATTCCTATTTGTCCCAAAAATTTAAGTTGATAGGAATAGATAAATTTAATTATTTGTATTATATTCTTAATAAAGATGATGTTATCATTATAAAGATATTTTAACTCTTGCTACATCTTTTCATAAGTACCCACAGAGCAAGCCTATATGTTGTCATCAATTCTTGAAATTACTCTTGAAATTTCACTCTGCTCTTTTACTCTTGAAATTACTAAAGTACCCTTGTATGTACATGGAAATATCTACCAATTCACTTAATAAATTAGTTAGTCATCAATAATGCAATTATTTAATAATTAAATAATAACATAAAGTAAATAAATTGCATAAAACCAAAATTGGTAACGAAGGAAAACTATTTAAAGAACTCCTTAAATGTAAAACCCTACGGGGTAGCTAAACCCAGAAAAATCAATTTTATTATTTGAAAATCAAGTTACAAATAAGTTCTCAATCACAAAACCTTTGTTAATTGACTCTCTTATTTGACCTGACAAACAACATGTTTGCCTCTACTTCAGTAGTAGCCAGAACCTTTGACAATATTCAAATATTGGCTTTTCTCCTAAAATTCCAGTGGCTGAATCACGACCAATCAATCTTCGACATGGAGCGCGATCATACTCGAAGAGAGATAAACAACTAGAAAATTCTCAAGTGAGTTTTCTCACCCATTAGCACTTAGAATGTACTCTCAATAATTCCCGACAAAAATCTCTTATTGTGCTATCCAACTGAATCCCTTTACATATTCAATTTGAAAGAAGTTTGAGTTGCAGTAAGACTTTGCTAATAGAGCAACTTTGCCGTGAAGAACTCTCCTAATGGGATGCTGACACCTTGCACTAAATCTTCTCTACAGTAACAGATCTCAATTCAAACTCTTCTTTGGATAAACATAGACTCATTGGGACTTGATTTTCACACACTTGACTTATTTAAAACAATTCATAATACCTTCTAAATAAACTTAATATTATTATAGATAAAATTAAAATAAATTACATTCATCCAAAATACAAAATTAATGGTAGGATAGACTTTATCATTTTAGTCACCTAGACCTAGCCAAACTTTTGCATTTCCAATCTCCTCATTTGGCAGATTGGTGACAAAACCAACTTAATGAATGTAAATAAACATATCAAAAAAAAAAAAAAACACACACACACACACACACAAAGAATAGACCAAGAAAATTCAGTGGAAAATCTTACAAAATTATCCAAAAACATACTGACTTAGAATATTTACTATAACTAGATTCTACAATATCAAAGTTAGAATTACACGAAGTATACCAATGTTCTAGTCACTACAAAACTGAATCAAATCATGCAAAAAAAAAAAAAACATTGTTCTGATTACATTCCATATTAATTAAAAGAAACTGAAGTAGAATGGAAATAAACAAAACAAGGTTGGGATTTGCCTACTACTACCGCTATTGATCCCACCCTCAACTGGTGCTACTCCCCCTTTTTGTCATCAATTAGATCATGGAAGTCAACTCCACATCAGAGTCCATAACATTCTCCATCACTTGCTACACATACAAGGAGAGCTAGAAAATTCTGTCATTTGCTTGTATACAATTAGAATGTATAGCAACAATTTGTTGCACTAACTTGGACTGGCTAACCTCCCATTTTACAATAAAAGTGTCAATCTTATGGGAGAGAAGATTGATCTGTTTTAGTACTTGAGAGATGGGAACAGAAGGTTCTAGAGGAGAGAATGCAGATCCAGTTTTCTAGGGCTTCTTTTTAGTTAAAACTACCTCTGACTTAACCACAGTGAGGACTAAAATAGAACCAGCCATCTTCATCATAGGCTCATTATCCCTAAGAGGGGCATTGGCTTTAATAGCAAGTTTTGTGATTAAGCAACCAAAAGGCATATTTAACTTCTTTTTTACATGAGAACGATGTATAATGTCAATGACATGTCGTAGAAAGTCAATGGAGACACCCGTGGCCAATGCATACATAAAATCAGCCCGCTCTAATGAAAGTTCAGTGTGGCGGCTTTTTGGCCAAAGATTGGACAACACTATCTTAGCTAACAATCTGAATTGAGGGAGCATTACACAAAGTGGAAGATGATTAAATTTTAGATTCCATTTTGGGCCTTGAGGTCCAACAAAGAGGTTGCACATTGCTGTCTTTGTTGGGCCCCCATGCCTTCATATGGATACAATGGTGCATCCACCTCATGTAAATCATATAGGTCTCTAATAAAGGCAGGGAAAATCTCGTGGAGATTTCCCCAAACACTAGAGGTGATACTAATATGCTATAATCATCAAGATTAAAGTGAGCTATGTTAGAGTAAAACTCATACACCACCTCAACATACGTAGTGGGTGAGGGGTGTGTAAGTTTTTCCCAGTGTCGTTCCATAAAGATATGATGAATGAGCTCAAAACCAGTAGTAAGAAAGTCATTGATACTTACTTCTTGCTCACCTAATACCCGGCTTGAGAGAGAATATAGTTCTATAAGCAACTTTAGCTTCAATTGAAGTGAAGCACTCAAAAGATGCTCCAGGTTGTGGAGTCTCAAGTGGAGGGGTTGATGGCTCTCCAGCCTATATTGTCTCAAGTGGAGGTTCTTCCTCACTTGAGGAGTTTTCAGGTGAGGGTACCTGAGCATTTTTCTTCCCATTTGCTCTCTCTTTAAATCTCATATGAGGAAATATATAGACAAGGTCAAAAGTAGAAGTATCAATAACAAACCTAGATGGGCTAAGAGAAAATAAAGAAAGTGACATGATGAACAACAATCTAGTGTCTCAACTCTTCATATATAAAGTGCACTTAATGTATGTGCATAAATGCAAGGAAAACCATGACCAAATGAATGACATAGTTTGGTTAAGTCATAAAAATAAACACTTGGTGGGAATACCATATAATCCGAGAAGCATAATGACATAACCCACCAAAATCTAACCTTTGTACATGGTCAAATCAAACCCATTTCACCATATGCAGAGATTCATACCCCAAACATAAAAAATCCAAACTCAAAAGCACAAATCAAACAATAAAATCCATAATCCCCAAACTTCATGTGTGCCGAACCCTAGAACTGAAAAAGAAAATGAGATGGATGAAAGGAATACTTACTGTGATAGAGAATCGTAGATCAAGATGGTTTGTGCTGGTTCTAAATCACAAGAAAGTCAAACGTGATAAGGGTCTATGTCTTAGAGTCCCACTAGGACTTAGACACTAAGGCCATAACTTAATGCCAAAATAAAACAGACCACCCCTTTTAGATTTGTGCACCAAATTGCACAGTACCAAAAATAAAATATGCCTAGTGACCCATCAACACAAAAATTAAAAAAAAAAAAAATTAAACATGTTTGACCCAAAAATAATTCCCCCCCCCTTTATAAAAAGTAAGTCAAAGAACATGCCTACGTGCATCACAAGTCTAAGTATAGTGTCACTCACACAGAAAAAAAAAAAAAAAAAAAAAGTACACTATCTTATTTGCAATAATCACAATGGTTGTTCACAACCCATAAGTTCATCAATATCAAAGTTCATGTAAGTGAGAATACTTACTAAAAAAAATCATATATATGTGAGTGAGAATACTTATTAAAAAAATCATATATATATATATATATATATATGTATTTTTCATCGCTTTTTAATTTTTTTTTTATTATCATCATTTTTTTGGATCGTCCCAAAAGATTGTTTCTCACCTTAAAAATCAAAATTTACGATAGGGCCTAGATACTTGAAAGAGTATCTCCTCCGAACACAAGATTGCTCAATGTTTGATATGTTTATTTTTATTACTCATATTTTTCCGCAATGATTAGAGCAATGACTTTTTCTATAAGGACTTAAAGGACAGATCCGTGTTGGGTGTTTGTCTCTTTATGCAATGATTAAACCTAACTTTTTCTATATGGATCAAACATTTATATTTAGTAAGGGGCGATCTCTTCCTTTTAGTACTAACTTCAACTAATATTAGTCAATTTTAGGCTTAGACTCCCTCTTTGGTGAGCACCTCCTAAATAATTATGAAACATAGTAATAAAGAGCATAAAAGTAAGTTCCTCACAGTGTTTATAATTTAATTTTGTCAAGATGAACCATAAGGATAGCATACTCAAAGTTGACTGCACAAAGACATGCTTCAGCTCAAGAAATGAACCATGTGAGAACTCAAGTGTGAAAACTTGGCACACCAAGTATGTACTTTCCTCAACTGAAAAAAAAAATAGAAACAAACCAAGAAAAAAATATAATATGATTTAAACTCAAAAAGTGGAAAAAAAACTTAAAATAAGAAACATGAAAAATGTACATCCTAGACTAATGCAAGTATGTAGTGTGCGTCTTACTTGATGTCACGCACACCAGTAGTTTTCCTTAAAAACTCAAAACTTAGTCCATCTAAAGGTTTAGTTAACCAATCAGAGAGTTGATGCTCAGTAGACAGATGATCTAAAGACACTATTTTAGACTTGACCAAGTCTCTAATGAAATGATGTCTAATGTCTATATGCTTGGTCCTGGAATGCTAAACAAGATTCTTTGAGATACTAATAGCACAAGAATTTAACAATAAGTAGTCATAGTATCTTGAGAGAACTCGTAGTATTCAAGCATTTTTTTCACCCATAGCAGCTGTGAATAGCAACTTCCTTCTACTATATACTTGGCTTCAATTGTAGACAAGGAAATTGAATTTTACTTTTTGCTCATCCAAGCTACAAGATTGTCACCTACATAAAACATCCTCCAGATATACTATTTCAATCATAAGCATTCCTAGCCCAATTTGCATCCAAATAGCTAACTAGTGTCAAGTTAGTGTCCTTAAATACCAAATCCCATAATCAATAGTTGCACTTAGATATTTAATTATTCTTTTTACTATTGTGAGATGAGATTCCTTAGGATTAGCTTGAAACCTAGCACACACACCGACACTAAAAGCTGTATCGGGTCTACTAGCTGTAATGTAAATTAGACTTTCTATCATGCTTCTATAAAGAGTATGATTAATATTCTTACACGTAGGCTATCTGTGCTGACTTTTACTAAAGTGCTCATAGGAGTGTAAGCATGGTTCTTTCCTTCCATCTCAAACTTCTTAACAAGATCTCTATCATACTTAGATTGTGAGATAAAAATTCCTTCTTTACTTTGTTTTACTTAAGAAAAAAATTTAAACTCACCAATCATGCTCATTTCAAACTCAGATTTCATTTCAGTAACAAAATCATATGAAAGATAAATCAAGTTTTGCTCTAAACACAATATCGTCAACATAAATTTGAGCAATGAGTAATTACTTAACTGATTTTCTAATGAAGAGAATCCTATCAGCTTGTTCTCTAGTGAAACCATGTTTAAGTAAGCTGTCAATCTATCATACTAAGCACGAAGTGCTTGTTTTAGTCCATAGGGTGCCTTCTTTAACCTGTAAACATAATCAGGATAGAAGTGATTAATAAATCTTTGGGTTGCTCAACATATACCTCTTCTTTTAGTAGTCCATTTAAAAATGCACTCTTGACATCCATTTGAACTTGAAGTTTAGATGACAAGCAATGGCAAGAAGTATGCGAAAAAATTTTAAGCGAGCCACTGGAGCAAAAGTTTTATCAAAATCAATCCCCTCCACTTGTGTGTTGCCTTGTGCAACTAATCTTGTTTTATTTCTCACAATGGTGCCATGGTTATCGAACTTATTCTTGAAGACCCACTTAGTTCTAATGATGTTCTAATTTTCAGGTCTAGGAACCAACTCCCATACATCGTTCCTAGTGAATTGATGGAGTTCGTCATATATGACATTAACCCAACTTCCATCATTTAATGCTTCCTAAACTTTCTTGGGTTCAACTTGTGCCAAATAACACACAAAAAAAAAAAAAAACTTGATTTAGAACTCTTTTGTTAAGTCTTATACCTTCATCTAGCTCACCAAAAATATTCTCCATTGGATTATTGTGAGTAACCTTTAAAGAGGGTTCTTTGTCATTTGGAGAAAGAGAGTTTTGTAGTGTTTTCTCTATGTGGTCTTCTTCACATTGCACTTGTGAGTCCTCTTCAACAGCTTGTACTAGATCTTTCAAGTTTTCAAGTTCTTTCTGGGTAGTCTCGGCTAAAATATCATCTACAACCACATTGACAAATTCTATGACTTTGTTTGTCCGTATGTTGTAGACTCTATAAACCTTGCTATTTAAAGAACATCCAAGGAACACTTCTTCATCATTCTTGCTATCAAACTTTTGTGAGTTTTCTTGATCTCACAAGATGTAGCATTTGCTGCTAAAGACTCTAAAATACATGACAGTAGACGTTTTATTCGTCCGCAAACCATACAAGGTGTGTTTGGTGCTTGGCCTTAGAACCACTCTATTCAAAATATGACTCGTCATGTTCACAACTTCTCCCTAAAAATATAACGCCATCTTTTTGTTGTTCAACATAGTTTGAGCCATTTCTTAAATTTTTCCTTTCCACCACTCCATTTTGTTGTGGAGTGATAGGAGCAAAAAGTTCTTGATGTATGCAATGTTCATCACAAAAAGAGGAAAAGTTAGTATTCTCAAATTCTTTACCATGATTACTACGAATTCTAGAGATAGGAAGATGATTCTCTATTTGTAATCTCTTACACAGCTTCTTGGCAAGGTCAAATGCTTCAGATTTTTCCCTTAAAAGAATAGTCCATGTGAATCTTGAGAAATCATCCTCAACAACCATAATGTACTTCTTTTCACCTAGGCTTTCAGTTTGTGTTGGACCCATCAAATCCATGTGAAGCAGCTCTTGTTTGTTTTCCCTCTTAACATGATCCACAAACCATCTTTTTGATTTTAAGAGACCCAGGCTGTCTGGCTACAACTTCTCTTTTTGAAATTTTTGATAAGTCTCTAAAGGTAATATCCCCAAGACATTGGTACCACAACTCGGATTCATCAACTAAAACTCTGTGACAACTCAAATTTGATGTTAAGACTCCATAGCAATTATCTCATGTTTTAGTGCCCCTTAGAATCAATTCTCCAGCTTGGTTGTAGACATTGCATTTATCTCTTGAGAACTGTATAGAAAGATTATCATCACAAATTTAACTAATACTAAGTAAATTTACTTTAAGATTACTAACAAATAAAACATTATGGACAATAGGTAGTCCAGGTATTTCAATACTCCATTTCCCTTTAACAATGGACTTGCTACCATCTCTAAATGTCACAGTGCCTCCATTAGTTAGTTCAACCCCCTTGGGTAGGGTCTTGTCTCTAAACGTGTCTTGAACATGCGTTGTCCAAGTAGCCAAGACAATTTTCTATTGATTTAAGGGTTGTGTGAGCAATTAGACATACAACATCCTCCTTGACCACTCTTTTTTTTTTTATGTTTTGACTTTTTTTCATCAACACCATTTTGTATGATCTTTTCTTTTTCTGTGAAGATAACATTCTGCTAGTTCACCAAGCTTGAGACTTATGGAGGTTATTTGATTACTCAACTCATCAACTTAATTTTCTAGAGTCTTTCACTTCCTTTTTAATTTTCTTTCCCCTCCATTGTTCTACATTTTATTCACGTTAAAGCAATATGGCCTTATATGGCCAGCAATACCACAATAATGACAAATAAGAATAAACTTACATTCAAACTTATCTCAATTCAGCTTCTTTGAGGTTGATTTTTCATGAGAGTTTTTTGAGTGACTTGACTTTGATACAGCTTGATTTTGAGCATCCACAACTTGGTTTAATTTGGCAAAGACAATACCTTTAGATGTAGTGGTAGCGGATGAGGAGGCTAAATGTTCTTTGCTAGGAGTTGTGTACCCTAAACCAGTTCGATCACAATTGGACTTTTGAAAGCTTTACATTTCTTGTAATTTCTGAGTTGAATTTTTTGTTGGCACTCATGGAAATTTTTCAATTCTTTTTCTAGTGCTACCTTTTGAGCATTCAACCTTGATATTTGAACATCAAATATTTTCAGTGTTTCGGAAACATTATTCTTTTCATTCTCCACAATTGTGAGTTTATTGTACAGATTCTTGTTCACTTTTTTTCAGTCTGACAACTTTTTCACATAAAATATTCCTGGCAAAAATCTCTGATTGTGTTATCCAACCAAATCCTTTTAAATATTCAATTAATCTGAAAGAAGTTTGAGTTACAGTAGGACTGACGGAGCAAACTTGTTGTGAAGAACTCTCATGACTGGATGCTAAAACTTTGTGCGAAATCTTATTTGCAATAACATATCCAAATTTATATTACCTTCTAGATAAACTTAATATTGTTATAAATAAAATCATAATAATTTACATTCATCCAAAATATTTTGATATAGACTATCATTTTGTTTGCATAATCCTAGCTAAACTCTTGCATTTACAATGTTAAATGATCAAATCATTTTAATCTTATCTCAACTAAGTTTCAAAGAAATTGAAATTAATTCTATTTTTTAGGAGACCGACTCTATGGACGTTCATAGGACGTCATGAGAAGCAAACTAAAGTACCATTTTTCTTTAAAGAGAATTCTTATACGAAAGCCTTATGACATATCAAATCATGAGTGGTTGCCACCTTTAGTTTTAAATAAAATGCAATGGCTCTTAGGCTGGAAATTGTGTCACATTCTCTAGAAACATTATATCCACATGATATTTTATATTCAGAAGATCGACAACTCAATCTAAGTGTAGGGTCATGTGAAGCATAAAAGAAGCTACTTCTCTTTGAATTGTGAGCAAATCATCATAACTTGGCTTTATTAATTACAATGACAAAGGGCAATGGTTTTTAAATTTTAAATCCAAATAAAATATAAGCTCAAAATGAAATGTAAATGACCTGTATAGCTACAACATATTTTAACTGTTTTGGGACGTTTCAAAAAAAAAATGATGTTCTGGCACTACGAGGAGGTCGAAAACCTCTTCGTCAGAAATGTCTTTGTGGTGGCAACGCAAAGGACTGTCAAGTCCAGCACTTGCAGTAAAGAAATAAAAATTGAAAAAAAAAAGTGAGAGAGAAGGAGGTTGATGTTAGCGGCAAAAGGAGGTCAGCGATGTCTTGTCAGCATCTCCTCGCTGGCAACACCATCCATAACTACATCGGAATAGAAGTTGCAACAAAGTGGTGAGGCAGCTGTGTTAGAGTAAAGGAGAAAGATGAAATGGGTCATGGGTAATCCAATTGGGTAGGGTTTTAAACCCATTACAGTTTGAACCAATGATAGTTGACCAAAAGTCTTGGCCCCACCCTAACATGAAAACAGAAAAAGGAGAAGAAATGATTCAGGCCTGTACACTAGGCCCAAGCCCAAAATAAAACAAGGAACCAAAAGGATCACTGTGTGACCTGACTTGCAAACTGGCACTGGTATTAAATCGGGTGTGGATTGGGTTGCTCGATCGGATCTAGCCAAATTATTTTATTATAATGATTATTTTAATATTTTTTTCAAAAAAAAAGGAAAAATTGGAAAGCTTTCAATAAATGCATGAATTATTTAATATTGGTTTTTTTGCTCTTATTTGAATTATTTTTATTATGATTTATATATAATTATTTATCCAATATGAGAAAAATGATTTGCACCAAAATTAAGGAGATTTATTGCCCATATGTATAAAATTTTTCTTAATTTTGGATGGAAAATCACTAAACTCCATGATAGGATGAGTATGATGGAGGGAACAATTTTTTATATAAAAATTCACTCCTAAATGAGGGATTTTGATGACACAAATAGTTCATCTATCAAAGTAGGGTTAGAGTGAACAATTTGTGTATCAAGACCTACTCCCAAAAGGAAGATCTTGATGACACTACTAATTCATTCATCAAAGTAAGGTTAGAGTGAACAGTTTGTATGTCAGAGTTTATTCCCAAATGAGAATTCTGATGATATAGCTAGTTCATCCGCAAAATTTAAAAATGGACGAAACAATTTGTATGTTAAAGTTTACTCCCAAATGAGAATTCTAGCAATACATTTAGTTCACCCAAAGAATTCAATATTGATGAGAGAACACTGTGTATTGAGATTGAATGCCAAAGGAGAAATCTTAATGACACTACTAGTTCATTTGTAATTGTTTAAATTCTTATTATTGTTTATAAGTGTCTAACTCAAAGCAATATGCGACCATAATTTTATTTCTTGCAATAAGCATACCAACATTATTGCATTCATAGATTTCATATGTTCATGTTTTGAATGGCTCCAACTTTTTTGAGTGGGTTGAGTGAGTCCAATTCACCTTTGGAGTCCGAAATACCACCCATCACTGAGAGTAATACTAGGGATGAGAGAGAATCATTTAAGTTGTAAGAGAGATCAAACAGGCTGAGTCTGATGTTCTTAAGAATGAACATAGCCGAAAATATAAAAAATCCACTTCCTAGTAATAAGGATGCCCAAATATTTTAAAAAAATGCTAAGGAGAGGTTTCGGTCCGCAAATAAATCTTTAGTAGGAACTCTGCTAGCTAAACTTACCACCATGAAATATGATGGAGCTAAAAAATGCAAGAGCATATCCTTAAAATGACAAATATTCTTACGAGATTACAAACCCTAAAATCGAAAGCAGAGGAGTCTTTTACTGTGAAGTTTATTCTGAACTCATTGTCACCTCAGTATGGTTTATTCTAGATGCACTATAATTCTATTAAAGATAAATGGAATGTGAATGAGTTAGCAAGTATGGTAGTTCAGGAGGAAGCAAGACTGAAACAACAAGGTCATTACTTTGCTAACTTTGTAACTAAAGAAGCTGGAAATAAAAAATACCATTACTGCAAAATGGAACAAACTGGACCACTAAAAGGAAATGAGCCTACGAAAGTCAATCAGGTTCAAGATAACAGTGGCAAGTGCATCTTTTGTGAGAAACTAACACACATGAAGGTTGAGTGTCTAAAATGCAAGGTTTGGTTTGAAAAGAAGGGTATGCCTCTTACTTTTATATGTTTCGAATCAAATCTTGTAAACTTTCCTACTAACTCTTGGTGGTTAGACTCTGGTGCTAATGTTGATGTTTCCATTACCATGTAGGGATACCTTAAAAGTTGTACACCAAAACCAAGTGAGTGATTTATTTTTATGGGAAACGAGAATAAGGCTGAAGTTTCAGCCATATAAATCTTTCGTTTGTTTTTTAGTACTAGTCATTGTTTATACCTTCATGACAGTTTTTGTGTCTTCTATGAGGAGTAATTTGATTTCCCTATCTAGACTTGACACTAATAGTTATTAATTTTCATCTCGTAATGGTAGTTTCAATTTATTCAAAAATACCTTATCTATTGGTTATGGATTTCTTTCCAATGGCCTTTATCGATTTTGTCTTGATAATACTTTTGTCAAGATGACCAACACTATGAAGCATGTATTGGAACTAAAAGAAACATGATGGATGAGAGCTCTTATGACTTGTGGCATAAAATATTAAGGCACATCCCCAAAGAAAGGTTGTAGAGATTAGTAAAAGCAATGATACTTCTGCATTTTGATTTTACTAATCTTAAAATATGTGTATGGATTGCATTATAGGAAAGCAACCCAAAATACTAAAAAAAGTGCCACAAGAAGTAAGGAGTTCCTTGAAATAATATACACAGATATATGCGGACCATTCTCCACACAATGTTTTGGTAGAGAAAAGTATTTTATCACCTTTATAGATGATTTTTCATGTTATTGGCATATGTATTTGTTACATGAGAAATCTCAAGTCGTTTCAGTACTTGAGGTATTTCTCATAGAGGTGGAAAGTAATTAGCCAGAAAGGGGAAAGTCATCAAGTTGGGAATACTATGGGAAGTAGAGAATACTATGGGAAGAATGATGAATCGAGTTGTAACATTGACCCATTCGCCATACTTCTTGAACAGCATAGCATTGTCCGTAGTACATAATGCCAAGAATCCTCGAGCAGAATGGTATTGCTAAAAGGTGTAATTGGAATTTATTATATATGGTTAGAAGTTTGATAAGTAATTCTACCTCACCCAAGTCATTACGGTGTGAAGCTATTAAGACGAGAATGTATATCTTAAATAGAGCTCCTAGTAAGCCAGTTCCAAAAACCCCTTTTGAGTTATGGACTGGTAGAACACTAAGTTTAAGGCACATGCATATTTAGGGTTGTCTAGTAGAAGTGAGACGTTACAACCCACATAAAAGGAGATTGGATCCTAGAATAGTAAGTGAGTACTTTATTGGTTATCCAGAGAGATCAAAAGGGTATATGTTATACTATCATAATCATAGTCCGAGAATAGTGGAAACAAAAAATGCCAAATTCATTGAACTTGGCGAGATCAGTGGGAGCATCGAACCTAGAGATGTGAATATTGAGGAAGCATAGGTGCTTCATTTAATTGATCATCACAATAATACATTGGAACACGTAAATGATCACTCATCTTAGAATGATAACACTTCTGATGAACCAAGTATGGAGTCACCAAAATGGGTAGTCTTACCAGATCTCAAAGAGATCAGAGACCTACTATTTCGGCAGATTACGTGGTGTATATCTAGGAATCTGAATTTGATATTAGGACAAGTGAAGATCCACGAACATCTTCACAGGCCATAGAAATGAGTGATTCTAGTAAATAGGTTGATGTTATGAAAGAAGAGTTGAAATCCATGGACTAGAATCAAGTCTAGGATTTCGTTAAATTGCCTGAAGGGTGTCAAACAATCGGTTGTAAGTGGGTTTTTAAGATAAAATGTGACTCAAAATACAATGTCAAACGATATAAGGCCAGACTTGTTGCCAAGTATTTTTCTAAGAAAGAAGGCAAGAGTTATTCAAGGGGACAAAAATTACTGTTCAAGAATAGTAAATATGTGTGTTTCAAGATTATTCTCCATGTCTACTAAAGGACAAATGACTTTGTACATTTTGAGCTATCTTCACTTTACTTAGGAAAATAAGAGTCTAGCCTAATAGGACAAGAGACTTTGTATATTTTAGTCTTTAGGGTGTCAGATGGTACATATTATGAGTGTTTACTGTATTAGTGTCAGGTGACTCATATTATTTATCTATATTGTACATGTATCTATATAAAGAGAGTTTGTATGTAAAGGAAGGCATTCAAATCTTCTTATTTGAAGTCATTCCTTCTCTTATCCTTTTTACTTCCAAATATTCTCTCTTGTAAACTAAATCTTCCTTCATGTCTTCTACTCTCAACTCCTTTGAGAATTAATTTTCTTGTAAGTATTATGTTACGTTTTTAATGAAGTCAATTTTATTCTCTTCTGTCTATTATTTTAATTCATGTAGAGGGTTGGTTTTACTGCCTTTTATTATTTATAAGAGCCTATAACTCACGCAATACACAGACCATTATTTATGCTGGATCTTATAGATATATATATATATATATAATTAGATGATGGAAAAATAAAATCGCACTAGCTTTTCATTAAATGTCTTCACTTACACTAAACATTTCAACCGTGCATAGTAGAGTCCTTGCTATTATAATAAAATGGTTATACATTGATACATTACATATTCATCAAATAAATTATTGTCAAAAGTTGCTAACAAATATAAAATTAAAAAACACATTGTTTTACGTTGTTTTAATCGAAAAATAAATATCATATGCCTTCACTAAAATGCTAATCACGACTTCATTCATAATTCACAGCTTCATTCCTCAAAATAATTCCAAGCCTCAATTGCCCTGTTCGATGCCATTTCAGATTTGTATTGACCTTGTAACGAATGAGAATAGTTTGGAATAGTTGGAATATAAGGTTTTGGATCATGAAAAGGGTCTTGATAGATTGGATCTGATTGGCGGCCTTCAAACTTTACATTGATAATGCGAAAATCATCTTGTGTATTGCTCACTAACCTGGATCGATAGCTCGGACCAAGTTCAACCACTGCTTTGCAGTTGGACTATCATCATTGGGTATGTCAAAGTCAAAACTCCGAGTAGGTGGTATAACACACATTCTTGCTTTGGTCTTGATGCACGAATTAAACCATGTAGAGTGAGGTGTGGTGCCATATTGAGGATTCCTTGATTCATTTGCTGCAACATCATTCATTATAAAACCATGCTTCCATGAACCATTATCTGATATGCAATCATCCCAGTTATGTGCCTTGGATTCCCATGATGATGTAAATGCAGTACCGGGGGGTGGGGGTGATTTGGTTGTCTATGTCATTATTGCCTTCATCCGAATTTTCCTTTGAGATTGAATAGCATGAACACTTTTGTCTCTTAGAATACTTTCTCCAATATCTCTCTTCTTGCTCGAAATTCTTTATCAGACTTTTCACATTTCTAGTATAGTGTATTCCACCCACAGTAGCTTTCAGCGGTTTATCATTAGGATGTTGAAGGGATCGGTGATAATTGTATAGTGCAGGTATTGTTGATAAACTCAAAATCTATCTCTTAAAAGCTTTCTCAATGTCTTCTATATTGGATTTGTTTTTTCACTTTCCCATATCCTGAGAAGAATACATATACTAGATATATCTTAAAATTCAAATGCATATCTGAAAATCACAGTGTATAGATAGAAAATGTGACGATTAGTTTAACTTAATATATGCAAATTATTCAACTCACAAATAAATACAAAATATGAATAAATAGTGTACCTATTGAAGAGAATGCAAGTGTAAAATTAAGATAGAAAAGACATGTAAAATAATATTGGCATTTTTAATATTTTCAACACCGTTACATGTATGAGAATTTAAGTTATTATTCATCACAGGTTGACGTTAAGATAGAAATAATATGTAAAATAATATTGGCATTTTAGCAGAAAATTTTTGGCCACTTATTTATTTACCATTCAATCAAAGAACTTGAAAGGTTGTGTGAAATCTCGTGTTTTAGTTTCTGTTTGTGCACCATATTATATTTATATTTATGTCAATTAATGAAGACTTTCTAAGACACAGACACACAGAGATCATAGAAGAGATAAAAGAAAGATAGTAATTTGCAATAATTTTCTTTTAAAGTGAACTCACGAAATGCATATGTAATATTTGAAGTCGCGTACTGTGTCTTTACCAAATATTAACTTGTTTCGTCTTCATTTTGCCTGCCTAACCCTTGCTAATTAACAGATTCCACAAATAGTATCATTGCCATGTAGAAGGTGATACCAAATATTAACTCGGGTCACTCTCTCGTAGTAGGTGTTCCAGGGAGTTATTACAATCCATAGTCTCCTTCAAATGTGATACCCGTCAAGGTTAAAACACTTAGATGATGTATATAATATGTGCAAAAGCAAAACAGTGTCTGAATAACCTCAATAAATTTCATTTTAACCTAATGTTCAACATGCAACTTAGGAATAAGGTTCTACACTCCTTAAGCATCCTATGTGCTTTCCATCAACGAATGATAAAAAGGAATCAATAAACCCTAACCTTGGCTTCAAATCAGAAATGACAAAAACTTAAACAAGTATGAGTTTAAACCAATGGAAATCCAAACCCCTAGTATATAAGGTGTGGTGTAGAGGGGGCGGGCCCCACCATTGTTTCCCTAGCAGGGCGGTAGGGAGCGGAGCCCTACTGCTCAACCCTACCAAAAGGTGTGCTTTAACGTTATGTACGTATGCACGCACGTATATACATTCATATATAAACACCCAATCCCACTCTATATAAAGAAAGGTTTTTTGACACCTGCTTAGAAATGATGGGTAAAAATTTTGCATGATACCTCTTTTTTGGGCTTGAAAGATTGGTAGGAGGCCTACCAAATGAAATAAGTTGTTATTGAGGCCCATGTGTAAAAAGTTTGTGACTATATCTATCCATCTTTGCTTGCGAAGAGTTAAAAAGAAAGATCTCTCAAACGCTGTGGTGAAGAAAGGTAGGTTGTTTTTCTCTTTGAGAAATGTTATAAGGAACTCTTAGAAATGTTAACTCTTAGATCATACACTTCCATCTAAACATTATATGATTTGTTATTTTTATCATTCTATTTAAATACGTACATATTTAAACATTAAGATAAAATGACAAATTACATATTCATTAAGTAGAGATGTGTGGTGTAAGCCTTCCATGCAGTTCTTTCTGTTTTCCTTGATGAGTTATCGACAGAAAACGAAGAGAAATAGGTAGTAAAAGATGTATATCAGCTAAAATAAGCAATAAATCAAACAAATAAAATAATGATATCCCATATAATTACAAGAAATTAAGACCGATTAATTTTATATGCTTGATCAAATAAATTCATAGCAACTAGCAAATTGGCTTAGCCAACATTGAAATAAAACAAAAACAAAAAAAGACCAAAGTTTTCCAACAAGGAAGTTAGAGATCATGGCCAATATCATCATTGAACTCAAGCATGGCCACCATCACAACCGCAACCGTCAATTTTGCTGCTTAGATTGGCAAGTTGGCGAGGTTTGGTGCTGAGACAACAACACACGAGAAGCAACAGCAGCATGAAGCCCACCGCGGAGGCCGAAGCTTGTGCCCACTTCCCATAGTAATATTGCTCCATCTTTATTTATACTTTCGCTAGAGAGAGCTCGACCTAACTGTGAATGAAGCGCTTTTTTTTTTTTTTTATTTGACAGCCAGGCCTCCCCTCCTCGTCTCAAGGCACCAAATAACAAGGTTTACTTCTTTTTCTTCTTCTAGTCATATTGTAGAGCTGAGGCTAAATCATCTACCCTGGAATTAATTAATGGTATCTCCTCTTTTAGGAGAAAAAAGAGGAAAACAATCGATGCTGATCCTCTTGTGGGAAGAGAGAGAGAGAGAGAGAGAGAGAGAGAGAGAGAGAGATGGTACATTTGAGTTGAGCTTGAAAGATGACGAAACAACATAGGCCAACCTGTGAATTTCATAGATATTGTATAATGTATACAGAAATGTCCAACTGAAGTAATGCTATATAGTCACTTTTACGTACGCCCTGCGCATTTCACTGATGTGATTAGTTGCATTAATTTTTTTTAAATACACAACCAATGACATCAATAAAATGCATAACAGAATATGCAAAAGTGACTACAGTTAGAATTTTTAATATACGAATTACGCTTTTGATTTTACCATCATTGACATTGTGGATTGAGATTCCTCATATAATGAGAATTATTATTTTAAGTGATGAGATAATATTCTTTAATTTGATATTATCTTGATTTTAATTTTCATAATTAATCATTTTAATTTGATATTATCTCCAATATTAATAACATTCAGTTATTATTGAGCCGTGAGTATAATCAATCAATAACGAGGGCAGGGCAATTGTGGGAAAGATTTGAATCATAATCGATGCAAACGCAAAAGGGAAAAGAAAATTTAACTCGTTGAGTCAACTTCAACTTCTCCATACAAGGAAAGGGTTCGCAAAACCGCTAGTAAACCAGATGAGTGACAGGTTCTACGGAAGCCTCTTGCATTCATTGAAAAGCTATTTCATGAGATCACCACGCGTAAAGAGAATTTATCCATCCATTCCTCACGTCAACGAAATCTCGAAACCTATGCAATGAGAGAGAAATCCACAAAAGCTTCTAGGGATATTATCTTTTATTCCAGTTCCTTCTTTCCAATCAATACAATAATTAAAAAAGCCACAACCTCCACACACCACATTTTAACAATGATAGCAAGCCCCTCCCAACTTAAAATAAATACCCGATGCCCTTCAACAGGAGGAGTTTTATCCAAACTCGATGAAAACTGAAAGGTTAGAAATCGAGGCAAGTCTAGATATGGCTCTCTTTTCCTGGGTATTGCCTCTCGATTTCAATCTCACCAAAACCTTTACTTCCCTCCCATGCACAAGCTCCAATGATAGTGTCCATATGACACCTTTTTTCTGGATTGATTACATTCTTCATAATAAAATGGAAACAGAATCTATCGACAATATAAACCAATTAACAAAATGATCAAGGAAAACTCAAAACAGAAAAACCTCACCATTCCCATACAGGCAACTTTTACTACTAATTTCTATTAACCAAAGATTAAATTCTATCACAAACTAGGGTGGGCATTTACCGCGTGCCCAGGTATCCCTAGAACATCTGCGCTCTCTGCATTCTAATGCTCCATGGTTTCTTCTACATACCAAGTAAGAAATTGAAACAGTCTGCTACAGAAATTTTAGTTCCAGTTAATATACAACTTGGTGATCTGTATATATCAGCAGTTTTCCCCTACGAACCCCAGTCCAGCGAAGTGGTATTATTTTATACCCAAAGTGGCAGTAGCTGATCCCAAATAAAAAATGACAACTTGAATGACCTTCAGAATCAAAACAATCCCCTGAATAGAAAAGCAATGAATTGTGAAAACTCAAGCTTTCGTAATACTGATGCCAGAAAGCAAGTTTACGCATGACCCATTTAATCAGTGCAAGCATTAACCTACATTGGGATTGTATTCAAACGTCCCATCGCCAACATTAGCATGTCAAACTATTGACGAGGTTAAATACAAAACCTGGCGCTGTAACATAGTAATTGCAATATAAACACATGATATCACAAGCCCAAATAATTGATGTCACATCCAATCGGCTGTAAGACCACGTGCTAAAGGGATACAATTATATCCAATTTCACACCTCAGGTGTTTTACATGAAAGCAAAAGAATGCCAGAACAGCATCGAAGCAAGACCTTTCTTTTTTTTTTTGGATGACAGATAGACAAGCATTTGACAATAATACAAGAATCACCCCTAATTTCACTTATGCGTGCACAGTGCCTCGGAAAATATTGGGCCCTGACACATTTTAAGCTACACATCAATTACTCATAACTTGTAAATGAAAATATTATCTTGGATTCAATTAAATCCAAACATTTTAAATTAGAAAACCTCTGCCAAAAACTAGAAAGGCTTAACTGGAATTAAGGAAATGAAAATCATCGTAGAAATAACGGTATATGGTAAGAATTGAACCATAAATAAAGGTCAGCAAATGCTTACCAACATTCTACAAACTCCATGTAAGCTACAGCTCACTATAATTGCGCCAAACCGCACGAAATTCCTCACGGAATGTGTTCAAACGTGCTTTCAAATTAGGTGTTCTAAAACTTGCATGCAGGATGGTGGCTGAGAGAGAGAGAGAGAGAGAGAGAGAGAGAGAGTTAACAACATACATACACCATGAAGGAAAAAGCCAGGTGAGATCTAGCACATAACATACCAAGAAGTCCAATGGCAAGAGCCCATAGGACCATTAAGAGACCACAGGAAACAAACCAGAGGAAGAAACTCACTACAAAAATAGACAAGGAGATTAAGTAAACATTTATATAAGTTATAAAGAAGGAGAATCAAGTAACATTTATACTCCTCTCAAGCTATACAGGGAAAAAAATGATTTTCAGAATTAAAATACCAGTAGAGAATATCAAAACAAACACCCAACGAGGCCGACCACAAATATATATTGCTCTTTTAGCTGATGGACGTCCACGAATAACAGGCCTGCCAACAACAAAGAATTATTAAAGCAACATTTCTGAAAAACTTGCAAGCACATAATAGGCTAACACACTTACGTAAGAGCAGGCCTCATCTTTGCAGCTAAGTGTGGCGAGAATTGCCTTACTGTTCTTGTTACCTTCTCACTAAAAGTACCTGCAAAGCTGCAGAAATAATCCTTAGCATACATAAATGGGAAAACTAACATGATTATTACCAATGGATAATGATAGGCTTACTACTTCCTACCAGTCCTTTACTACTCTCTTTATTTTTTTTTTTAGTTTTTTTTATTATTTTCTTTTACTTAATGGTTAAGGAAATGACTATTAGTAAAGTTGTATATTTTTTTAAATTTTTTTCTTAATGATTAAGGTTGTTAAAAAATTACTTAAAATAAAATAATAGTAAAATAAAAATTTCAAATACACTATGAAGTAGTAAAAGGGTGGTAGAAAGTAGAAAGCCTATCATTATCCATTCAATAAGGAATTATATAATCACAACAGTACCAACGTATAAAGAAAAAAATCCCAAGCATGACTATCTGTGCTTCATAAAATGATCATCTTATTTTACTGTCATTGGGACCAATATAAAAATAAAATATGATATAACCTCCCCTCATCCATGGAGAGTACGGCAGAAAATAAATTGAAAAAATAGATTAGGATCAATCAAGAATCATCTTGACAATAGCGGCAACCAAGTCAAGCTACTTTCTCTCTCATGTGACATTCTTTTTTATTTAGGAAAGTACTTTCTTGTGTGGCATTATGAAGTACATAGAAAGAAAAGCTGATCAATATGGATCAATTACTTCTTTTTAAGATCTGTTCAGATCTTTACAAAAACCACTTTCTCCAACCATATATACATCAGCACACACTATAGAAACTTCTCACTGGATTAATTGAAACTCTACCAAAATCCATATGGTAATTGCTTTATGAAATTTCAAGCGCAGACTTTCTGGGTGAGCATGCATGAGTGTCCATATATGCATGGTTGTAATATCTACTAACGTAAAATAATAATGATTGGAAGTTTTACTTATTATAGGCACAGAAGCATACTCCCAGTACCTCCAAGATCAAGAGGAACATATGACAGATAGTACACCCACTTCTTACTGCTGAGTGTCTTTGATCTATATGGACTCAAGCAGCAGTAGCTCACTGCAACCTAAATTATTTAAAATCTAGCTAATGTTACTTATAACCTAAAACTTCAAAATGTTAAAAAGACTTTTACAAACGGATGAAACTTTTTTTTTTTTTTTTATTGGCACCGGGTGTCCATGAACAGCATCCCAACTAATCTTGGGGTGCACAAGCCCTCGACAAGAAGTTTCCCGCAAGTGCACCTCGGGTAATTTAAGAGGAAAACCCCCCAGTCCAATGGCCCATAGCGATTGTTTGTACCCGAAGTGATTCAAACCTTAAACTTGGGGGGAGCATACACTCAAGCCCAAGACCTTTACCACTTGAGCCAACCCGTAGGGGTTTACAAACAGATGAACATGGGTAATGATAATATAAAAGAAAGAACTCATATTGTGAAATATATGCTTACAACACCTCAAGAGGGTGGAAAATGACTATTCAAAGTATTCTTAATGAAAAAATCAATTCCAACTACAAAAACCCCATTGCCAATTGAGACAAGTGCAACTCACACAACCACCCCGCAAACACTTATGTTCAATGGCTTACCTATCATTCAGAAAAGCAATGCTAAGTGCTGTCAGACAAGCAGCTACAAGAGCAAGTGGCCTCCGAAGAAAACCCAATCCTAAAATTCATAGGTAAGATATTAATAAAAGAAACACAGTTCACATATTTATACCACAGGAAGAAGACAACAAAGTCCTGTTCACTTACCAAGAATGAATATTATCATAATGAAGTAGTTGGTTCGATAGCTGCAAACATATTTTTCGTTTGAAGATAACAAATTAATATATTGAAGATAAAAATTAGTAAAACAAATACACATCATTACATTATTTGTAATCTACCATAACCGAAGCCATACACTGAGCCGGACATACCAACAGAGCTTAGTTGAGTCGCCTATTCACTCTACAGGAACAAAACAGGGAGATATAGGGCTTGAAGTGCATGGTTCAAACACTTTTACAATCGCAGTACTGCAAAATAAAGCGCTAGCAGCTCCTATTTCCTTAATAGCATATTCTATCTTAAATGAATATAGAAATGATGAGAGATAATAATACCTTTACGGGCGTTATACAACTATTTGCCCTAATTCAGTTATGTATTATTTTGCAGGAGCCAAAACACTGGAACAAACAGGATACGATAAAATTTTCAATTCATACTCATCGACCATAGAAGATGGCTATTAAAATCCAAGCGGGTTCAATTGACAAGCAAATTTCGCAAAATAAATCAGTAAAACACGATAGCTCAGGCAAGAAAGAATACGATAATAGCAGAGAGAAAAGGAACCGTACTAGTAGAGATTGCATTTAAGGCGGCTATTCCATTTGGCGTAAGATCGGGGGAAGGTGAATCTGGAGAAGAATTCGGAGAGAGGGCGCGGTGGAGCCGACCACTCGACCTCGCGGAGGGCGTCGACCAGATCCTCCGCTGTAACGTTGCCCCAATCCATGGCTGTCTCGGGGATTCTGCTGCGAAGCCCTAAAAGGAAAAACCTTACAAGTACGAGGTAAAGAGAAATGACAGCCTGAGAAGGAATCGAGGTTGGAAGATGGTGATACGAAGCAGTAATTTGAGCGTTGAAGGATCGAAAATGGATACGATTGCCCTTTGTGGGGTAAAGTAAAAGATAGTTGAAAATAACAACGTTAAGAATGTCTGAGCCCGGGTTCGAACCGGGGACCTCTAGTGTGTGAGACTAGCGTGATAACCAACTACACCACCCAGACATGATAAAGTGTCTTTTTAAAATTAATAAATAACACTTTGTGACAGGAATAAATACAAAAAATACTTTCAAGTGAAACAAAGTTTTCACCCTTAAATAATTAGAAGTTCTGTATTTTTCATTTCAAACAATTAAAGTTAATATAATACACCTTGGAACTAACAAGTATGACAAGAGAAATGCTTACAGATCATTTGGATTCATAAAGTGTCTCATCTAATCTCATCATTACAATTTTTCAAGTTTCAATATCAAATATAATAAACAATTCAATCATTTTAAATCTCAATTTAATTTTTTCAAATTTTAAAATAATAATAATATTAAAAAATAATATTCTAATAATATTTTCTTCAACTTTCATTTAAAATTATCTCAGTTCATCTTACTATCCAATCGAACCCTAATTATAAGCAAGTTTTACACAAAAAAGTTTACACGCAGGGGGTTAATTAATATGATCTATTAGATAGTAAAACTCTTTTTTATTTTAAATTAAATCTAAATTATTTCATTAAGTCACTTCTATGTATAAACTTTCTTAGTATAAGATTTATGCATGTTTAAACCTAAACTTCCCCATATGACAATTCATCCAAGTCTAACCTATAATAAGATGATAAACAGTACGACATTTATACGTACATGAATCTTAACTGTTGAGTATGATAGAGATTACTATTTGACAATCAACAATAGTTATAGTCTTATAGAATACAATGTGTCAATATAATAATTTTAAATACAAAATATAGAACAAATAAAAAGGATGAAATTTTTTATTAATAAGTCAATGTAGGGAACACTCCCTCCACACCGCTTACACTTCTTCCAAGAGAAATTTAAAACTTATATTTCTTGTAAATCAAGTTCTATATCTGTTACTCAATGATTTAGAGTACGATATATATTTTCCACACTGACTTGCAAGTAGAAGTATTCAAAATGCATTTGCCTAAGATTTTTTAAACCCACAAGCCTTCTTCTCTTTTTTCCCTCGAATTGGAGTGACCCATTGACCAAATCAAAAGGCTTTTGCTCGGTTCTTTTTTGTTCTTTTTTATACAAATCTCTTTTTCATGCAACGTCAAAGTATGCACAATGCAAAGGTGACTTTCACTCTTTTCATTAGTCAAGTATACATGAATTAGTTCATGTTCTTCACATTAACATTGAACTGAATAATTAAGCAGGCAAATCTCTGGAGTGTTGGTGCGATTTTCTATCAGCTTGTTTGCAGAAAAAACCCAATTTACTAAAACAATCAAATATAGGTATGGCCTGCTTTGCTTTTTCCCGCAACTAAGGGGGTTTCACATGGTGCATAACATTCCTACGTTGGATGCTTTTAGCTTTCTATAATAATTGTCAACCTGTGTCAAACTAGTCTTCAAATTTGTCTTGACCTAATTAAGTTACTTCAACATTCGGCGAAAAGACTATTAGCGATCAATTTTGGTTGCTAATAGTCTTTTCGCCGCTATAAATTGGTCGCAAAATGCCATTTTTCTTGTAGTGATTATGTGCTTTGGAGTTGCTTCAGATCATTTTTGAAATCAACAAAATTGCAATTCCCGCTAGATATGGATTTAAGTTCGATCTGATTGCAAAGATTTGCGCCGAACATTGTTGCATCGCCACCCATATGATAAAATTCACTTTCTTACGGTGGACTTCACTTTTTTTTTAAAGGGATTGCGTAAGTTTTGTATAACCTAAAATTATATCTAGTATTACTCCATAATAAAATATGTAGAAAAAGTCTTACCACCATTATGATTACATAGCATGTTGTGTAGGATTGTTAAGGATAGTTCCTCTTATTTGGACACATGCATTCAGCAAGTCACGTAAAGAATCTTCAAGTCAATGTAGCAAGTAGGAGTGTAAGTTGGTCGGTCCGGACCGGAAAAATCGATTTGATCGGACCAAACTTTGAACTAGTCCATCTCGGTCTAATAAATTGTGGACCGAGAACATTCAGTTTAGTCCCGGGCCCTATAAATTTTGGACCGGCCAGGACCGGACCTGACCGAATGGACCAAACTCCTATATATTTTTTAAAAATATTTTTAATAATTTAATATGTTATTTTTATACAATATATATAAGTTAATGATGTAATTTTCATCTAATTTATTATCATTGACCATATAAAATATTTTTTAATGAGTTAGTTACAAAATCTACATTAATAATTCACTTAATTTTAATTTAGTAATTTAAATAATTTTTTTAATTAATTTATTTGAAAAAAAAAAAGAAGAAAGAAATTTTAAAAAAATAATAATTGGGCAGGACTGATAGTTACCGATCCGATCTGGTAGAATAATCACCCACAGGTCGGACCGATTTCACCCCTAGCAGCAAGGCTGATAAAGAAGGAAATCAATAATATTGTATATGCCTTTTTGGTCCTTTTAGAATCTTTGGTCATGTAGACTCTTGATTGTAATCTGTACAACATATAATATATATAGTGCACAAACCCTGCAACCAATGTATTCTTAAGAGAATTTCATCTCTTGTCTCATTACTCTTCTACACACAATAAGGTTTGCAAATCTTCTCATGGTATCATAGAATACCTAGGACTCACATCCACTTCCTTTTCTTTTCTTCTCATGGATTCCTAGCCTTCCTTCACTCCCTTGCCCTTTAACATGATGGTTCATATGCTAACCATCACACTCAGCTCCACCAATTATTTGCTTTGGAAGAGTCAATTTCTTCATCTTCTCACTCGTCAATAATGTTTGTTGATGGTTCTCTCCTTGGTCCATCATCCATTGTTCTTGATGGCAATAATAAATCCATCCCAAATTCTCAGAATCTTCTTTGGCATCAAACTGATCAACTTATCCTTAGCTTATTTTTTCATATCTTACGAAAGAAGCCATGACTCAAGTCTTAGGCTTAGCCTCTACATTTGACGCCTAGCAAACACTTGAAGCCTTTCTCCAATAATTTATGTAACTTGTCCTTGAGCTCCTTTAACTCAATTGGAGCCATGTGATATGGTGCCTTGGATATAGGAGCGGTTCTGGGGTGAGGTCTATCATGAACTCCACTTCTTTATTGGGAGATAACCCTCGAAGGTCTTCTGAAAATACATCTTTGAACTCTCTGACTACTTCTATATTCTCTACCCTGAGTTCCTCTGGTGGTGGTGAAATCAAACTCACTATAAAATCATGTGCAACCTTGTCTCAACAATCGGGTGGCGTACATTGTTGAGATAACCAGTGGAGGGGATACCTTTTATGATGCCTGAAAATTGAACTCATCCCCATCCATGGATTTGAAGACCACTCTCTTATTAAAAAAATCTACTAATTCACGATTTTGGGATAGCCAATCCATTCATAGAATTACGTTAAATCCAAACATATTGAATATGATTAAGTCCGTTGGAAGAGTCCTCCCGTGAATCACTATTGGACATCCCACTAGCACAAAATCACAAATGATATGCTCCCCCAAGGGCATAGCAACAAACATTCTAGGTTTTAGAGGCTCGGGTGTCTTCTCAATCAATAGTGCAAAGTGATTTGAAATAAGTGAATGCGTAGCAACAAAATTAAATAGAATAGAGGCATGATGTGAAAATAACAATAATGTACCTATATGAATGTCATGACGACTTAAAATGTGAAGATCAGAACAATGTGTGGTCGTGTCATCTATACACATCAGATATCGAAGAAGGGAAAGTTGTTAGGGACCTTAGTCTAGTCCAAAAACACTATGTTTCTCTCACCTTGATTCTCCTTGTGATGACCAAATATGCCAACCCTCTTGCTTGGCCTTGAACAAAACGTGGCAATGATGTGTCTCTAGGTTAGTGGAGGTTTGGTGTTTAGTAATGGAATAGTGTATGATGATGAGAAGGGTGATCTAAGTGATGAACTTGTGAACTTGGATTTATGAGGCACGGCTTGTTGCTTGTTCTTGGAGTTGGCGACACGCCACTTGAGTTGGAATTAGGGTTTGGATGCAAAGTAAGGCTAGGGTTGGATGGTGGAAGAGGGTTTCCTAAATTGTAGAAGGCAATTTAGGAGTGGTAGGTTTCGGCTAGGGTAAAAGGATGATGATTAAATTATTAATAGAATGATTCTAGGAGGATTCTTAGAATGTAGGAATTATATATGGAAGGTATGACCAGTTGGCAAAAGGGATAAGCGATATGGTTATGGAAGGGAATTAGGATTCATAAAGTTTAGGAATCCTTATATGGCAAGTAGGGCTTTCGGCTATGGTCAATGGGGGATTGGAAGAAGGCAATTTATGGTAATGCCGATTATGGAAAGTATGGGATGACAATGTGGTAGGCGTGTAGTGTGTTTGGGAGATTGGATTATGCAAGAAAATAGATGAACACAATGGAAAATTGATGAACACTCAAGAATTATGAATGAACACAATGATAAACAACTCAACACCACTTCACAAATTGCACAATGTTGAAATGAAACTTCTCATATATTAGATAAAATGAATCATACATATTCACGTATTTCAAGGTGATGATCCTCTCCTTGGGGTTCATGGATTGCACCCAAGTAGCCCAAATGCATAAGCACTAAAAATGATCTCAAGAACAATGTAGCCATCCTCTAAGGAAATTTTCAAAGAATGTAAAAGAAATGACTAAGGGGTCCTATATATAGAGATTACAAAGTGGAAATAATAAAATAAGTCTAGTCTTACATTGGCCAAGATGGCCCGAGGTGTGCAATGGCCCACGGCTAGGCATGGTCGGTTCATGGCCCAAGTAGATGGCCTGGGCGATTCTGATGGTTGGCATAGTTGGTGGTGTGCATCGGCTCCTCATGGCCCAGGTAGGTGGCCTGGGCGTTGCTACTGATGACCATGCCTACATGGCTGCTGATGGGAATGTTTGGTGTCGTGCACTGCACTGCATGGCCCAAGAATATGGTCGTGGCGTTGACCTATATGGCCCAGGCATGTGGCTTTGGCGGTGATCCCCATGGCCTAGGCAGGTGGCCTGGGCGTTGGTCTGCATGGCACGAGTTGGTGCCTTGCGCTAGATGGCATGCCTACTGAGGCATGCCACTAACCTCACTAGGCTGCTGCTGTGGGTGCTGGGGCATGTCCTGACATGGCCCTGGCGTGCTAATGGCCAAGCCATGGGCTGTCAAGAGCATGTCATGGCTAGGGCAATGGCATGCCTACTGGGTGTTAGGGGCTGTCATAGGCATGTCTAGGCTGGAGCCAAGGCATGCTGTTGGCGGGCTGCCTTGGGCGTGTCAATGGGGTTGTCCTAGCATGTCAGCAACAGTGTTGAGGGGTTGCCTTGGTATGTCACTAACAATGTCAATGGGCTGTCCTGGCATGTTAATAACAATATCAGTGGGTTGTCTTGGCACGTCAAGGGCAATGTCGAGATGTGGCTCATGGCCACTTTCCTTGGGGTTTTGACAAAAGTACCTGTAATGACTTCATTTGACGTTGCAGCATTGTCGAGGGTAAAAGAAAATACTCTAGTTGGAGCCATCATCCTCGGTTCCCCTCTCCTTCTTGGCATCACAGGTTTCTTTATGGGGCAGTCGCGAGCTAAATGATTTGGCTTCCCACACTTGAAGCATGATTTCTGACCATACAAGCATTTCCCTAAATGTCTTTTCCCACATGTTTGACATATAGGGTAAGTTTGTTATTTGGATGTTGATCCTTGGCAATTCTCATGGTGAGGCTTTTTGTTCCTATTCAAGGCATATTGGAGTTGTTGCAACTGTTGCTGGCGTCTACTCTAATTGTTATATTCAATACTTTCCTGAATATCTTCTTCAACAATGGCAGCCTGGTTAACCAGTTTAGAGAATTTACAAATCCTGAAAGCATGTATACACTCTTTAATCCTGTGATCCAGTCCATGCTCAAACTTTTCTACTTTCTTTTCCTCATCTAGAACTAAGTAACTGGCAAAATGGGACAGCTCCATGAATTTGGTGGCATATTGATTTATCGTCATTGTTCCCTGCGTAAGATCAATAAACTGGCAAGCTCTAGATTCCAGAAGAGTCTACGGAAAGAAGCTATCCAAAAAGACCTCTTTAAAGTGATTGGGACTCCTTCCTCTAGCTCCATTTGTAGAAGAGCACGTGTTGACTTCCAGCATTTGTTTAAGAGGTCTGTTAAGTTCTAAGTTTTATAACTCACCTTTTGTTTGTCTGTGCAGAAAAGTGCCTCAAAGATCTATTCCAAACGTTCAATCCCACTATCTACATCCATAGCATTTGTCCTACCATCAAAGGTAAGGAATGCTGACGAAAGAACTATTCCAAAGTACACCCAACTTGCGGGGCTCTAAGTGAAGTAAACTGACCACTAACCATAGATTAGAAATATTGGGTCATTGCTGCAATAAGAGCCTCAGGGTTATCATTCTGGCTAGATCTAGAATTGTTTCTAGGGCAACCACGTTATGAGGTACAATATCATAATAAGCATAACCTAGTATTTTGATAAAGATAATAATAATAATAACAATAATTATGAGAACAATAACAACATCAGAGTGCTATCAATTGTGAGCTTAAAAGCATCCTATCTTAATTTGAAATATCCCAATAACCCTCGAGTGGGCCAGGAGCATCCTAGATGACCTTTTCCTAGAATTAATAAAATACTATTGCTTTCTCAAAAGTCTGCAAAATCTCTCAACCTGGATCTGATACCATTATGTAACACCACATTCTCTAAAGTTAAGGATGTCACGTGCTTTCATACATATAGCCAGACAATAAACTTGCATAATTTACTGAAACGTTGTTCATCACCTAAAAGAGTTTATAAAATAAATTTTTTTAACGAAACATAACCAAAATTCTCAAACTAATTGAAATGAAAATATCACAATAAATAAACAATAAACATCTCATCTCATCTCAACATCCAAATATCATTAAAAAAAATATTTTTCAATTTCAAGTTTTTAACTTTTTCATTTAATTCTTATAAATTTTCTAAACTTCCAAACAAAACATAAAAATAATTCAACTTTTTTAAATTACCAAAAAAGAAATAATATTAAAAAATATATTATAACCTTCTTTTAACTTTATAATTTTTTATTCAGCATTTTCTCTTTCATTTCTCAAAACTTTATAAAACATCTTAAATCAAACTATTTTTTTACTATTCACAAATTATCTCACTATTATATACAGATTTTTTATCTTATCTCATCTGTGTAATTAAACTAGAATTAGGTACTTGTTTTTTCCTGATAATTACAGCTTGATCCTTTTATTTAAAAATTACATATAAAATGAGTGATCGTAAGTTTTAAAATATTTAAATAAAATAATAAATATGACTCATAGGTTTTAAAAATATAATTATTAAATATATTAATAAAATACTATTTTAATAATTTAGCAAATTAAGGCATAAGAATGTATCAGCCAAAATTATATTTTAGTCAAGTTTTAACTTCAAGAAGCAAATGGCAATGCACTTATTCCAAACAAGAGATCAATAATTTTGATGTAGTAGTCCGAAGTCATGGAAGTACTGTAGCTTGCAAAGTCAAAAATAGAACTCTAATTTTTGTCCACACAACACTTCTTCATAGCACAAATTCAAATATTGGAGAAGTTACTGCAGCACTTAATACCATTCTAGAAGCCAAAGAAAGGAGCATGGGGAAAATCCTTCTACAAGGGTACTCAGAGTAGGTGATAATGGCCATAACAAAAGCAAAGAAGCGTACAGAAATACTAGCTCTGTAATTTTTAACTAAATAATCTATTTCTGTCTCTCTTTTTAAGAGAAATACTGCTGTGCCATCTTATGTGTACCGCTACAATATACCGTTGTCTTTTTTAAGAGATTAAAGAAATAATTTTAAATATATTTATGTATTTTTTTACTTAATGATTAAAAAAATATGAAAAAAAAATTAGAAAAAAAAAAAAAAACTGAACGGTCAGCGGTATAATGGAGGCGTCCCTTCACTTCAACGAAACATGCTTAAGAGAAAAAAAAAAAAAAAGAAAAAAAAAAAGTCAATAATTGACCGTAACCAATCAAAGGCAAGCTCATTCAATGTGACATCTCTAATTTGGAAAAGAGTTTTCCTATATATAAATAATCTATACACTAATCTATATATTAATATTAATTTATTTATATTTAAAATTTAAATTAATATTATTTTTAATAAAATTTAGTTGCATAAATTAATATATAATTATATTTTTCCTTTCGGGAAATACAACACACACCCCAAGCCCATTGGTTTAGCCGTTGCTGCCTAGTCTCCCGCTTTCCTTTCCCCCAAAGTCTCAGCCGCCTCCACCCTCACCAACCAACCGACCAAAGATCTTCATTTTCCTCTCAACTTTCTGCGTACACACTTTCTTGCTCTCCCCCTCGTCTTCTCTCATTTTCCCGGCGTTTTCCTATCCTGTATAGCGTTCTTCTTATAATCAGTTCGCTGCGGCATTATTTGTTCTGTTGGAGTGCGGCAATAATTTGTCGACTTTTCTCCGAGTTTATCGTCGAGGTAGGTATGGCGAGTTGTTTACTGAGCTTCGGAGTGTCAAATGTCGTGAGTCCATTGAACGCGGTGGTTCTGCGGAAGATGTGGAGTCAGAGTATGTTTGTACAGAGCTTTGGCTTTAGGAGTGCAGTGAAGGAGGTTGCTTTGCCAATGTTAGTTCGAAATAATAGGAGTAGACATCAGGGGCTCGTGGTTGAGGTGAAAATGTCAGAACACCGTGGCGAATCGCAATCTGGTGTGGCCGTTTCGAAAGAGGGAGTCAATATCGATAGTGCCAGTGGTGTAGGTAAGGGTGTTGGGATCTTGGAGAGTGGGAACGAAGCGAGAACTTATAGCTGCGGGAGTGATGGGGATGTGCTTAGTGGCAACGGTGGAAATGGAAGATTATTTAATGGCGGAGGTAGAGGCGGAGGTGGAGGCGGACGCGGAGGTGGCGGTGATGAAAATGGAAATGACAAAGAAGAAGAGGAGTTTGGGCCAGTTTTGAAGTTTGAGGAGGTGATGAAGGAGACGGAGGCTCGGGGGGCGAGTCTTCCTTCGGATATGTTAGAGGTTGCGAAGAGCGTCGGGCTCCGTAAAGTTCTTCTCCTTAGATATTTGGATTTTCAGGTACAACTAATTCTACGTTTGAGTGTCAGCTTAATCTTGCTGTTTTAGTTTTTGCGATTTGCAGGTCATTTCTCCGAAAGTTGTTCAACATTGTATTTCGTCTTCCTCTTTTGCTGCTAATTTTAATATTTGAACTGTAGGGGTCAGTCTGGCCTCTGGGCTTTCTCATGAAGTCATGCTCTATGCTTCGAAATCGAATGTTGGCTGATCCATCCTTTCTCTTTAAAGTTGGAACAGAGGTTTGTTAGTCTTCATTTTCTTCTAATTTGTATGCAAGTGTATTTGTAACTGAATGGTAGACATACTTCTGCGCCATGTCTACTACTAATCAACTCTTGTGTCTGGAAAATATAAATAGATAACTCATGCATTATGTTGGTCGATGCCATGAAATAAATTACCCATTATTGTATGTAACTGCAAGGTATAGAAGTACTTAAATAAGGCATTTATGCAGTAGGTAACTTGAATAAAATATTGAGATGAGATGAGATAAAAGTTTAAAGTTGAATAACATATTATTAGAATATTGTTTTTGTTTTGGGATTTGAAAAAGTTGAATTGGTTATTGTATTTTGTTTGGAAATTTGAGAAAGTTGTAATGATTAGATGAGTTAAGATCAACTCATTATCCAAACTAGGCCTTAGACTGCCAAGTATCAATCCTGTTCTTTTGAGTCTGAAGGCACTTTCAAAGTTGTGGCCAACTTCCTGTTTTACTCTTAACTGGTCATACTTGGGGGCCCCCAGTTGTGTAATAGCTTATGGCATTTTTAATGTGGTTTTTTCATTTCCAGATAGTGGTATAAGAAACATATCATCAATGGTTTCGTGTGATGCAGATTGTCATTGATTTTTGTTGTGCCACTTTTGCGGAAGTTCAAAAGAGAGGCAAAGACTTTTGGGCAGAATTTGAGTTGTATGTTGCAGATCTCACGGTTGGGTTGGTGGTTTGTGTTGCTTTGGTTGGTATGATGGCACCTTATGTTCGTATTGGGGGACCAACTATATCTAAGGGCTTTCTTGGGCGAATGCAGCATGCTTATGGAGCTCTTCCTAGCAGGTTTCCTTGATAAATAGCTATTACAAATTTACAATGAACTGTATTAAATTGTTTTCCTCATTAAGAAACACTTTAACCGTTTTTGATCTGGATGTATCCTTTATCTTGCATTCTGATATCATATTCATACTTGTTGTATCTTAATTGCATATTCAGCTTTACAATGTAAGGAGATTTCATTAAGTCTTTTAAGTGATATTATTAATCAGTGTATTTGAAGCTGAAAGGCCAGGATGTAGATTTACCTTAGAACAGAGAATTGCTGCATACTTTTATAAGGTATGTATATTCATCTATTATAAATCATAGTGGAATTATTGATCTTCCGCATACTGTTGATTATGAACTCTGTTTTTCAGAGTATCTTGTATGGATCGGTTGGGTTTGGTTGTGGCATTATTGGCCAAGGCATTGCAAATTTGATCATGAATGTCAAGCGGTATGCTTCCTACATAGTGCACTCGATACCTATTTCTTGCTGCTTTGATTCTGTAGTTGGTATTATGCAGTCATTTTGAATGGCATCCATAATAAGTATTCCTCTCTCTCTCTCTCTCTCTCTCTCTCTCTCTCTCTCTCTCTCTCTCTCTCTCTCTCTCTCTCTCTCTCTCTCTCTCTCTCTGACGGGGTGAGGTTGATTTTCCTCATCAATAACTTGAGAATCCTTGTAATTTCAAGGTTCTTTTGGGCATTTTCCAGATTTTGGTATGTTCACTACTGATACTATCATCCATGTGGCTTCGCTTGTCAGGAAAATATTGTTTTTTGTAATGGTTTGCTGCAAGTAATCCATGATAGGCCATCCCATCCTGTTTTCCACTTAAAGGGAAATGGATGACTGATTTTGTTTGCGCCTATTATTTCTCTAATCTATGTGTAATGTGAAGGGGGTCTTTGAGAAGCTACAATTTGACTTTGCGCTTTATCTTATTTTATCATGTTAAGTGACTATAACTGTATAATAAACCTGTTGGTGATTTTGATATAGAGATTTTTCTTTTTGGTACAAGTTAAGTACATTTGAAAGTATTTAACCCCTAGGGGTTAGTTCATGTGGTAAGGGCCTTGGTTTGATGATATGCTCACTACAAGTCTAAGGTTTGACCCTTGGATGCAAACAATTTCTAAAGGCCATCAGACTAGAGAATTTCCTTTTCAATTACTCGAGGTGCACTTGCGAGAGACTCTTTGCCGAGTGCCTATGCACCCCTAGGATTAGTCAGGATTTTGTTCTTGAACACCCGGTGAAAGAAAAAAACCCTAGGATTAGTCATGACTTTGTTCTTGAACACCCTGTGAAAAAAAAAATGCATTTGAAAGTACGACACCTTTATTTGTAGGTAATTGTAAAAAAAATAAATAAATTGACGTTCACTTTATAGGTATACAAAGGTTTGGATTGGATTGCTGCATAAATAATATTAAAATTATATACATAGATAGTATCCACAACTGTCCTATGTTATGAATAGTATATCTAAAGAATACATTTGACACGCTGTATATAAAGGTTTGGATTGGATTGGATATAAATATACTATCCAGTGTTTGGAACAAACTTGGATTTGATTAAATGTTGGGGAATATTTTATTGCTGGCTGATTCTCAGCAGCAGAAAATGATCAATGGTATAATTTGTTTGGGTTGATCCTTGCCAACAAGCTTAAGTGGGACAGTAGTTGGCCTTTGACCACTTGAGCTGCTGGTGATAAGGTTGAAATGCTGGTGGCAATCTTGACATCATCATCAGTGACCTCAAGGTGATCGATTGTAAATTTTGGGCAAACTGATAAGGCACTGTTATATATTTCCTAACATTACTGTCAACTGTCCTGTTATATTAGGCACTCTAGAATATTAACAAATCCAAGGAATTTTTTATTTCTTCCAAATGCCAGGCTAAATATTAGGCACGAACAACTTTATACAATCAAGTCTCTCTATGGCATGCCAAATGTGCTTAAGGAACAATATATTTTACAGGATTGAGCTGAATCGTAGTGTTTCTTTTTTTAAGAATGAACTGAAGCTGAACTTTTTCAGTATATGTTTGCCTTTTCTTCTATTGGATCATTTCTCAAAATATTTGATTTATATATCAGGAGCATAAAGAAATCAGAAGAAGACATTCCCGTGCCACCACTTTTGAAGAGTGCAGTTCTTTGGGGTATGTCTTAGATAGCTGTTTAGATTTGCGATTTTGGTGTCCATGAGCTAGTGCAAATTTACTGCTCTTGCTAGTTCCTTGCCAGTTTTGGGGATATCTAGAATTCTTTTGTTTAACATCATCATTGATGTTTTACTGGCTTTAATCATGGTTCCTTCTTCTCCTATTCTTTGTTTTTGTCTCTTCCAATTTATAGCAGCTCAAGTTCTTGATTTGATGCTTATTTTATATACTGAACAAGCTCTGAGTTGATATGGTCTCCATGTTCTGCATCTTTAAGCTGATTAATTCCGAATTTTTATTCTTAGCATCTAATGTATTGACTGTGAGGTCAACGGCTCAAATTTTTTTCTGCTAGACAAAAAAGGGGAATTTAGAGAAAGTGGGAGAACTCCGTTGACGCTATAGTCATAGATTTGTGTCTACCTTAAGCTTCTAAAATTTGCTGTCCAGAATGGGTCTTGGGCTTATTTAAAACCAAAGTCAATAATTTGAAGTTTGACGCTCTATGTAGGCATAATGTATCAAGTATGCTTGGCATGGTGTTTTATTCCATAAAGATTCCTTGCAGGCAAATGATGTTTGAACCAGTTATCCAATCCCTTGGCCCTAGCTTATATGCCAAACACTAGTCTTTCTGGATGAATGCTGAACCATGTGACTAGATGTTTTGACTGCCTCACATATCTGTCGTTCCCAATATACCTATCAAACAAGGAAGGCTAGATAGAGCACAACAAATGGTCTGCTACTAGTTTGATGTATCTGATCTAAAGGTCAGTGACAATAAGCTACTGTTCCAACTGAAATAATTTGACTTTACAGTAGGAGAATGGTATGCTTCTAGCAGCAGTCCAACTAGGTACTTACCTTGAATTTCACACCTCAATACAAAGGAAGCATTGTTGCCAAAAGGTGAAGATCCAGTGTGGTTTGATGATTTCTATTAGTACCGACATGCTTTCTGTTACCTTTCCTGGATATATGTCGATCTTAACTATTACCTACCTTTCAGTGCATATTTCCTAATTTGTTCAACCTCTTCTTCTAGATCTGCATATTAATTCATTCAGGGGATACTTGTAAAAAAGATTATTTCAGGGGATAATAATTTAGTTTTAGCTTTCATCTATCTAGGCTTTACTCTGATCAGGTAGAATTATTGGGAGGAGTTGTTTTCTATCTATTATGTTCTGCTAGTAGGTTACAATTTTCTCCTGGATTTGCAGGTGTATTTCTTGCAGTTTCTTCCAACACCCGCTATCAGATCATAAATGGACTGGAATGTTTGGTTGAACGATCGGCTATTGCAAAGCAGGTTCCATCCATCGCCCTGGCTTTCACAGTTGGTGTGCGATTTGCCAACAATGTATATGGAGGGATGCAATTTGTGGACTGGGCTAGATGGAGTGGGGTGCAATAAGTGTTTGTGTTTCTTATTTTCCATAGGATCTCATCCAACAACCTAAATGGGGGGACTTAAAATTATTTGATGCATGGAAGTCTTCTAATCCATTGGATGGTTTTTTATTGTGACATTTAAGAAGTTTCGAATATTAGTACGATTTTCTTCTTGATGGAGTAAAATTAATTTATGAAATTCCTCAGTTGCCCGGAATACGTGGAAGATATTATAAATATTGTATTTTGTATTTAATTGGGATCACTTGTAATCATGTGCACCCTAGCAATTATACACTTTAGTTGGCTTAGTGTATATACTTATTTCTGTCAAGTAATTCATTTTTACCCTTACGGTTTTAATAAAACGTTTTCCCTTATTTCAGAATCTTCTCTCCATCATGGTATCAGATGAAACCCTAGATCTGTGAAATATGACCATTGCCAATTCTTCTTCTTCTTCCGCTATCCCACACCACTCTTATGAAGACTACTCGAATCCCTATTTCCTCCACAGTGGTGATCACTCCGAAGCTGTTCTTGTATCTCAGCTTTTGACTGAAGATAACTATCTTGCATGGAATTGTTCCATGCCCATGTCTCTTATCACCAAAAACAAACTCTGCTTCGTTGATGGTTATCTACCGACGCCTTCTGAAATAGATCCTATGTGTCGCGTCTGGATCTGCTGCAATACCGTGGTTTTATCATGATTACTCAATGGTTTATCCAAAGAAATCGTTTCCTCCGTCATCTACATCAATTCAGCTGAAGAGACGTGGAATGATTTAAAGGAGCGATTTACCCAAAGTAATTGGCCTCGTGTTTTTCAAATTCAAAAAGATATTGCATTCTTGTCTCAAGAAACCTCCTCTGTAAGTTCATACTTTATTTGAATGAAAAGTTTTTGGGAAGAAATGGTTCATATTTGCCCCATGCCTTCATGCTCATGTGGTGCTGTGAAAAAGATTGTTGAATATCAATAAGAAGATTATATTTTGCAATTCTTGATGGGACTTGATGAGTCTTTTGCCCCTTTATAGAGTCAAATTTTACTTTTTGATCTATTTCCTCTTATTAATAAAGTTTTTTCTCTTATTCTTCAAGAGGAAAAATAACATGAAATTGTGTCTAATTCTTTACCTTCGAATGAAGCTATTGTTCTATTTGCTTACCAGGATTCTAACAGCTGTGATGGTGTGAAAGGTTTTGCTAGTTTGAAGAGTAGTTAAAAACCTGTTCCTCGTAAAGAAAGGCCTTATTGTACACACTATGGTTTATCAGGCCATATTGTTGACAAATGTTACAAGATCCATGGGTATTCACCTAGAATAAGGCAAAACCTAGAAACCCTAATGCTAATCAGGCCACTGCTAGCCAATCTATAATGTACAGAATCAGTTTTGGTTCCACAATTTCTTTTTTCTCAATAGCAATGTCAACAGCCCCTTACATTACTTCAATCTCATTCTAACCCTTTTTCTGTGAATCAAGCAGGTACAATTTCTTCATCATTATCATCATCTACACCTACTACTTCATTTTCAAGTATATCCATCACTGCTTCATCTCAATCTTTAATCTTACCTGTTGTTGATACAAACAAATTCTGTCACCAATCTTGAGTTCTTGATTCTGGTGCCACTGACCATATGATTGGTTCTCCTTCATTGTTTTCCTCTGTTACATCCTTTGCCAACATTTCTGTGAAGTTACTTAACAGCTCTTGTACTTGAGTTACACATATTGGCACAGTAATTTTTTATTCTTTGATTCTAACTGATGTTCTTTATGTTCTATCTTTTACTTTTAATCTCATTTCAATCAACAAGTTGAATTCTCAGTTATCTTGCTTCTTATTTTTCTCCAATAATTTCTGTTATATTCAAGACTTCTTTAATTGGAGGACGATTGGAGTAGCTAAACTCTACCAAGGATTATATCACTTGCAAGTCTCAAGCACTTCTAATTCTTGTAATATCATTACTATTTCTTACTGTAACTCAATAAAAAACAATTCTTATCTTTGGCATTGTCGTCTTGAACATCTATCTGATTCTAGATTGCATGACTTAGCACCTGATCTTTCTTGTTTAACTAATTCAAATAATGGTTCTTGTGTTGTTTTTCCTTTAGCCAAACATAAAAGATTATCTTTTCCATTAAGCACTTTAGTTTCTAATTCAATTTTTGAACTAATTCATTGTGATGTCTAGGGCCCATTTTCAATCACTTCTTATAATGGATTCAAATATTTTTTAACAATTGTACATGATTATAGTCTATGTGCTTAGGTCTATTTACTTAAATCCAAGTCTAAAACTAGATCATATATACAATCTTTTTTTGTATTTGTTGAAACTCAGTTTAATACAAAAATTAAATCCATTCGTACTGATAATGCCTTGGAATTTGATATGAAATCTTTTTTTGCTGAAAAAGGTGTTATACACCAACATAGTTGTGTCTATACTTCTCAACAAAATGTAATTGTTGAAGAAAATATCAACATATGTTAAATGTAGCTCAGGCTCTTCGATTCCAATCCAATCTTCCATTGTTTTTTTGGAGTGATTGTATACTTACTGCTGTTTACCTTATAAATAGAATTCCAACTCCAATTCTATCAAATAAATCTCCTTATGAAATTCTATTTTCTGTTAAACCCAAATATAATCATCTTAAAGTCTTTGGATGTCTCTATTATGCATCCCTTCTTGGCAACCCCTCTTATCATAAATTCTCTCCTCGAGCTCAAGCGTCTGTCTAGGATATCTTGTAGGCACCAAAGGTTACAAATTCTATAATCTTCATACTCACAATATCATCATCTCTCGTGATGTTATTTTTCATGAAACTATTTATACCTTTCAAACAGATTCTTCCATTCTTCATCAAGTTTCTGAATCGCATACATCTTCAAATCATGTCTTGCCTATTCCTCTTTCAGATATTTCAGTTTCCAATAATTCATTACCTACCACTGTTGACATATATCAGCCTTCAATATCTTCTTCTCCACAATCTAATTCTAATAAAAAAATCTACAAGAACTAGAAGACCACCTGGTTACTTGTAGCATCATCATTGTTCCTTGATCTCTAAAAATAAAGTTACTACTTCTCCTCCAGTTGATGGTTCTTCTAATACAGGTATTTCATAGAGCATTTCTTCATTTCTTTCTTATTCTATATTCTCTCCTTCATATCAACATTTTTGTTCTTCTATTGATTCCCTATATGAGCCGACATATTTTCATCAAGCCATTAAATATGTTCACTAGAAGGATGCAATGGTAGCTGAAATCAATGCTCTTGAAGCAAATAAAACTTGAACCTTAACCACTTCACCTCCTGACAAGCAGCCTATTGGTTGTAAATGGGTATATAAGTGCAATTTGAAACCTGATGGTATATTGGAAAGGTATAAAGCTCGGTTGGTTGCAAATGGGTATTCTCAAAAAGAAGGAATTAATTATTTTGATACTTCTTCTTCTGTTGCAAAACTAACCACTATTCATTGCTTTCTTGCATTAGCTGCTATGCATTATTGGGAATTACATTAGCTAGATGTAAATAATGTCTTTCTCCATGGGCAGTTGAATGAGGAAGTTTATATGAAACTTCCCCTAGTTTTACAAAGCTTGGTTATTCTCGGGTTTGTAAGCCTCTCAAGTCTTTATATAGGCTTAAACAAACCTCTAGACAATGGTTCTTTAAGTTTCTTCAACTTTGATTACTTATGGTTTTACTCAATCAAAGTCTGATTACTCATTGTTTACCAAGTGTTCTGATGGTTCTGTTTTGGCATTAATGGTTTATGTGGATGACATTGTCATTACTTTTAATGACTCTAAAGCTGTTGCTAATCTTAAAGCTTTCTTACAATTACATTGTAAGCTGAAAGATCTTGGTACTTTGAGATATTTTTTGGGGTTTGAAGTTGCTAGATCTGCCAAGGGTATTTCTTTTTCTCAAAGAAAATATGCTATTGAAATTGTTACTGATACTGGTTTACTAGCTACTAAACCTACTACTTGTCCTATGGATCAGAATTTAAGAGTTTCTAAGACAGAGTCTTCAGGTTCTTTGTTGGATAATCCTTCTTCTTATAGAAGGTTGATTAGTAGGCTTTTATATTTGACAATTACTAGACCTGATGTGTCTTTTTCTGCGAACACTCTAAGTCAATTCTTGGATTAGCCTCGGCAATCTCATTATGATGCAACTATCAAGGTTGTCAGATATGTTAAAGCTACTGTAGGCCAAGGGTTATTTTTTCCCAACTCATCTTCATTGACACTCAGAGGTTTCTGTGACTCAGATTGGGCCACTTGTCCAGATTCTTGAAGATCTGTTACTGGTTTTTGTCTAATCAAGTGGCTTGTTTCCGTACTTTGTAATTTTGGCATTTCTTTTAAATCTGTTCCTGTTTTGTATTGTGATAATCAAGCTAGACTACATATTGCTGCCAATCCAATTTTTCATGAAAGAACTAAGCATATTGAGATAGAGTATCATCTAGTTCGAGATATGGTTCAAGATAAGGCTGTAGTCACTCTTCATGTTTCTTCTACACACCAGTTAGCTGATTTTTTTTCACTAAACCTTTGTCATCATAAAGGTTTCATTTTCTTCTTGGCAAGCTGGTTGTCATCAATCTACACATTCTAGCTTGAGAGGCGCTATTATAAATATTATATTTTGTATTTAATTGTGATCAACTATAATCATGTGCACCCTAGCTAATATACACTTTAATTGGTTTAGTATATATACTTACTTCTACCATGTAATTCATTTTTACCCTACAGTTTTAATAAAAAAATTTCCCTTATTCTAGAATCTTCTCTCCATTAGAGATGAAGATTGCATGCAACATCTTGGTTGATTGATGCAAGGTGGAATGAAGAGTATGAGAATGTTTCTTCTATGTGGGCCATGATTACAATCCGTCACTGTAGATTATGAGTTTGAAACCCTACTTGCACAATAATTTTCTTGGGGTCAACCCAAGAAAATACTTTGAGCAATAGAACATTAATGCATTCCCGCACATAAACTAGAAATAGAATACTAATGTTGCATTGCACAATTGTAAGACTCGAACATAGAGATTTCCAGGACATAGAGACGTGGGAGGAGTAGCTGCATGGGAGTAGAGAGAATGAGAGATGGGCAATGTGATCATGAATTCCTCCATTTCAGAGCCAAACCCTTTACCATCTTCCTCCACCTCAAGAAAATTACCTCAAGGATGAAAATCAGTCACTTTATATGTATGTCCTGGATTAGTAATTAATGCACTATAGAAATGGCGATTTCAAATCATCTTTTCCCCATTAACTAACTAAAAACCATTGTCTTTAATGTTCAGTAACAGAGATGAAAACCCTAGAGAATACAAGCAAACATAAAATATAAAGTAAAATACAAGTAACATGTAAAATGACTATTTTGCAACTTAATACCCCCTTCAAGATGGAGAGTAAATGGAATTAACTCCCATTTTGGTGATCAAATTTTGAAATTGTTAAGAGCCAAGAGGCTTGGTAAGAACATCTACAAGTTGGTGTTGAGAGGTAAGATGAAAGGTTTTGATGACTCCAGCTTGAATTTTGTCCCGAATGAAATGGTAGTCTAACTCAATGTGCTTAGTCTGTTCATGAAAGACTGGATTAGTAACGATGTGCAGAGCAGCTTGATTGTCACAAAATAGCTGAGCACTATGAGAGTATGAAGAACATGAAAATCAAAGAGAATGGTTAGAAGCCAAACTATTTCACAAGTAGTGGATGTCATGGCCATATATTCAGCCTCAGCTAAAGAACGAGAAATAGTCCATTGTTTCTTAGTTTTCCAAGAAACCAAAGAGTCATTAAGAAAAACACAGAAACCAGTGGTAGATCTTCTACTGTCAGAACAAGAGGCCCAGTCTGAATATGCAAAAGCCTTGATTGTTAGTGAATTGTGAGCTAGAAAAAATAGACCAAGAGCAGGAGCATTTTTAACATATAGCAAAATCCTGTGAGCTACATTGAGATGAGATTGTCTAGGTCGATCCATTTATTGGCTAAGTCTCTTAACTAAGTAAGACAAATATGGTCTTGTAATAGTAAGGTAGAGAAGCCTACCAATCAATCCATGAAACACTGTAGGATTTGACAACAAATCCCCATCATCTTTACTAAGCTTCAAATTTTGCTCCATAGGAAAGGAAATTGGTTAACATGCTAAAAAACCAGCATCTTGTAATATCTCAAGAGCATATTTTCGTTGACACAGTAAAATACCATTGGGAGATCTGGCCATCTCTAAGCCAATAAAATACTTGGGGGAACCAAGATCCTTGAACTTGAATTTGGCATCAAGTAAGGATTTCAAAGAATTCACAAATTTTAAATCACTACTAGCTATCAAAATGTCATCAACATAAACCAGTAGAGCAATAAAAGAATGGCCAGTGGACTTAGTAAACAATGAATAATCAGATTTGGACTGCATGAAACCCAAATCAAGAAGAGTGTTAGAAAACTTAGAAAACCATTGTCGAGAGGCTTGTTTGAGGCCATAAAAGGACTTATTCAACTTGCACACTTGTGAGCCCCTTTAATATGAAAACCAAGTGATAACTTCATGTATACCTCCTCCAAAAGATCCTCACGTAAAAAGGTATTGTTAACATCAAGTTCAATGAGATGCCAATTCTTAACAGTAACAATAGCTAATAGAGTTCTAACAATAGTTATTTTGGCAACAGGTGAAAAAGTTTCAAAATATTCTACTTTTTAAGTGTAACTTTTAGCAATCAGCCTTGCTTTGTATCGTTCCACATAACCATTAGCATGATGGTTGATCTTATAAGCTCATTTACAGCCTATGGATTGTTTACCAGGAGGCAAAGTAACAACAACCCAAGTATTATTGAGTTCTAAAGCAGCAGTCATAGCATCTCTCCAATGAGAGTGCTTAACTACTTGATAATGGAACTCAAGTTCAATAATAGCAGAAATAGCTAAAGCAAAAGATTTATGACCAAAAGATAATTGATCATAAGAAATAAAATTGGAAATACCTATCTGATTGAAGAAGGAAGGGAACAAGAGATAGAACCTATTAGAGAAACTGATTTAGAGTATGCAGTAGAGGAATTATAATAATAATGCTACAAATAACCAAGAGCTCCTCATATTCTGGCAGATCTTCTTTGTGGTAAGGATAAAGTATTACTTGGTTCAGGAACAAGGGAAGACTGGGATGGTAAAGTATAATGTGGATCAGGAATAGGGGAAGATTGGGAAGGATCACTAGGTAAAGGTGCTGTTGAAGGCACATTAAATATATCAAATGTTGAAGATTGAGAAGGAATTGGAAGAGGAAGTGATGAAGAATAAGGAGACAAATCAAAATAAGAAGGATGAAAAGGGAAAATATTTTCATGAAAAATGACATGTCTTGAAACAAAAAATTGATTTGTCTTGAGATCATATAATTTGTAACCCTTGATACCAAAAGGGTAACCAAGGAAAATGCAAATACTAACTCTAGGATCAAATTTGGTTCTTGATCTTTGTAAAGTAGAAGTAAAGCACAAGCAACGAAAAACTCTCAATTGATCATATGAAGGAGGAGTATGACACAAGGTTTCAAAAGGGGATTTATTTTTGGTGATAGGAGAATGTAATCTGTTAAGTAAGTAGGTAGCTGTTAAAATAGCATCACCCCAAAATTTGAGAGGCAAGTGGGATTGGAACAATAAGGCCCTAGCAATATTGAGAATACGCTAATGTTTTCCCACAATAGAGTTTTGTTATAGAGTTTCAACACAACTATGTTGATGAATAACTCCTTTAGAGGTTAGATATGAGGATAAAAAAAATTCAGTACCATGATCAATATGAATTTTGATCATGGTAATGATTTTTTTTTTTTAATTTTTGTACTAAATTGAGTTTTGATCATCTTGAAAAACTTCTGAATTAGAAGGGGAACTTCAGACTTATTCTTGAAAATGTAAACCCAAGTAACCCGAGTGCCATCATTAATAATTGTTCAAAAAAAATTGTAACCTTCAACAATAGGAACTGAAAAAAGGAGCCCAAACATCATAATAAATAAAGTCAAAAGGCAATTTAGAAAGATTATTATTATTTAGGAAAGGTAACTTTCTTTGTTTGGCAAGTGGATAAACAATGCATGGGTAATCAGACATAACCAAATTAGGCACAAATTTATTCAAGAAAAACATTCTTCAAATAGATGGATGTCCTAATCAATTATGCCAAATGTTAAACAATGAGCATTTAGAAGAAGTAAAACATGCAGTTGGTAACAAAGTATTATTGTCATTACAATGTTTATTGTGAAGAAAAAATGGCAACGAATGGGAAAGAAAAGTCCTTGGTTGCTGCAAGATATAAAGTCCTCCTTGTTGTCTACCCACTCCAATCAGCCTCAAGGTGGTCAGGTCCTGAATTAAACAAAGGTCAGAGGAAAAAAACAATAAGTGAGAGACTTGGTGAGTTTACTAACTGAAATTAGTTTAAAGGTAAAAGTAGGTACACAAATAACACCTTTAAGAACAAGATGTTCAGAAAGATGAATAGTGCCAATATGTATTACAGGAACACATTGACCATTTGGTAGTCTGACAGAAGTATTTAGAACAGGGGTGACAGATGTAAAAAAATCAATAGAGGAGACCATATGGTCTATAGCCCCCGTATTAAATATCCAATTGGAATTGTAAGGACTAAATGAGGTATGTGTATTAGAATTAAAAACAGAATGTTGAGATGAAAAAATACCAAATAAAGAATGAGAGGAAGAGGCTATAGCATTGATCACTTGATTGAAATCATCAGATTTATGTTGAGGGTTGAGAGTGAGCATAGACAACAATTGCTGATATTGGGCCTCAGTCAAGGAGAATGGAGATGCTGCTGAAGAGCTATCATTGAGGATAACTTGGTTGACCATGGACTGCTGCCATGGCTTTTGCTTGTACCTTGGGGGAAATCCATGAAGTTTGTAGCATTTCTCAACAACATGACCAGTTATTTCACAATACTTATAAACTGGTTGATCTTTCTTACAAAAAGATTTAATAAATCGTGAAACATCAGAGTTAGCAACAAAAGCATGAGCATCAACAAGAGGAGGAATAACATAAATTTTTCTCTGTTGCTCTTCCTGAAGAACAAGAGAAAAAACCTTGTTAAGTGGCGGTAAGGGCTCCATCAACAAAATCTGAGCCTTAGCCAAAGAGAATGATTCATTAAGTCTCATAAGGAACCATAAAATATGTTCATGTTGAACATAGGAATTCAACATATTCATTGTACCACACGAATACATAGGAATTGGTTTGTAATTAACCAATTCATCCCAAAAAGCCTTCAATCAAGTGAAATATGCACTCACAGAAAGTTGGCCCTAAGATAAGGATGAAATTGATTTCTGAATTTGAAAAATTCTAGGGCCATTCTTTTGAGAGAAATGTTCCTTTAAATCGGTCCAAATCTCAAAAGCAGTGGTAACATACTATACACTAGCAGTAGTTTTAGGAGAAACGAGGTTAAGGATTCAATAAATCACCATGTTATTACATCGCAACCATAAAGAAAAAAGAGAGTCAGTGGAGTCTAGTTTGAGAATCATACCATCCACAAACCCTAACTTGTTTTTCGTCGAGAGAGCCATAGCCATCGAACTAGACCAGGTGTGATAATTGTTTCCAAGCAAGAGTTGCATGGCCAAAACAACACCAAGCTTATCGCTAGGATGAAGGAAGAAAGGACTCGCAGCATCTTGAGAAGAGGAAGAAGGATTCTAAACAATCGGCGCCATGAGATGCAAAGGGAACTTAAAAGACGTCTAATACCATAACAGAGATCAAAACCCTAGAAGGTTCTTGTATTCAAGAATGTTGCAAACTGCCCAAATGCCCAAGTGAAGTAAAATAAAATAATTACAAGTATTTATACTAAAAACTAAAAATAAGTCAGCCTAAAGAATACAAGCAAATATAAAATACAAAGTAAAATACAAGTACAAGTGAATAATTATGGTATTCAGATAGTCTTTTAATTACTTATGATGATGCTTATGATCTCTAAACTTGTTAGTTCTAGCTATGCTTTGATATATATGTTAATCAACTCACACTGCTGATGCTTTTAGTATCGCCAACAAATCTCGTATTTATTTTATTTCTATACTTGTCGACCCGTATATAATTGCTTGAATATAATCAACAACTTCAATTGGCATAAATAGATACAAATTATCTATTCATCCCCTCAAGGTGTTTTCGGATCTGTTTCAAAAATTTTCAATTGTCTTTCTTAAAATTGTCAGCCATACGCATGAAAGTCTTTCTTTTGATTGTTATCTTTGTTTGTTTTTTTTTTCTTTTTCGATTTTTCTGAATGTGTTTGGGGAGTACGGCTGCTAGGATTTCAGTTCTTGCATGTCATCTGGGTTCATGGAGTTATGTGATATATTTGATTCACTAGATAATTGATTAATGGAAGTTTTGTACCGATGATTAAAGCTGGCTGAATATTTTTCAGTGGCCTGCGTACGTATAAGACGCATCTCTTCCAAATTTTTTATACTATATCATTGTATATTCTATAAAAAGCTGGGCTTCAAAATTAAGCAGACCCCTTCCGATCGTCTGCATGCATGGATGGTCTTGGTTTTACATGCATTGCCACCCACACACAAAACCCACGACCCACGTACGTACAAGATTCTCGATATATCGTATCAATGCATGCAACTTGGTTTTTTTGTTTTTGGAATAATTTCAAAAGGTCTGTATATTGTTTAACGTACATATAATGACGTTATATATAATCTCTATATATATCTATATATGCACATATTTGGATTAAGCACGTAATCAATTTCTGAGTTTTACACCCATTTTATTCCTCTAATTTTCAATTTTATTGTTTCAATAATCCTCGGGTTACTCCGTGCGTAATGTTTTGCAATTATTAGATTCCTCGATCCGCTACACTTCTATAGCAAAATGTAAATAATCCTCAAATTGAGAAGGGAGACTAGACACTAATTCATGTGATATAACATATTTTAAAAAGTGCTATAGGGCCACCGAGAGTAGGTCCGACACTACTGCCCATCGATAAGGCCATTTTTTTAATGTATTTTTTTCAATCTTTTTAAATAGTTTTTTTAAAAACAAAAAATTCATAACATAATTTAAAAATACTTACTTAATCACTAAACAAAAAAAAGCAACTCAATAAACTCTATCGGGATATTTTGTCGGTCACTTTAGCATTATTCTAAAAAAAAAACTCCACAATTTTCAATTTTATGATATTCCAATTTCACAATATATATATATCAATCGACATTCCGTCCCTTTTTTGTTCTTTTATGCAATTTTATGATATTCCAATTTCACAATATATCAAGCATGCTTTTATTTTGTCTTTTTGGTCTTTGTTTTTGCTTTTTGTGACGTACATATGTTAGACTTGAAGGTATCAGCTTATGTAAACTTACATACACTGTTACAAGTGAAAGATCGAGAACAAACGTGAAAGAGAGAGTACAGCAGAGCCAAGTCATGGCATGGAGCTGCTTAATTTTACATTTATAATCTTTTAATTCATTATCATCGACCTTTGTCGTTCTTGTAACTTGCTTGATATATACTGATACTCATGTTTTTCTCTTGCAACAGGTATCTAAAACATCCTAATTCAATATCTGAATTGCTATATTCTTTTACTTCTATTGACAAATTTGTAGAGGTACTGCCTTCCTCAAAGATTTCACTGGTTGAAGTCTCTTTTAACTATAGGATTATATACACACAGTACTAGGTAACGGCCCCGAGTGCGTTAGGCCTGGGGTGCACCTGACATAATGATTTAAATAAAAATAAAAATAAAAAGTGAAAAAGTCAATAGCTTATTTGTATAGGAAAAGAAATTACAAGGTTAAAGAAAGGTAAAAAATAAAGATTAAAAAAATATAAACCAAAGTACGAGCATTAGTCTGTATCTATATTGAATTATCTATTTACTCTCTATATAATAATAAAATATTATTAATATTAAAATTTCTTTAATTTTTATTTTTATCACATTTTATAGTTCTACTAATTAAAATATTAATAATAATTATATTCTAATTAATATTATATATTGAGTGTTTTAAGTATTTTATTAGTTAAATTTACTTAAAATTGAATTTTAGAATGAGAATGCTCTAAAGTGTTTTTGTTTTAAAGAGTAATTTTATTTTAATTAAAAAGAAAGAAAGAAAAATGAGTACATTGCCAGAACAAAAGGGACATGAAAAATCTAAGTTAATTCATATGCGTCATGGGGCTATTAAGAGCCTTTTGGTAAAACATAATCTTTCATTAAATTCTACAAGAGAATTACATGTCAAATGGTCAAAGGTCTTAAGGACTTTTTGATAAAATATGATCCTTCATTAAATTCTACAAGAGAGCTATACGTCAAATGATCGAATGGCTTAAGTGCCTTTTTGTAAAACAAGACTTAAAGGACTTAAAGGAAAAATAAGAAAAATTAACGAAAAAATAACAAAAGTTGTCATTCATAGTTAGATAGCTACTTATTATAATAGAATAGATATATATGAGAACTGCTAAAAGCACAAATTAAGAAATTACATAAAATAAATCTACAAACTGATGTGATTTTATAGAATCTGTTAAATCTATTTTATAATAGAAGTAACTTTACAATCTGACATACCCCATTAAGTCACATCAGTTTGTGGGTTTATTTTTATGTAATCATTTTGTGGTTAAAGTATTTTCCTATATGTATATATAATGTTTGATCTATACAGTTATCTTACACAAGAAAATTTCTACACTACTTGGTTAATGTTTTAAATTAGATTATAAACCTCTTTTTAATGTTTTAATATGAAGTTGATCTAACCTACTATGTTAAGTCATGCCGGCGTGTGAATTAAACTTATTCACATGTAGATCTAACACACACACACATATATAGAAAGTCATGGCCGCTGGCTTTGTCTTTAGAACCTTTGCTCAAGACACCAAACAGGTGTATTTGGATGTATAGCGAACCCTTTTCTTTATGAAAAAACAGAAAAGGAAACACTAGTACGTAATATAGAAAGATTAAAATACCTTTGGTTGGCCATTTATCAAATGGTAGACTGATGAAATAATGATTAGTACTGGATGGATAGCATGCGATGGTGGAGAAAAACAAACTTTAAAGCCCCTTTTTTTTTTATGTTCAAAAGCAATGCAGAAAAAGGATTGAGGGATCCGAACGCTAAGTTAGTGGCCAGGAATATTAATAACGTGGATAGTACTACCGTTTTCTACGCATGCGGCTGGACAAGATTCCTGGAATCTGGAAACAAATAGTTCCGCCAGCTGCTCGCTTGTTATCAGAGTATATTTTACTTAAATTCGATAAACATCTTTTGTGGACCAGATGTCACCTGCTATTTTAGGCTCAAAAAATCACTTTTTCAAAAGATGTTCAAAGCTAGCATGGAACTATTTGAATACGAGATTTCCCTTTTTCTATAGGGTGGAGGTCGGTTGTAGTGTGGAATCGTGGATATATAGATTCTGAGATCAAATCTTGAATAGCAAAAACAGAAAGCCTACCGGCCTTTTACGATCATGTCAGTATAGCAAACAGTAATGGAACTGAACGTTTTAGCATTCATCTCTGATCAGCAGTATGTTACCCTGCATTTGAAACGTCGCTCCTGAACCCATGACTAATGGCTCCTTATTTTGAACATTTCAGTACTATTTACCACTACTAGTATTCTTGACTGAATGAGAATTAAAATCGTATTCTGGATGATCCTCAGAAAACTTTCTCATGCAACAAGTCAAATATAGAATTCCAACCATATATATATATATATGGTATCTAGCTATGATATTGCTGTTAAGTTTTGCAGATGAGCACGCAATATTTCTTGGGGGTTCATCAGAAAGCTGAGAGAAGGGAAGAGAGACCACTACTTCGGCCTCGTTTGGATTGAAGATTTTTTTTTTTTTTTTTTTTTTTTTTAAATTTTAGAAATGTGTTTCAGAAATTTTTAGAACTGGTCGTCGACCTTCAAAACGTGCGGGAATATTTGAAATAGATCAATAGTAATCAAGAGGTGAGGAGGCTAAAAGAATAAATTACGAAAAATCGATATACAAAAAGATGAATTAGAAGTATAAACGAGTCGAGTTCGAGGGAACGGTGAGCAGTCAAAACTCGTCCGTTTAATTTAATTAATGCAAATTATTTTTCTTTTATTTTATAATTTTATTTACAAATTTTGGCCAACAAACTTTGATTTGAGTAGCAGGTTTAGTATCCGGAATATGATTAATTTCCTCTACTGTTTTTAAATATATATTTTAAATATTCTCATTATAAATATAAAAATAATTAATAATAAATACAAAGTTATTTGAGTTTATACAAGTTTATATGAATAGAGCCAGCTTCATATATACAAGTTATATTGCTTAATAATCAATCATAATTTTATATTCATAAACTGCTCATTTAACAAACGAAATGGGCAGAACTCGAGCTTGACTGAACCGATCTCGAGTGGTTTGTCGAATAATATTTTTTATTTACAACCCTCAGATGAATAGTATTTTTTTCTTTATTGTAAAAGCAATAATAAAATGAGTAAAAAAAAAAAAAGTTAAGCACCGGTGAGAAAATACTCAAAGAGACAAATAATAAGAAATCAACAATCACTATATATAAGATGAAAATGAAGTCTTTTTGTCCCTGTATATTAAATAAGTAATGTTACATAAAGTCGTGGAGTATATAAACGTTGCGCAATCGTTTTGAAAATGAGTGGAGTCCACGATTAAAAAAGTTAATTTTTTTCATGCGGGTCCTATATTACTTCACTTTTTTCAAAGAAATTGCTTCCGCATTTGTACAACTACAACTGTAAATATCATTTCTCATATTGAATTAATAGTCATCTAGTAGCAAACCTTTTATCTTCAAAACTCTTTTTTTTTTTTTTAATATTAATGCCAATAAATTGAGTAGGTTTATTAATTATGGTAATAAAGATAATACAACAGAAGATTCTTTTAGCATCTGAAGGCTTGGGACCTATAGGACGGTGAATAAATTAAAATGAAGTGATGAGATGGCTCAATAAAATACAAAGAAGATGCATGATTCAAAAATTATATGAGTAATAGATATACATTTTCGTGAGATTTTGTGAAATTGGTAGACTCCTTAATTATAATTCTCAAATAAGGCCTAATTAACGTGTGGTTTGAAGATAGATCCACAATCTCGAGCTGCTTCCAAGAAAGTAGGAAATATAACATGCATGATTTCATTAGGGTATAACGTCTTATAACTAATTCAAACCTACAATGAGGCATGCCAGATATTTGAATTGAGCAGCATGAATAATGTACTTCACTATTGTCTTGTGCTGTCGTAGTTTATGATCTTCATGAGTTAGGCAGATTGAAGTATCACCACGCTGTCAACTGAGAATACATGCATGTCTAAACTGTGATCGATAATTCATTATACTTTTTAGGTAATTTGCGAAGAATATGTCCGCCAACATTCCGGCCATGTCGAGATCACGCCATTAATGGAGACGTACAACACATTTATCATTTATCTACGAGACATGCATGTTGTGCATAAGCAGCAAAAATCTTCAGATCAAGGGCATAAGTTCATTTATTGAGCAGCAATTCTTCTGCAGTGTGCCAGCATGATCACAAGGACTCACTGTTCAGGAAGATGAACTACTTCTTTGCCCTAGCTCTTTAAGCATGTTAACCTGAAAATGCAGCAGTAGAGATATCTTAGAGAGAGAGAGAGAGAGAGAGAGAGAGAGAGAGATTTCCTTCGACAGGTTAGCTGACCATCAAGAAGTTTGGTTTCTACAGGCTATTTTCAAGCTTTTCATTGCGGGCAAGGAAGAGATAATCTGCATCCCAAGGACTAGATACAAGGAAAGATAGTGATCTAAACCTCAGGATGCAGATTACCTGTACCTGACGCAATTGAACATCAATGGGAAACAAAATAAAGAGATGGAAGACGGAAAGCAAATTGGTCGATCTGTAGAAGGTTTCCACTTTCTAGCTGAAAGGGTGAGGTTCTTGTGTATGTTGATAGGAATTTATAACGATTAATCATGGTGTTAACACGATCCTAAAAGTGGAGATTTATTAATATATTGCGAAGGGGGCATATGGTATAAAGTGATAAGGTGCTCTAACCAGAATCATCAATGATTCTGTTCTTTCATAACCAATGATTTTTCCCAGGGACTTTACTTTCCATAGGCAATAACTTCTACGTTGACTGCTTTTTCGCAGGGATTAGAGATCTTTCCTTACAGGAAATCTTCTCTAAATTATCATTACACTTATTGATACTGAAGAGAAAATTCCTCACATGAAATTAATTGTCTGCATAAATAACCAAGTGTTTTAGTGTTCTTGAAGCTTACCTCTGTAACTGAAGAATCTTAAGCCTTGTGAATATATCTGATCGTGTGAATCTAGCTCTGATCTTTCTGATGCAGGAGGATCTGGTTGTGATAATACCAAGTTGACAAATTTGACGTTGATAGCGATAGACTACCTCAAGAAGACAGATCAGTGCAACCATGATCCCAATTTGAAAAGATTTTTTGGCATGCACATTGTGGGTCCCCAAGCTATGCATGTTTGGTAGTCCCCGTTTTGATCCTAAAATCAACCGTTTTTCCCTCCGATCATCAATTTAAGTTAACTTTTTCTTTTATTGAAATGTTTTATTCCAGTTTCGGTTAGTTTTTTGGCAAAATTTTTATTTTATTACGTATTTTTATTTTTATGTATGATCATAACTCTATTGAACCATGCAAACGAAAAAGTGAAATCCAATGGCATATAGTGAAAAGGATATTGAAGCCAAACTTATCATACGTACATTTTTAAAATCAGCACCCAACAAAGCGATGAGCAATGCTCCATTCTCAGACGGGGGTTTGTGGACGGATGACCACACGCTTTTAGCTGCTACAGGATAAGGCCCAGGCTAAGCCCATGCCTCGTAGCGCTGCATCATTGGAATCCCGCCATGATCCTTGCACGACAGATGATAAGATCACTCTGAAATTCATGCAACCTCCCTCAGATTCTTCTCCAAGATTTTTGCATGACAAAGGATAAATCCCATAACTTCCTCCGCGTCAAATGTCTGCATGCATGTATTTTTAGGAAAAAACCGTGTACATATTGTTTTTACGTTAATTTTGTCCACTGTAACTTTTGTAAAGTTGTGTAATCACATGTATATAAATCAATGGAAAGGTTCTCTCTATCCCATCCTAGAACTTCGATCTATATATAGGGGTTTACCCCATGCATCCGGCCGACCCAAATTCATATTTAACTTAGGAATGGATCATAGTAATAATGATGATGATGATGATAAGAATAAATAAAACTAGGACCATAATTTAGTTTAGTTATTAATTTTGACGTTGTCATAAACATTTTAAAGATTAGTATTATTATTACTAATAATATTATTATTTTAAGACAAATGTAGTTAAACCATGAAAATTGAGTTTTTTTCATTTTAATCATCATTGATCGAGATTCCTTGCACAGTCTCAGTCGCTCCGAGTCCTAGTACCTGATCAATTGAACTGCTGATTGGATCTAAAACTCTCTTATTTCTTAAACTCTTAGACATTGACCAAATCAATTTTACCTATTTATCTCGGTTCCAAATTCCCAATACCAAATCCCACCACCATCATATTACACACAATCCTCATCAATCACAACCTCATCAAATCGGTCTTCCCCTGTATATAGATTAAACATTAAACTCGCATCAAATCAAACTCTCAGCCACCCTCCATCTCTTATCTGATAAGATGACTGAAACTTTTGATTACAACAGTTGACGTTCGACCCCAAATCAAATACGTCGAACACTTCCTCTATATATACAAACTCCCTCTACGATTTCAAAACACAGCCATTCTCACAACAAGCCCATGTTCTTTCTTTGTCATTCTCTCAATTTACAAGCATCGAAAGTCCCTCATCCTCTCGAGTTGCACCACATAGATGAGCACCAACCACCACCGACTACTCAGCCACACCCAGAAACGACCACCACTCAACTTTCGTGCCCTATAGACAAGGTAAACCACCACAAACACTACAAACCACCCCCACCATAGCCCTCCCTTCCTCAGACCAAGACACCCCCTCACTTGAATCAGCCAATAGACACCCCAAAGAACACGACCACCCTTCCTCTCTTATTGTTGATGCCATGGATCTCAACCCCCAAATCTACATTGTCACACTCTCATTCCTTTCTCTTGATAACCAGTTATGAAGTGAGATTTCGAAAGCAGCACTATGAGGTAGGTAGTTTGATCATAAATTAGAATAAGCATATGTTATTTAGTTATATATATTTTTTTATTAAAGTCAGTTCTTTAGAAGCCAATGTTTATGTACCCATGCATGTCATGATATCTGTAAGTATGTCCTTCATCATAATTCATGATTATGTTTCATTCCACATATTATACTTATGTATGTATTATATATATCACGTTGCATAAGACACGAAGTTTTCATAAAATCAAGTATAAGATAACCTTAGAAAAATTAATAAGATGGTCATTCAGATGCATGATACCAATGCAGTCAAGGTGGATATGCAAACCATGGACACAAAGGTGATCCACCACAGTATATTATCAAATCAAATCAACAGTTCCCCTTGTAGCTATAGGATGTGGGACCGATGCACAATCTTGGACACAAAGTTAAGTGTGTTAGCCATTCAGACAGTTAGATAATTCAAATCAACTAGACAGTTTTAGATAACTCAAATCAGTTAGATAATCAAATAATTCAAGACAAGTCATGCATGTCATAAATATACATATGAACAGTAATGATTTTAAATTCTCAATATGAAATATTTTATGAAAAACCTTACATTTAGTACGTTTACATTATGATGGGTCTTTTACTAAATTTTCGACTCATTTTAGTTTTATTTCATGTTTTGTTAACCACCCGGATGAGAATGATGAGTATGAACTGGCGAGCCAAGCATAGATGGAGCAATTGATATAATTCTAGACTTCTTAGAATAAATTCTGTTATGAAAAACACTTTATTCAATTATTAAAGTTTTATTATTTAATATTAAGGGAGACATATTTTATTAAATAATTCTTTCTATGAAATAAATATTTATTAAATTACAAGATATTTTGGCTGGCTATATTTATGAAAGCAAGTGACATCCATATATATCCTAAGAGAATGGGGTATTACAATATAAACACAAATAATTAGTAAGTATAAAATAACATCATTTTGGAGAAAATCTCAACTTTACGTTGTTTTATACTTACAAATAAGTATATAAACCAGAAAACCCGAACTCATTCATCTCTCTCTCTCTCCCCATCATTCTTAACTTCTTAGTTCTCTCGTCTCCTATGTTCTCTCTTTCCCTCAACCACTCTCTCCTCCTCCTCCTTTTTCTATTTTCAATTTTCCTTCTTGTGCTTAAAGCATGGCCATAGTTCCATTGCTCGAATCATCGGTCATGTCGTGGTCTTGTTGTGGGTTGTGGGCTCGATTTTAATTTTTTTTTTCGTCGTGTCACTATGTTTGACTATTTGCACTTTGTAATTTCTTGAATTTGTTGTTGGATGATAGATTTGTGGATTTTATGGTGGACATGTAGATTTGTTGCTGTGTTTCGGTTTTGTTTTTTAAGACATTTTTGGCTTTTTCTAGTGTTGTGGGTGGGTGGGGTGGGGCGGACAACCAAACGGAAGCACCTGCCTACAGGTTAGTGTCGAGCTTCAAGGACCCAAATTGTCCCCCCGCCCATGCGGGAGAGGGGGAGCTAGGCAAGTGCACCCCCCCAGGTAGCAACCCTAGTGAGCAACCAGAAATGGGAAAATTTCAGTAATAATTAATTAGTTAATGAAAAATATTGCAAGTGGATCTATAAATGGTTAGATGAATGAACCACAAACCTTACGACACAAAAAACTAGCAGGCCAGTTTGGTTTTGATATAATGGGTTTGGGTAAACCGGGTTGACCCGTTATGGGTTTGTTAGTAGGGATTCTTATAGTTATTTTTTTAGATATTATGACTACTAATAAATATATATTTTAACTTTTATGGGAGATTACATATGTTAATCAGGTCAAATAGATTATGCAGATTAGTTCAGTCCATTTATATAAAAACAAGTTGAAATGAGTCATGATATAGTTTGAAAGTTTGATATGTTTAACTTAACAGGATGTGTTCTAATTTATCCATATAGTCGAATATCCATAATTTGACATGACACAACCCACTACCACGAATTTCCACCGCGCGCTCATGATTTCAAGAAGAAATGGCTGTTCAAAATAAGGTAAATGCATTTGCAAAAAATGAACATCAATCTGGTGAAATCTTAACACTTGCTTAGTCGGCATTTTTGAGATATTTTCAAATTTAATTATGGAGGAATTCTCAATATTAGCCTGCAAGACATGTACTAGTTCTTATTCCAAATGTTTTTGGGAAATGCAAATTATAATTTCCTATGCACGGAGAGTTGTTCCAAGAGAGTCTATTTCGAGCCCAAGTTATGAATTTAAAAAAGCATAGTGTGATCTTGATTTTAATATTCAGCTTTTGGCTTTTGAGAAGAAACAATTTTACTTGTTTTAACTTTTATCCTTTTGATAGATTCCAAGAGGTGGTGATCTGCTTTTCCTGTATCCCTAGTTGGATTCTTTTAAGTGGTGATATTCTATATGCCATTGGTGTTATTGGTTGGCGAAGAAGGTTGGTGTGTAATTATGTGTTCTTCTATTACCTCTTGACTTAGAAAAAGAATAAGACATATTTTAGATTGCATATTCATATTGTTAATGCCAAAAATCATACAACATGCCGGAACAAAAGAAAAAGTCATTCTTGGCCCACAGTGATAACTTGGGCCTTGTTCAATGTCGTCTGATGCCCTCAATGGTGGTCTGGGGTGGTGGTACAATGCCCATACATACATCCATAGCAATGAATAGGAAATAAATATAGAGAATGTAAATAGAAATGAAAATACACAACTTTATATGATTCGGCACAAGTCTTACGTCCACAGGTTATTTGAAGCACAAATCTACTATGATCTGATTATTTTACAGTCTCTCATTTGTTTCTGTACAAAGGTCAAGGACCTCTTTTCTGGAGAAGTTAAGAGCTCTCATCTTGAGATTAAAGATGACTTCTGTCTTTTCATAATCATCCATTCGTAATCTGGAAGTCTCCCTTTCCCCATGTCTCAAACCCCTTTATTGTGGCTCTGTCATTGGTAGGTAAGGAAGTCAGCTTTATGTCACTCATTCTTTGTATGTCTGACTTGCTTTCCTCTCATTTCTTTTTTTTTTTCCTTCATTTTCCTCTCTTTTCTCTTCTCATCTAACATTTACTTTTCATTATTCCCTCATTGTCTCTTCCCACTTGTCTCCTGATGGTGATCCTTTGATGGGCAGAGTCGGTTGAGCCACTAATTTTACTCCCTTTACATATCATGAAAATCTAAACAAAAAATAAAATAAAATAAAATTTTGTCTGCATCTGATTACTTGGAATCTTGTTATAAGCAACATATAATTCATTTAATGATCCAAGCAATATCCAAAGTGGAAATTTTAAGAGGAAGAAGAAGAAATACTTGTACCAAAATAAAATTCATATATAACCTGTATTCAAGCAGCTAGCTTATGTAACTGCAGATGATGATAATCGATCCTACTTAGCAACTCTAACCTAATGCATGGGAAATGTGAAGAGATGTCATTGTCAAGGATACTTCTCAAGTGCATCTAGTAGATAAGTAAATGGTAATTAAGAGCCTACCTAGATTAATTAATTAATACCTAACAAATTAATTAAAGATACAGATTTAGTAACGGTTTCAAAAATTTAAATCATATACATAGCCATGGCCTTGATAGAGTTTAAGGAAAGTGTAAAAACCATTCTCATTATTTTAGCAATTCATACAGTGCGGTATATATAGAATACAGAGGAGGCTTTCCTGTACAATAAGACAAACAGGGTGCGTGCAGTACATTTGGTATTTCATCACAGCAGAGTTTGTTGTATTCTCTGCCAAAACCGTTACAGGCATGGCCAGAGGCCACACACCAACCTAGCTACGTGATTCCTGAAGCTTCTGGATCATTTTCTGAAGTGGTGGAGTCTTGTGCTGAAGTGGTAGAACCTTGTGATGTGGAGGCCAACGTGGATGGCTCAATATGCCCCCGTGAGCCTAATTGGGTGTCAACAACTGTGAGGCTTGTGCGAAGAAGGTGGAACCAAGATGATGCAAGAGGCTTTGTAAGGATATCAGCTAGCTGATCTTTGGATGGGAGAAAGGCAACTTGGAGGGTTTTGGCAGCAACTCTGTCACGGACAAAATGGAAATCAATTTCCATATGTTTTGTACGAGAGTGTAAGATGGGATTAACGGACAGGTATGTGGCACCAAGATTGTCACACCAGAGAATGGGAGTTTTGGGAAGAAAAATCTGCAGTTCTTTTAAGAGATTTTGAATCCAAAGTAATTCTGCAGTAGTATTGGCAAGGGCCTTATATTCGGCCTCTGTGCTTGAGCGAGCAATAGTTCGTTGCTTGCGAGAACACCAAGAGATCAAATTGTTACCCAGAAATATACAAAAACCACTCGTAGAACGACGGTCATCTGGGCAACCAGCCCAATCAGCATCAGAGAAGGCTTGGAGCTGAAGGGAGGAAGACTTGTTGAGAAAAAGGCCAAAGTTGAGGGTCTGTTTAAGGTATTTGAGAAGACGTTTAACAGATTGCCAATGTGAATGTTTCGGATTGTGCATGAACTGACAGATTTTGTTTACTGTGAAAGCAATATCAGGCCGAGTAAGGGATAAGTATTGGAGACTCCCAACAATGCTACGATAAAGGGTAGGATCAGAAAAACTGTGAGTGTCTGAAATGGATAAACGACTTGAGGGTGTCATTGGAGAATTGATGCCGTTGGCAAAGAGCATATTTGCTCTAGATAGCAGATCACTTATGTATTTCTTTTGAGATAATAGAATGCCAGTGTTCAAGTAGGAAATTTCAATGCCAAGGAAAAAAGAGAGTCGGCCTAAATCAGTAACAGGAAAAGCAGAGGCTAAAAAAGAAATAAGTTGATCAATCTGAGATGGGTTAGAGCTAGTTAAAATTATGTCGTCGACATAAACTAACACATAGATGATAATTGACCGAGAACTATAAATGAATAAGGACGGGTCTACTTTTGATGGAAGGAATCCATACTCACATAGACGGGAGCTTAGTTTTGCAAACCAAGCACGTGGTGCTTGTTTAAGGCCATATATGGCCTTATGCAAACGACATACATACTCAGGGTGATCGGGATGAACAAATCCAATGGGCTGAGACATGTAAATAGTTTCGGTAAGCTCACCATGGAGAAACGCATTCTGTATATCTAGCTGGCGGAGAGGCCATCTGTGAGACACGGCAAGGGACAGGACCAATCGGATTGTAGATGGCTTGACAACCGGACTGAAGGTTTCGGTGTAGTCAACGCCTTCTTGCTGGTGGAAGCCCTTGGCAACAAGCCTGGCTTTGCGCCGTTCGATGGAGCCATCGGCATGGTACTTCGTCTGAAACACCCACCTGCAACCAACAACATTAGATGAGAGGGGGGGAGGGGGAACAAGAGACCAGGTTTTGCTCTGAAAAAGAGCTTGAAATTCACGGCTCATAGCATCACGCCACTCGGGAAAGTGAGAGGCAACAGTATAGGACGAAGGATCAGAGGGAACAGAGACGGTGAGTGTAAGGCAATCGTGGGAAGAGGGGTATGGAATCTGACCATCGGTGAAGAGTTTTGGGCGAGAGCTGTTTGTTTTCGAGCGGGTTATGATGGGTGACCTGGGAGGTGGTGGGGGAGGAGGGGGAAGTGCTATGAGAGAATTTTCTGAGTTAGGGTTAGAGTGGTTCGTATTGCAGGTAGAATGAGGGATATCGGCTTGAGGTGATGAAGGGCCGAAAGTGAATGGGCTGGAGGTTGGGGTTGAAGAGGTGAGAGTGTTTGAAGTGAGTGGGCTGAAAGTGGCCGGGTTGGAAATAGAAGGTGAAGGAATGGGATTACTTGAAGTGGGTGGGCCAAGAGTGGACGGGCTGGGATTTAGAGGTAAAAGGGGCAAGACCGTATGTGCTGAGGAAGAAGAGTGGGAGTCCGACTTGGGAGAAGAACTGTAGGGAAAGGAATTTTCGTTAAATAGGACGTCACGAGAAATGTATAAACATTGGGTAGGAAGGTGAAGACATTTGTACCCTTTGTGAGTGGGGCTGTAGCCAAGAAAAAGACATGAGAGAGAACGAAAATGAATTTTGTGGTTATTGTAGGGCCTTAAATTGGGCCAACATTCGGAGCCAAAAACTTTGAAAAATGAGTAGTTTGGATCTTTATTAAAAAGAAGAGAGTGTGGTGATTTGTTGTGTAGAGATGGAGAGGGGAGAAAGTTGATGAGATAAGCTGCTGTGTGAAAAGCATCGGACCAAAATTTGAAGGGAAGGGAAGCCGTCGCTAAAAGAGTGAGACCGGTTTCGACGATATGACGATACTTTCTTTCCACTACACCATTTTGTTGGTGAGTGTGTGGGCATGAGAGTCGATGCGTGATGCCTTGATTTTTAAGGATATTGGTTAGGGGTCGAAATTCACCACCCCAATCACTTTGAACAATTTTAATTTTGGCATTGAATAATCGTTCAACATTTTTTTGAAAATGAATAAACGTGGAAGTTGCATCACCCTTAGAGGCCAATGGATAAAACCAAGTATAGCGACTATAATCATCAACAAAGGAGATGTAGTAACGGAAACCATCATGAGAAAGATAAGGGGATGGACCCCAAACATCAACAAAAATTAAATGCAAAGGTCTAGTAGACCGACTAACATTAAGATTAAAAGATAGTTGCCTACATTTGGCAAGGGGACAACTGGAACAAAAAAAGGAGGATTGAGTGGGGATAAATGGTAGACACTTAGTACGTAGGATATGAGAGACAAGCCGTAAGGTGGGGTGGCCGAATCTGTGATGCCATTGGGCGATGGTAGTCCTTTCACCAACTAGTGCAGTAGGAGTAGAAGTGGAAGTGGCTGGAGGAGGGAAGAGATAAAGCCCATTATGCGTTGTGCCTTGAAGGAGCAGGGTCTTGGTCTGTTTGTCCAAAATGAGAGATGGGAAGTGTGGTGCCGTTGCCAACAGTGATTTGCTCATGACCAGCATACGGGTGAGAGGAGAGGTTTAAGTTGTTGAGGTCAGATGTTATGTGGTTTGTGGCTACAGAATCAGGGTACCATTGGGAGTTAGAGGAGGGTTGAGAGGTTGTGTAATTGGCTGAAAAGGATGGAGGTGGATCATATTGATAGGCTTGGTTGAAACGGTGGTAGCACTGGAGTGCAATATGGCCAAATTTATTGCACACTTGACAAGTGGGTTTAGTTGAAGGTGATGAAGAGTTGGAAGGGGAGAAAGAGGGTCGACTGCCACGTCCCAGATTTCGACCACTACGTCCAGCATTTCGAGCAGTACAGAAGGCAATGCGTCCACCACGGGAAAAAGAGGGAGTGGTGATGTTAGCTGTTGGAGTTGGAAGGAGGCCATGCTGGATTGAATGCAGGGAGAGGCGACTTTCAAAGGTTAAAAGCAAGTTAAAGAGTTCAGCTGAGGTGACAGGCGTGGCTCTAGTAGAGATGGAGGTGACAAAGGATTCAAACTCAGAGTTAAGGCCATTGAGAAGGTAGGACACTACCTCAAAATCACGAAGAGGTTCTCCAGCTGCTGTCATTGTATCAGATAGAAGGCGGACCTTCTGGTAATAGTCAGTGACTGAGAGTGATCCTTTTTTGAGGTTAGTGAGTTGATGTCGAATTTGGAAAATCTTGGCTTGAGACTGAGATGTAAACATAGTTTCAAGAGTTACCCATAGCTCACGAGAGGTGCGGGATGAGATGACTTGAGCAAGAATGGGTTCAGTAAGAGAGGAGAGGAGGGTGTTGAGGAGGAGTTGATCAGTTCGGCACCATTGAAGATAGACAGGACTGGTTTTGGGAGGAGCAGTCATAGGGGATGAAGAAGCAGTGGGTGAAGAGAGAGGAGGAGGTGGTGAGTTTGAACCATCGATGAAGTGGAAAAGTTCTTGACCATGGAGATAAGGGATGATTTGGGCTCGCCAAAGGAGGTAGTTATTGGTGCTGAGCTTAACAGAGACAATATGAGAAAAGTTGGTAGGAATTTGAAGGATGGGATGAGTGGGCGTCTCCTGGTCTGAAAGAGAGGAATCAGCCATGGCTGAGAGAGAAAAAAAAAAAAAAAAAGAGGAGATGAGGACGTGAGTCACTTTCTGGCTCTGGATACCATGATAGAGTTTAAGGAAAGTGTAAAAACCATTCTCATTATTTTAGCAATTCATACAGTGCGGTATATATAGAATACAGAGGAGGATTTCCTGTACAATAAGACAAACATGGTGCGTGCAGTACATTTAATATTTCATCACAGTAGAGTTTGTTGTATTCTCTGCCAAAACCATTACAGGCGTGGCCAGAGGCCACACACCAACCTAGCTACGTGATTCCTAAAGCTTCTGGATCATTTTCTGAAGTGATGGAGTCTTGTGCTGAAGTGGTAGAACCTTGTGATGTGGAGGCCAGCGTGGATGGCTCAATAGGCCTGATGCAATTGCCTCTAAATCTAGAAACGCGAGTACAACCAAAATTATTGTTTCTTCTGATCAGTAGAAAGCACGAAATACAATCATAGATAAATACTTTATAAATCCATTGTCGTTTACGTACTTATTTTGTCGCGTAAATATTCTCAGAGCACTGATCTGTCATAGAGAATATTATCTTCTTGGATTGCCTTTTACTGAATTTTTCTTGAATGAAATTGAATGTAACCCAAGTCTACCATTATCTTGAGTCAAAGAACCAATATTACAGTAACACAATATATTTCAATGAAAAGAGTCCTTAATACCTTTTCTCAATCTAAAAGAAGTAATCATTTCTCTGCAACATGGGACAATACAGATTTATTAAAAAAATGAGCACCTGGGAAAGGTAATTCTGCAGAAGGGCAGGAAGTAACAAACAAGCAGGCTACAATACAACTGTAGTGATGATATGATCACCAACAGCAACATGAATATGTAACTACTTAATCATATTGGACTTGGGTACACTTAGTATGACTCATTGACAATCTATACAAAAAAGTATCTATGTATGTGTATGGTCTCGAGGTAGCAAGGACAAAATCTACCACCACAATTTCTCAGCATACATTCCAAAACTATTCTTCCATCTACCTCGTGTCTTTTATGAACTTCATTCTCTTCTTCACCTTCCCATGTTGCGGAACAGAGTGAGTTTATGACTTTGTTAGCTTGGTGGCACAGTCAATGGCAGAAAACGGGAAACTTTTGGCAATTAAAAACTTCCCGGGATGTGTGAAAGAAGCATCTTTAGCGTCTCATAAGTCATGAAGATGATGCCTACTCCGGGAACAACCTTGTAGTATTCTGGCATAATCCCTCTATACAGGCCTCGCACGCCTTCATTCCGGATTATGTGCCCTAGTGTCCCAAACAAGCCAGTATTATAGACACGGGCTCGACCACCAGCCCCTTCTAATTGCATCCTTCGCCTCAAAAGATCCAAAGGGAATGTTGCTAGAAATTAATCAAGAGAGGAAAAGATATTCACGCAGATATATTGAAAACAACAAATAAGAAAAGGCATTGATTAATGAGATCACACATTACTTGAAAAGGCGAAGTTCAAGCTCTTTATAATGATTTTAAGACTTGTCAAAAAAAAATTAATGATTTTAAGGGTCTTCAATCTTATCATACTAGTCCTTTTGTGGTATGGGCTTAGTTTGGCTTCAGCCTTCCTCGGGTCATTAGAAGTAGTAAGTAACCCTGAATCCCACCCTTTTTGCTACTTTATGGAAGAAATCATGGTCACACTGATTTGGCTATAATCACACTCTTTTGTAATTTTGTAAACAAGTGATCTCTTTTCCAATCTATATGATAAGTAAGTATTGTGATCCATGACTATATGAAGCACGACGTGTTCTTTGATAGCCCACGTACCATGTACCCTTATTATTTATGTATGAAAATTATGAATGCCCAGGAATTGTAAGTGTGCGTCCGCATGTGATGATCATGTCTACTCTGCTTCAAACTATGTGATGCACCAATGAAAGACAAGGACATGATAAGACAAGGCATGATAAGATGCCATAAAACAAGTTAAGACAAGGCAAAAAGTAAGTTCATAGCTGAATGTATGACATGTACACTACGTACTGAACTGTGTATGCGAAGTATCATGCTACCATAAGGTAAGGATGGATTGCAACACCAGGATAGGCAAAGTGGTAGTGCATCTAGTGATGTCATCCTCATGAATGGATTCCTAACATATGGTTGTGGGCAAAATCAAGATTACAAGGATCATTAACCCTAACTCACAGGGGTCAACAGTGGTACCAACTAACAAGGAAAGTGAAACTACGTGCATGATCATGCATACATGTATGTATGAGCATGTTCTTTTCTAAAACGAAATCCAATTTGGTTATGACTTTTATTGTGCAATGTGGTTACTTACTGAGTATGTGACCCACAATTGTTTATATGTTAACATTCCCATGAAAAGAAATTATGACAAAGGAGCTGGAGAACTAGACGTAGCTTGTGGGAATGAGACCAGATCATAGAACTTTACATCTTTCCAAGAGATTTTAATTTTATGTTCTCCGTATTTAGTGGGAAAATTTGTGAATAAGCGCGAGACTTGGAAAAGTTTTTAGTAAGTGCTACCATGCCTCTATTTATCTAATAAAATTTGGATTGTTTTCGTTTTATGGAATCTTTTATACCTGACTTGCATGAAAATCTTTTAAATGTTGGTAGCATTCCTAACCCTAGAGGAAGGTGGTGTAACAATATTTCCACTCCTCCACTTTCCAACACCATTTCCTTGAAGTCACGTCAATAAAGGGTTCGGTTGGAAATAAGAAAAAAAAAAATCTTTTTCTTGGTTGGATTCGATCCCACCCATGCATGCAATTTCTTCTTCCCACAACTGAATTAATATTAGAGTGAAAAAAAGCAGCAACCACACATTCAAGTAACATGATTAGAGTTGCAAAGCAATGTAAAAACGTTGTTTAAAAAACCCAGGTAACTGATGCATCAAAGACTGATAAAAGGGGCGTTGGTCTTAGAGAACTCACCAGTTGATGATGCAATGCCCGAGAGACTTCCACAAGCAAGACTGACCATGACAGTGGAATCTTTGGGCCTGATGCCAAAATCAAAATGTAAGAATATTTCAACCAGGCTGCACGGAACAGTATGCAGTGAAAACAATTCCACATGGATCATGCCTCAACAAAAATATGGAGTATTCACCTTTGGCACTGCCAAAAAGATCTCAAGGTCTCATAAACAGAAAAGCTTATTGCTATACTGGGTCCAACATTCTGCGCATTACAAAGCATCCAAAGGCCAATTAAGGTCAGTAAAATGGAGCCTTAAATAAGAAATAGGAAAAGCATAAAAGCCTACCAAAAGTGTTGCTCCTAATCCTTTATATAAACCCATTAAACCTTCGTCTCTGCAAATGGCGTGAAATGCATGCCAGATGCCTCTGTAGTAAGCTGAATTTGTCTGCAAAGTACAAAATTTAATTGAATTTAGACAAACTTTCAACTCAAAAGACACAAGGAATGGCTTTTTGCCATTTTTTCACGGTTAATTTAACTCTTGCTCCCAGAGGGAGAGAGAGAGAGAATACACACATGGAGACAGGCTAAGAAAAACCACCCAAGCTATGCTAACATTACCTGTGCTGCAAGACGTGTCCTAACAAGATCAAGAGGATATGTAAGAGAGGCAGCTGTTATTCCTGCCAATCCACCACCTACAAAGTGCACAGAAAGATCTGAACTTGTATTACCTCTACGATTTTCCCCAATAATCGAATGCAACAGCTGCAGAACATAAAAAAATGTACGGATGATATTACGCATCTTGCAAAGATAATATACCATTCTACTCTTTTTTACCAATAAAAGAAATTCTGCTTTTAACAGCATATCAGAATTACTCAAAGTACATTGGCACTCACATTCTTGTAGCGTTCATATGCGTAGAAGTTGACTGAAGAATAAGGAAGACGATGAGCAATCGTGACCAGATTGCCTTTCCAAAAGGCTCTAAACCCTTCTTCGTTGATGATTCGAGAAGCCTCACGCCATATGCTAGCCTTACTCAGTGCTGCAACATCAGAGTGCATGCCTTGCACCTAACAAGAATGACATACAATAGCCCTAAGCATTTGGAGTAAATAAGTGCCAAGAAAAAAAATTGCTGATGGAAAATACAGACCAGTTTACATTTTTAAGTTTGTAAGTTTATTAGACCAATGATGATACTAAGCATCATTCATAATTGATAGTCAAACAATTAAGGCAATGAAACTCATCAACATTACTTCCCCGTAAAATACATACAGAAAGGTGCTTCTAGTCATTAAAAACTAACAAACTTCCATTTGAACCTCACAATTGAAATTCATATTTCTCAATGAATGTGATGAAAATATAACATTCTAGGAAAAATCAGTACATGCTAATTTGTATCTAATACTTTCTAATGTTTACGTGCTTGTCAAAAATGAAAGCAAGCTTCTCCAGCTTCTTCTTCATTGGTTGATGATCACATAAGCAAACTTTGTGAGTAACTCAATATGAAATCTTTCCTACTGCCAATCCTTTCCGAAAAACAGAAAAAAGTTGCACTCACACAAAACCGCCGATGATAAAGATCAAATCAAACTGATTTTCTTTATCAATTCCTTGCATATTCCCCATGAAGATTAAAACATGGGTACAGCGAGGTAATTGTAAATCCAAGACGAATTTCATGTATGCAATCAAATGGTACAGAGCTTCGAGATAATATCCTCTGTCATCGCCCCCCCCCCCCCCCCCCCCCCTTCTTTCTTCTTCTTCTTCTTCTCTTATTATTTATGTAGTATCCTTCTAAGAAAATAAAGCCTGTTTTTTTTCCCAAACCTTCTGGCGTCCTCTTTAACAGAGATTGCAACCCAAATTAACAAATCCGCGTTAAATAGAAAATTTTGAAACTTTAATACCAACAACAAAACCAATCCCAACCCAAGCCAAAATCCCAATTCCCATTGAGGTTTAAAAGTCACAAACCGGAACAGCCCACGTCGAATATAAATAACGACAAGTCTCCGTAGGTCAGATTATAAATCAGAAACAGTGTGAAAGAACGGACCTGAAAGAGGATGGTAAGGCGAGCCAGAGGCGCCGTGCAGGTTTTTCCAAAAGCACCCGCAATACCACCGGCGAGAAGCTGTTGGACCGTGCCAATCTGAGAGTTCTGTTTCAGTGATTGGTTCGTGTGGTTGTGCTGCTGCAAAAATTTCCGGTCGACGACGCTACCATGAGCAGAGTTCAGAGCTCTCTGCTCTCCTTCGACAACCACACCAACTCGAGCTTCCATTGAAGTATCGGGCTTCAAAGGCAGGCAACAAATCTCAGAGACCCCAAGAATCGGGAAAATGGGGAGATCATCGGGTCAAGGAATGTTTATCGAAAGAGAGAAAGTGAAACGGAAAGGGAAACCCTACTCAGAAGGAATATTCTGCGTTAACTTCTAAAACGCATGAGATAAACAGTCACGTCTGACATTTTCGAGGACTTTTGTAAGCTCCAAGAGATGAAGGTACGATTTGGATACTTGATTCTTTTTTTCTTTCTTTTTTTAAGCAAATCTAATTCATTCCATAAACTTAATACAAAGGAAAGTAGCAATTTAATTATGAGGGTCCTTTAAAAAATCTAGAAGACATTGCGGAATCCGGTTGAGGGTTATGTTTCCGTACATTTTGTTAGAACCCGCCCATTGGGCCAAATCATGCGAGTATAAATTCCGAGACTCATGAATTTTTTTTTTGCAGTAAACTAATCAAACTCTTGGATCTTAAAGTGGATATCTCTAGTGGGGTTGTCTGCATTGCCCAATCTATTGCTGCTTTTGGGTTGTTGATGGTTGATTTTGCTTGTGATAAATCTCCCTTTATGAAGATTCTCTTGAGACCTATGTTTGCTACCTCAATTATTGCCATTAGTGCTACTGATATTTCTCCTATATTGGAATTTGTATTATGGATAAATTTTGCTTGTGTAAATACTGGAGTGCCCGTTTCTGACCTGCATATAATTGCTATGGTGCTTCCATTTTGTATGATGGCAACATCAAAGAGAGTGAGAAGCAACCGTTTGGTGGGGGTGCCAATGGGGTTCCTGATGGGATTCTGTTATGCTCCAGGCAACAATGTGTTCCTTGATTTTTTCTGTGGCCATTGTGACAAAACCAGTAATGGAGTGGCATCGAGAACCATGTGTTGTTTGGTTTCTAATAAACCAGATGTTATCTGTGGCAAGGGCTACAAAATTTTGAAAAGGGTGAGAGTCTTGGGGTATTCCTAGCTTCCTTGTTGGATTTATGATGATTGAAATCCAATGATAGATGGAGTGATGTGCGAAGGTTTCAATATTAATAGGCCACCTAGACTGTCTCCAGAGAATCCAGGAAAAAGGGCATTTGAAGAATATGTGAGTTATATTCTCATCCTCCATTTTGCACAAAAGACAAAGATCTTGATTATCTTCCATTAGAATGAATCTTTTAAGGATGGATTTGGTAGAAAGAATTTGATGCTTTACTTTCCAAAGAAAATGTTTTAAACGATCTTGTATTTTAATCTTCCACAATTTTTTCCAATCTTCATCTAGGATTTGCAATTGATTTTGGTTTTGAGGACAAACAAGAGCTGAGTAGGCTTATTTAATCGAGAAGAATAACCCAGTTGTATGATTATTCCATTTGAGCTTGTCTTCCATAGAGGAGTAGTTCACAGTGGAAGGAGGGATTTTTTTAATGGCATTGACGGATTCTGGAGTGAAGAGGGCTTAGAGTAAAAGAGCATTCCATCTTCTTGGCTCCTCTAGTATTAATTATGCCACTTTCATTTTCGGCTCAATATTGTTGATATTGGGATTAAGGAGTGGTGTTAGAGTCGGCAAGTCCGGAATCTAGGAATGAGACCACACTCTTATAGTTGTTCCATTGTTGACTTGGAAACATCTACTGTTCTTTACAAAGTCTCTTTGCTTTAAGAGACCTTTCCAAAATCAGGAGTCAAAAGGTTTGGATCTTACTTCATCAAAATGGGTGCTTTTCAAGTATTTACTGGTCAAGAACTTTTTCTAGAGAGTACTCATGTTTGTCATCAAAGACAAGGCAAATTTTGATATGAGAGCTTTATTGAAAATAGAGAACTTTATTATACCCAAACAGAGAACTATATTGAGCTCCAAGCTTTTGGGGTAAATTTTCGAGCGCTCTAATTATCATATCCCCACCAGAAGTTGCGATAGGAATTATCCATTTGTTTTGTGATAGTGGCAGGCATACAAAGTGTTGAACCCAAGGTTTCAAGTTTCATGTGATTATAAATCTACACATGAATTTTGATGATAACAAATGAATTCAAAGAATAAAAGAGTTTCAATCTCAAGTTGTCTACGCAATAGAGTCGAGCACATCAACAAACCAAGCATGAGCAAGAATGAAACAAATTCACATTAAAGTCATAGAGTAATGTTGTAAATCTCTTAAAATTCGAAATTAGGATTAATGCTCAAAATTAATATTTTATCATAAAACATTAAAATACATTTTTCACATGTGCATGAATATTTTTGAAAATTAAATTTGAAAATTTTGAAAGATGATTGATTGTCATCTTTTACATGTGCATGCCTTGATTAAAGTGTTGAATTTTGAAAATATTAAAGATGATTGATTGTCATCTTTTACATGTGCATGTCTTGATTAAAGGGTTAAATTTTGAAGATATTAAAAATGATTGATTATCATCTTTCACATGTGCATGTTTTATTTGAATATTTTCAAAAGTGATTGATACTTTTTTAGACTTATACAAAAGGTAGATGATTTTGTTTGAAAATTTTGAAAAGTAAAGTGTGCTCCTTTTGTCATATACAAAAAGTAGAAGATTAGGTTTGAATTTTTTGAAAAAGAAAATGTGCTCCTTTTGTCATATGCAAAAAGTAAAAGATTAGGTTTGAATTTTTTTGAAAAAGAAAGTGTACTCCTTTTGTCATATGCCAAAAGTAAAATATTAGGTTTGATTTTTTTGAAAAAGTGAATGATGTTGTATTTGACAAATGAAAAAGAAGAACCTTTTATTTGAATTTTTTGAAAAAGTGAATGATGTTATTTTTGACATGTGAATCTTTTTGAATTTGAATATGAAATCTCATATACCTATAAATAGATCATTTGAGAGCTTCACATTCACAACACCAAGAGCATACAACATTCATTCAAAACTTTCATTATCTCTTCTTTAAGCATTGAGCCTTAATCCTTATTCATTTTGAGAGATATAGTTTGCGCTGTATTGTTCTTATTTCACTCATTAAGGAGTGTTTTCTGATAACCTACCCACTATCAGCTCTTGTATCAGTAAAAGGGTGTGTATAACCCTTGTGCATGTAGAAAGTGTTCTACATAGGGAATAGTTAAATCACCACGTGTAAGGTGATTGCAAGTGTAGAGGGTGTTCTACACGGATCCTTTGTAGCGGTGTTGTTCAAAAGTGTATTAGGTTTCTATCTCCACCTGAAGGAGGTTGAATAGTGAATTTAGGGATCATCAAGGGGTAGCTTGAGGTAAGGACGTAGGTAGTGGGGCCGAATCTCATTAACATACTGACTTTGCTTCTCTCTTACCCTTACTCTTTATATTTATTACTGTTTCGTATTTTGTTTATATTTTATATTGTATATTTGATTTATAATTGTTATTTTTTTAAATATAACTCAATTCACCCCCCTCTTGTGTTAGTCATCTGGGCAACAATTGGTATCAGAGCTAAGAGCTCTATTATAAGATTAACTATATTTTGAGTTAAGATCTTATGGCTAACATTGCAGCTTCATTTGGTGAAGGTCAATCTAGCAGTCGGCCTCCACTCTTTTGTGGACATAATTACTCATTCTGGAAAGTTAGAATGAGAATATTTCTTCAAACTCAAGGTAGAGAAATATGGAAATGTATTGTAAATGGACCTTATATTCCAACAAAAGTGGTTGATGGAGTAAAGGTCAAAAAGGAAGAAGAAGAGTTTGATCGTGAAGACGATAGACTTTATACATTAAATTTAACTGCTATGAATTTATTATATAATGCTCTTACTGGAAATGAGTTTAATAAAATAATGAATTGTGCTACGGTAAAAGAAATTTGGAATAACTTGGAAGTAACTTATGAAGGAACTTCGCAAGTCAAGGAATCAAAAATTTATATTCTTACTCATGAATATGAAATGTTTAAGATGAATGATGATGAATCTATTTCTAGTATGCATACTCATTTTACTAACATCATAAACAGCTTAACAGCTCTTGGCAAAGTTTAATCTAAGGTGGAGATAGTAAGAAAAATTCTCAACTCTTTACCAAAACGTTGGGAATCAAAAGTTACAGCAATTCTTGAAACTAGAGACCTCAAGAAACTTGAAGTCAATGAACTCATCGGGTCACTTATCACCCATGAGTACACATTGAAAAGAGGAGAAAAAGAAAGAAAGCCAAAGAAGAGCTTAGCACTTAAAGTTGTTCCTCATGAAAGTGAAAGTGATGAAAATGAGGAAAATAAAGATAAGGATGAAGAAGTTGCGATGATAACAAGAAGAATTCAGAGGTTCTTAAAGAAAAATAAAACTCATCCGAGGAAATCCTTCAAAAAGTTTTCTAAGAAAGATTCAGGTAAAAATGACACTTTAATTTGTTATAAATGCAATAAGCCTGGTCATATCAAGCCAGATTGTCCTCTGCTAAAGAAAGATCGAAACAAGGGCAAGAAATCACTGAAAGCTATATAGGATGATGATTCAAGTAGCTCAGATAGTGAAACAAGCAATGAAGAATCAGCAAATCTTTGTCTTATGGCTAAAGATGACATTGAGGTAACAAATCTTGATAATATTGAAAATCCTTCATATGAAGAATTGCAAAATGTTTTAGAAGAGGTTTATGAGGAATTTGAAAAATTGGGTATCAAATATACTGTTTTGAAAAAAAAAAATTCTTCTTTAACAAATGAAATTGAGATTTTAAGAAAAGAAAGTATTATTTTGAAAGATGAAAATCTTGAATTGAATAAGAAGAAAACCGATTTAGAAAATATTGTTGAAAACTTTACGAATGGAAAAAGAAATTTTGAAAAACTTCTTGGTAGTCAAAGATGTGTTGTTGATAAGGCAGGTTTGGGATATATGTCAAAACAAAAATACAAACCTTATAAAAATTTCTTTGATAATCCTTCTACATCAAAAATCAATAATCAAAATTATTTTCATAAAAATAATTATGTCAAAAAAAATTATTATTATAATCATTCAAGTTCTTCATATATGTCACATGCTATTTGCAATTTCTGTAATAGAAATAGTCATAATTATCATATTTGTCCAATTAGAAGAAATCATACAATAACTATTATGGTCATATGAGTATCTAAAAATCTTGTTTCTTCTAATACTAATAAATAAAGGACCCAAAAAACTTGGGTACCAAGAAAAATCATTTTAATTGTTTTTATAGGTATGCATGAAGTCATCCACAAGCAAAAACAAGTGGTTTTTAGATAGTGGATGTTCAAGACACATGACGGGAGATAAGACTAAGTTCTTTGATCTTAGATCTAAAGAAGAAGAACACGTGACATTTGGAGATAACTCGAAAGAGAAGATCGTGGGAATAGGTAAAATTAGTAATGAATCTTCTCTCATAATTTAAGATGTTCTACTTGTTGAAGGTTTAAAACATAATCTTTTGAGCATAAGTCAATTATGTGATAAAGGATTTACAATTACTTTCAAAATGGATAAGTGCATTATTTTGAATGATCATGATTGTAATATTTGTTTTATTGCTTTTAGAAAAAATAATATTTATACAATTGATTTTGAAGAAATTACCTCACAAGATGCTATTTGCTTTTCAGTTCAAAATGAAACTAGTTGGTTATGGCATAGAAGATTAGGTCATGCCAACATGGAACTTATTTCCAAACTTTCAAAAAATGATCTTGTGAGAGGTTTACCAAAAATAAATTTTCTTAAAGACAAAATTTGTGATACATGTCAATTTGGTAAACAAACAAAAACTTCTTTTAAAACTAAGAAACATATTTCCACTACTAGACCATTGCAACTGATACACATGGATTTTTTTGGACCAAATAGAGTTGCAAGTCTAGGAGGAAAATATTATCCATTTGTTATTGTTGATGATTTCTCTAGATATACTTGGGTCATCTTTCTTGCTCATAAAAATGAGACACATAATGCCTTTACCAAGTTATGCAAAAGAATTCAAAATGAAACGGGCTATACTATTTCAAGTATCCGAAGTGATAGGGGAAAAGAGTTTGTTAATAAAAATATTGAAATATTTTGTGATGAAAATGGTTTTGTGCATAATTTCTCTGCTCCTCGAACTCCTCAACAAAATGGGGTAGTAGAGAGGAAAAATAGATCTCTTCAAGAAATAGCAAGAACAATGTTCAAATAGAACAACTTGCCTAGTTATTTTTGGGCCGAAGCGGTAAGTACTGTATGTTATGTTATAAATAGAGTTATGCTAAGGTCTAAGTTAAATAAAACCCCCTATGCGCTTTTGAATGAGAAAAAGTCCAACATTGGTTACTTTCATGTATTTGGATGCAAATGTTTTATTTTGAATGACAGGGATAATTTAGGCAAGTTTGATGCAAAATCTGATGAAGGTATCTTTCTCGGGTATTCTACTAATAGTAAAGCTTATAGAGTATTCAATATAAAGACTTTGACTGTACAAGAATCTATGCATGTAGTATTTGATGAATCTAATTCTCCACTCTCCAAGAAATCTATTGATGAAGAAACAGGAGGTATAAATAACACGGAAAGTCTCAATCTCAACAAAGAGAAAACAATAGAGGAAGTTCAACATGGAGCCATCAGGAAAGATTATCAAAATTTAATACAAGATGCAACCAAACAGTGAAAATTTATGAAAGATCATCCAGTGGAACAAATTTTGGGAGAACCTTCATAAGGTGTAAGTACTCGATCATCTCTTAGAAATATTTGCAATCATACTGCTTTTCTATCTCAAATTGAACCCAAAAAATTGATGACGCACTTCTTGATGAATCTTGGATTCTAGCTATGCAAGAAGAGTTGAATCAATTTGAAAGAAATGATGTTTGGACACTTGTCCTAGACCCAAAAATCATACTATTATTGGAACAAAATGGATTTTTAGAAACAAGAAAGATGAGTCCGGAGTCATTAGTAGAAATAAGGCTCGACTTGTAACCCAAGGTTTTAATCAAGAAGAATGAATCGATTATGATGAGACATATGCACCTGTCGCAAGATTAGAAGCTATTCGAATGCTACTTGCATATGCTTGTTATAAAGATTTCAAACTTTGTCAAATGGATGTTAAAAGTGCTTTCTTAAATGATTTTATAAATGAAGAGGTATATGTTGAGCAATCTCCAGGTTTTGAAAATCATATTTCCCCAAATCATGTTTTCAAACTCACAAAAGCACTATATGGACTTAAACAAGCTCCTAAAGCTTGGTACGAGAGACTCAGTGGTTTCTTGATTGAAAAAGGTTTTTCAAGAGGAAAAATCGACACAACTCTTTTCATTAAATATGAAAATGATGATATTCTTTTGATTCAGATTTATGTTGATGATATGATATTCAGTGCTACTAATGAAAATATGTGTCATGTTTTTGCTAAGACTATGCAGGAAGAATTTGAGATGAGCATGATGGGAGAACTTACATTCTTTCTCGGATTGCAAATTAAGCAAGCAAAAAGTGGGACATTCATCAATCAATCAAAATATATTAAGGAATTACTGAAAAAGTTTGGGATGGAAAATGCTAAGGAAATTAGAACACCAATGAGCCCATCAACTAAACTTGATAAAGAGGAACCCGGTAAGACAGTTGACTCGAAGATATATCGAGGTATGATTGGTAGCTTATTATATTTAACAGCCAGTAGACCAGATATTATGTTTAGTGTGTGCTTATGTGCACGCTTTCAATCATCTCCAAAAGAATCACATTTAATTACAGTTAAGCGCATTCTTAGATATCTTAGTGGTACAATTAACCTAGGGTTATGGTACCCTAAGCACACATCTTTCGATCTAATCAGCTATACAGATGCAGATTATGCTGGCTGTAAAATAGATCGAAAAAGCACTAGTGGAGCATGTCATTTCTTAGGTCATGCACTAGTTTCCTGGTTTAGTAAAAAATAAAATTCTGTTGCACTATCTACTGCTGAGACAGAATATGTTGCTGCGGGTAGTTGTTGTGCTCAAGTTCTCTACATGAAGCAACAACTTGAAGATTTTAAACTCATGTGTAATCACATTCCAATCAAATGTGATAATACAAGTGCTATAAATCTTTCAAAGAACCCAATACAACATTCTAGAACTAAGTATATTGAAATAAGATATCATTTTCTTCGAGATCATGTGCAGAAAGGCGATATAGTACTAGAATTCACAAACACACACGATCAGTTAGCAGATATTTTCACAAAACTTTTATCAGAAGATAGATTATGTATGATCAGAAGAGAAATAGGTATGATGCATGCTATGAATGTCTCTTAAAAGATAGACCAGAGTCAATAAAAATAAAGATAGATTTTTTAAATACTTTTACATAAACTTGAGATTCTTAGCCTCATATTTGAGACGCTCATTCTCTTCATACAATATCATGTTATTCTTATCCATGGGAACCGGCAAGCGGAATGAAGAATCTAATAAAGATTTCAACTGTTTATTCTTCTGCCGAATGATTCCTTCCCTTGTGTGAGACTCTTGAACAATTCGTTGAAGTACAACAATTTGTTTTTTGAGCTTTTCAACTTCATGATTTTTGGTTTGTAGCCGTTGAGAAAAAGCAACAATAGAGGAAGAGGAGCGAGTTCCAAGACTCACCAAGTCATAAATAGCATCAGAATCTGACTTATTAGTCAGATTATTATTTTCTTGCTGCAACATGGCACCAATGACAGCTGCAGAAAGGACAGGAGGTTGAGATGCAAAATGCCTCATGGATGGATTTAGAGAAATGTTAGAAGAATAAGCCATTGAGAAAAGAATAGAAGGCTTAAAACGAGAATGTTGAAGGAATGCAGATAAGTTATAGAAATGAGAAGAAAACCTGATGCGGATTGGATGAACTTCAGACTGATTTTATAGAGATAGCATAAAGAACAAGACAAGCTATCATCCAAGTCAAAGAGCAATGTATTTTTTCCCGATCGGTGAAAATGACATTTTTTAGAAACTCGGAGCCTTCAATCTCGTTTGTCAACAACATCAGGCGATTTTTTCAAATCTCCAGCCGCACTTGTCGGGTCACGGACAGATGAAATTTATTTATTTTTTTCAACTATCTACAGTGACTATTAAACGTATCGTTTTCTTCAGTCTATTTACTTGCTATCGATCCTTTTTAATGATGCCAAAAAGGGGAGAAGTTTTAGACTAGAACATTAACATTGTTTAAATTGCTAAAGTTGTTATATATGCTTGGAATTATATTTATACTTTTGCTTGAAAAACTAACGCATATTTTCAGGGGGAGTTTAAGTATTAATACAGGTTTCAAGTTCTATCAAGTATTTGTCATCATCAAAAAGTGGGAGATTGTTGAACCCAAGGTTTCAAGTTTCATGTGATTATAAATCTACACATGGATTTTGGTGATAACAAATGAATTCAAAGAATAAAGGAGTTTCAAACTCAAGTTGTCCACACAATGGAGTCAAGCACATCAAAGAACCAAACATGAGCAAGAAGGAAACAAGTTCACATTAAAGTCATAGAGTAATGTTGTAAATCTCTTAAAATTTGAAATTAAGATTAATGTTTAAAATTAATATTTTATCATAAAGCATTAAAATACATTTTTCACAGGTGCATGAATATTTTTGAAAATTAAATTTGAAAATTTTGAAAGATGATTGATTGTCATCTTTTACATGTGCATGCCTTAATTAAAGGGTTGAACTTTGAAAATATTAAAAATGATTGATTGTCATCTTTTACATGTGCATGCCTTGATTAAAGGGTTGAACTTTGAAAATATTAAAGATGATTGATTGTCATCTTTCACATGTGCATGTTTTATTTGAATATTTTTAAAAATGATTGATACTTTTTTAGACTTATACAAAAGGTAGATGATTTTGTTTGAAAAATTTGAAAAGTAAAGTATGCTCCTTTTGTCATATACAAAAAGTAGAAGATTAAGTTTGAATTTTTTGAAAAGGAAAGTGTACTCCTTTTGTCATATGCAAAAAGTAAAATATTAGGTTTGAATTTTTTGAAAAGGAAAGTGTGCTCCTTTTGTCATATGCCAAAAGTAAAATATTAGGTTTGATTTATTTGAAAAAGTGAATGATGTTGTATTTGACAAATGAAAAAGAAGGCCTTTTATTTGAATTTTTTGAAAAAGTGAATGATGTTATTTTTGACATGTGAATCTTTTTTAATTTGAATATGAAGTCTCATATGCCTATAAATAGATCATTTGAGAGCTTCACATTCACAACAGCAAGAGCATACAACATTCATTCAAAGCTTTCATTCTCTCTTCTTTAACCATTGAGCCTTAATCCTTATTCATTTTGAGAGATATAGTTTGCGCTGTATTGTTCTTATTTCACTCATTAAGGAGTGTTTTCTGATAACCTACCCACTATCAGCTCTTGTATCAGTAAAAGGGTGTGTATAACCCTTGTGCGTGTAGAAAGTGTTCTACACAGGGAATAGTTAAATCACCACGTGTAAGGTGATTGCAAGTGTAGAGGGTGTTCTACACGGATCCTTTGTAGCGGTGTTGTTCAAAGGTGTATTAGGTTTCTATTTCCACCTGAAGGAGGTTGAATAGTGAATTTGGGGATCATCAAGGGGTAGCTTGAGGCGAGAACGTGGGCAGTGGGGCCGAACCTTGTTAACATACTGAGTTTGCTTCTCTCTTACCCTTACTCTTTATATTTATTACTGTTTCGTATTTTTTTTATATTTTATATTGTATATTTGATTTATAATTGTTATTTTTTTAAATATAACTCAATTCACCCCCCTCTTGTGTTAGTCATCTGGGCAACACAAAGGGTGGACATAGTGTATGAAGGGATAGTATTTGTCACTAAGTGTATTAGGGTTGTTCTTCTTGCTTAGGAGAGAATCTTTGTTTTCCAACCTTGGAGTCAACTTTAAAATTTTTCCTTAATTTCCTAAAATTTTTGTTTTTTTCCTACTCCTAAGTAGAGTGGGAGTCCAAGGTATCTCAATTTTGGTGGAGATATTATGTAATTCAGAATCTCTTTTATTTCACTGAGGGTCTAATTTGGAGTGTTGGTGCTAAAGTGGATTGAAGATTTTTTATGATCGACTCTCTGACCAGACCAGGACTTGTAAGTATCAAAACAAGTAGCAAAGGTTTCATCATTTTGAGTAGTCGGCTCTCTAAATAGAATCAGGTCATCAACGAAAAGGAGGTGAGAGATTGATGGAGCTCTTCTAGATTAATTGATACCTTTAATATTATTCAACAATTCTTCCCTTTCAATCAGTCTTGACATCACTTCACTCCCAAGAATAAAAAGGAATGAGGAAAGAGGGTCCCCTTGTCATATTCAACATAATGGACAAAGAAAGCTAGTGGTTGATCCATTTATGAGGATGGAGTAAGTGACTGTAGATATACATTCTTTGATCCAGTTAATCCAAATTTGATTGAACCCAAAAGCCTTGAAGATTGATATGATAAAAGGCCATTCTATATAATTAAAGGCTTTCTCCATATCAATCTTAATGGCCATTAAGACTTTGCCTACCCCGCTTCTTCTTTAATGAGCAGAAAATTTCTTGGGCCATGATGATATTTTCTTGAATAAGTCTTCCTGGAACAAAAGCCGTTTGAAATGGAGATATGATTTTTGGCAGAATGGTTTTGAGTCTATTCGCTAGAATTTTTGCAATTATTTTATAATAGACATTGGAAAAACTTATTGGTCGGTAGTGATGAGGAGCATTTGAGCTATCATTTTTTGGAATAAGGGCAATGTTGGTATGCTTTCATTCTTTGAGAAGCTTCCCTTGAGTAAAAAAATTGGTGATTGCCACTAAAATGTCCTCTTTTATAACATCCTAGTAGAATTTATAAAAAAAAAAATACTTGTAACATCAAGCCCTGGAGCTTTGGTGGGAGGAGTTTGACCTATTGCATTTAGAATTTCTTCCTTAGAGGGAATTTGACGGAGAACTTGATTTTCTGCGTCCGTAATAATTTAAGGAAAGAGGTTATCAAGATCTTCTGGAAAATCAGGATTTGATGTTTTAAAATTTTTTTTGAAATGGTCCTGAAAGATTTGCTTATGTTCTTTTGGTCCGAGGTCCATTGACAAGGTCCAATTTTGAGACATTCAATTTTGTTTTTTCTCCTTCTTATTGAGGTTGAAACATGAAAAAATTTTGTGTTAAGATCCGTTGTAGTAAGCCAATAACCCTAGATTTTTTGCCCCAAAGGGATTCTTCTCTTCTCAAGAGTTCATTAAGGTTTTCGTTTAAGCTTTCTTCCCTATTGTTATTATCAAGATTTGGGTTTTGACTTTGAATCATTGCAATGGCTGAGTTAATTTTTTTTATCTCAATTTGAATATGACCAAAGTAGTCTTTGTTCCATTGTTTAAGAGCCAATTTTATTGCTTTCAACTTTTTTGAAAGGACATAAGCCGGGGCACTGTTGATTTGCATATTACAGGCTCTTTTAACAATTTCAACACTAGAGGAATCTCTATTCGAATTCCTCAAATTTAAAAGACTTTGGAGAGTTGTGAGGACTTGTTGTGTCAAGAATTATGGGAGAATGATCGAGGCGGATCTAGTGAGAATATTAATAGTGGCATTAGGGAAAATATTGCTCCATTGGAGGTTCATGATGCCTCAATCAAGTCTTTCATGAATATTATGAGAGCCAGGTCTATTATTAGACTAGGTGAATTGTGGACCAGAAAATCCTAGATCTATCATTCCATGAATATCCATATAGAGCTGGAGACCTGAATGATTCGAGGTGCTTTCTACCGATCTATCCCTTATTTTTTCAGCTTGATTTAGAATAGAATTGAAGTCTCCTATTGCTAAAATAGGACCAGGGTAAGCTTCACTTATAGAATTGAGTTTATCCCATAAATTAATTCTTTTTGAAAGCTGGGCTGGGCAATACACAAGATTCAACAACCAAGGGTTATGACTCGAACCCGAATAAACCAACATAGATAATATATTAGGAAATATTAACAACATCAATGTCTACACCTTTGCACCATAGAAACAAGAGACCACCCAATTTCCCTGAAAGGGGACTATGAACATAATGGGAAGAAAAAGCGAGCCTATTTACAATAGATGTAGTATTCACATGCTGAAATAAAGTCTTCGAGAGAAAAATTGCATCTAGATTTTGGATCCTGATGTTGGCCTTCAAACTTCTTATTGCACATGGCTGGCCTAAGCCTCGACAAGTCCATGCAAGTAGCTTCATAGGTGAGTTGGTGGTAGTTTGGACCCTACCACATTTGTCACTAGATTTAGAAGGAACAAATTCATAATCTGAGCTACAAAAGAGTTACCCGATTGTTCCTGATTTGGCTTCTTATACGGACCAAATATGCTGTTCTTCAAGAATCTGACTGCTGCTCTCAAATTTTTTTCCTCCTTTCTTCATTGTTTTCAATTGCTTTGATGTGTTGTCAACTTCTTTGAAATTATCTTAATACCTAAACATAACCTTAGTCTCAACATAAAAACTAAACAAAAGATATAAATTATAATAGTAATGTTGTCATTTTCTCATCATTTCATTACGTGATATTAAATTATTAGAGACAGTTTATTATATTCAATTTGTGAGTCAATCATTTAATACCAGATCATGATATATTTAGGGAATGATTATAAATAGATGATAACTATAAAGTTTTCAAGTTATCAAAGATTCAAGTTCACATCTTCCTTTCCCAATCCAACCCATCTAAATACAATACTAAGGCTCTGTTTGGATGTTGAATTAAGTTGAGTTCTTTATGAATAGTAATTAATTAAGATGGTGGAGTTAGTTTTGTGGGGCTCATCTAAAATGAGTTTAAATGTATTTGAATGTTAAGATGGGTTTAAATATATTTATGAAAAGTTGAAAAGGTTGTAGATTGTACGTGTAAAGAAGTATTGACTTAAAAAATATTGTAGGTCTCACGTGTAAAGAAGTTTTGAATTGAGCTGAGTTTAGTAATTTGAGAGTTGAATGTTTGGTTATTAGAATAAACTAAATCGATCCAAATTAAGTCTACGTTAGGACCTAAGTTATCTTCTCAAAATTTGTAGTGAAAACTAATGTAAGCTAGTTGTGTGTGTGCCCATTTTATTGGCAGACAAATAATGAGAAAAAACAAAAACAAAAAAATGTTTGATGAAAATTCACGTGTAAAATTTCATTATTAGGGTTGCAGGCCCATAAATCTTCTCTTTATTACAGTGCTAACGAACTTCTAGTTCTAGGGTAAAGATTTGGAGCCCATAGAGTAATCAGGCTTCAACTGACCGGGCCCAACCTAATCTTGGAAGTTCTCTATGTCTATCATGGGAGAATCTGGGGAACACTCATTACAAGGCCTACCAACGAAACCGGCCCAGATTGTGCCAGTTAGGACCGCTGTCGAGTCGACGACCATCTTGATCCGAGCACACCTCGTGAGTCACGGGTGATGTCTTTTTTCCATAAACATTTTTGAAAGGAAAAATGTAGTTACAATACACTAATATATACATTAATTTAATATGATTGGTTAAAAAATAAATTTTATTAAAAATAGTACTAATTTAAATTTTAAATATAAAGAAATTAATATTGATACGCAGATTAGTATGAGACTTTACTTTACCTAACAAAACTCTTTTTGAAAAGTCATATTTTTTTTAAAATAGAATTTATTTAATTTTGTATTTAGAATATGAAAAGAACGGTTCAGCAAAAAAATTTTAATAGAATAATTAATTTGATCAATGTTAAAAGTATTAAGGAGCAAAAAAACATAATTTCAAAGCACAAATAATAATTTTATTTTAAAACAAATTGCATGAATTATTTATATATTAAAAAATTACAAGAAAATTAGAAAGATACATATGGTTTGCCCCCACCCACCCATTCTAAAATAAAAAAGAAAGAAATACTGCATCCTAAACAGTAATCACACTCAACCTGATCAAGAACACGAGCCTCGAATCACCCGCCAGCTTTTGCTGTCCTCGATCGTTTGTGCGGGGCATAGAATTCACTTTCGACAACTGTGCTTGTAATATGATAAGATACCCAATATATTAATTAACCAAGAATGATCGCTGAAATCATTACGAAACAAGCTTTTCCTAATGGGTAAAACCACACTGCATTCAAAAAGCAAAAAGATTTGCTTTGCTACTCTTTTTCCGGATTTGCTCCAAACCAAAAATTGTCGTTTTCTCCAATCGTAAATTTTAAATTTTCTATTCTATACGTCCTGGCTTGTAAACATTCCACCGAACTTTGACTTGTTATTTTTTAATATTTTTATTTTAAAATTTAAAAAATTAGAATTGAAATTTAAAAAACTTAAATTATTATTATATTGTGTAAAAATTTAAAAAAATATAATAATAAAATGAGATAGATTTGAGAGTATGGATAGCCCACACTGTGATTTCCTGCCTTGTTCTACCATGCCACTGTCTGATCGATGTTTGGAATATACTCGGTAAACGAGAAAAGCTCCAAACGAGTAGAGAGAGAGACAGAGAGAGAGAGAGAGAGGACCTAAGCGATACGGGATAGGGTCGCTTTTAAAATGAGAGCACTAGTTGGTCACAAGGGCAGTCTGACCTACATCAGCTTGGCCTAGGAGATGGTATATTTTCCGTATCATATAAAATTTATACATGGATTTTACAAGAAGTGAAGTTTATTTTGTGGGGTGTCTTTAAGAGAACGTATGCAATGCGAGGTGATCATGATGTAAAAATACCTTTTACAATAACAGGCTTCTCTTTCTATGGAGTTGGTAATTAGAGCACATCTAACTGAGGAATTAACATATATATCCAATTAATTAAATGACGTTCAGACAGATCTAGAACTGAACATATATGATATTCAGCCCACAAAATCATGTAATAGTTGCCCCCCAATAACATCTCCGAAATTCCTATTATGTGATTCAAAACCTCCCATAACGTATCCCTCGCCATTTGTCTCAAGGCCGAGGCCAATGCGTTGAGCTGCTGCATTGTTGGGAAAGTTCTCTGATAAACCAATCCCATTATTCTGATGAAGACCCAATGTTAGAGAAACACCACCACTTCCACCTGCCATGTTCACACCTACACCTACACCAGTATGAGAATGACATGAGAAATTGGAGCATAAGTTATGTGGTTCCTCGCTCCCAACCAGATGAGGTATATCAGGAACTTCATTTCTGGTGCGTTTTGATGGGGTGTCTTGGACCCTTTGGTTAGAAGAGGTTGGGTTGTTGGATCCATGTGTGTTTGCCGAACTTAAATGATCATTTGATCTGCTGGCAGTTCGCTCATCCCTTTGTGAAGCTTTTTGGGCTTCCCGTGTTTCTAGTGTATGAATTTCTTCCACCATCGGCTTCCAAAGCCTTACTCTTGCATTGATAAACCAGTTAGAAACCTGGCTCACAATAGAAAATGTCAAAACCAATTGAACATCCACCTCAGATCCACGTGAACATGAAATGAGTGAAAATGAAACACAACACTAGGGTTTGTGAAGGAATGGCACACCTGGCTCCGTGATAGGCCAGTTTCTTTAGCCAACATTAACTTGTCTGTATCAGTTGGATAACTGTAACATAACATAGTAAACGGTGAGAATGTCAACAAATCATGAATGAGGGCGTGGGGGAGGGATCGAAGGATGATTAGTTATTCCATTTGTGGAACTTTATATTTCATGATCATTAACCAGCTAATTAAACTACTTACGGATGCAAAAAGTGTTCAAACAACCATGCCCTGAGAACGGTTACAGCTCGTTCAGGAAGCCCCCTCTGGGGTCGCCAAACAGGTTGGTTTTCCAGGAATCCTGAACCGTGTACAGGTCTCTGACAATAAAGTCCTCTGTCATTATTCCCAGATCTTGAAGCTTCATCTTTCCCATGTGTTCCATGATCACGAGCCTTATTGGTGAACTGAAGTTGGTCAGTAATCGCATTCTTTAAGCACCTGAAATGCTTGGACATAGCTTTGACAGCCAAGTTCGCATAGGGGGCAGCATTGCCTAGCCCAGCAACATTCTCAAATGATGTTACTACAGCCTGCATCTGTTCATAGTATTGCTTGTACCGCCTGTAAACCTAGTGGAAATGAGAAAACTGTGAAAAAAATACTCAAGAATGGAACAAGATAATCATATCCCATCAAATTATCCATTTATCCTCTATTTTTTTTATTTTTTTGCAAGTCATTATTCATTTCTTTTCTTTTACTAAGAACTTGAGATTATTCTACAGGTTATAAGAAGACTGCAAGCCGCCATGCAGTTCAAAACAACCCATTTCTCATTGCAGCCATTTTTGCTAAAAATTGATGCGCGCTGGGTAGAAAAGAAAAACACTATATTTCCCTTCATGACATTATAATTAACATGGAATGGTTCCAAAGGAGTTACACCTACTATAATTAGTTAGTCTACTAATGAACAGGAATCTATCCTGTGGCCAGGGCCCAAACAAATGAAAAAGGCAACAAAGCATACAAGATTATTACAGCTTCACATGCACAAAGGCATCCACTTAATTAGCTGCAACATGTTTTATATTAGGAAAAAGAGTAGAAAATCACCCAAAACAATACTCATTGAATGTGGTACACACCACAATCATTTCTTATATAGTTAATGCTCGTTCTCATCTACCTGTAATCATTATAAATGTGTGTGGGTTTTCCTTTTTCATAGCTGTTTACGACTTAAATGGGACTACTGAAATCACTATCCAGAAAAGGGCATCCACCTCAAGCCAACTTACACTTAACCCCGGCTGATTGGATCATTTACATGATATTTTCCTTTTTCTTTGTTCTAAGTAATATTTGATATATTTAAACAATTTTTTAATTTTATAATATTTTTATTCATCTTTTTCTCTCCTCTATCTCCAAACTCAATATAACTTTTTAACTCAAACTATTTCACTAATATATTCACAACCCATTTCACTACTATTCACAGAATTCTCATACCATCTTACTACCCAAGCATGCCTTTAGTTAGTAATTGAGCTACTTATATATAAAATGGATGGATATAGGGATTCTCAGAAGGTAATTTCCGGTCCTGTTCACAGATGTAAAGATCTTTGTGTATGAGAGAGGTTACTGAATTTTAAAGGCTCAAAGAACCTCACTGAATCCTATATAACGAAAGATAAAATAAGCATAACTCAAAACAAATTTGAAGTAACAAGCACTTTTATTGACCAGAAACTAAAAAAATTAATCATAATGCATCCTACTCCCAATTAGGAGTGGCTAAATACAAATTGAGACTTAAGACAAAATTTGAGGCACTCTTCATTATAATACAATAAAATATAAATTACTATATTTAATATTTTTTAAAATTTTCAATAAAATGAGGCTTTTTTTAAAATATTTTATAGGAGAGACCAACTAACTACCAACACAGATCCTCCATAATTAGTTAACATAAATGTCAGCCTAGAAACTTTAAGATAACCATGCAACCCTTGTGCGTGTGTAGTATAATTGTGAATGGATCAGTCACCTAGCCACCCTTATGGCATTCTTCTTATGGTTATTCTAATTTAATTTCGGTGAGTCAAGGCTCTGCCACAGGTGGTTCCCCGTCATAAATATATAAATAGATATATATATGTACAATAGAGGAAAACTAATTATTTGTTCTCCCCATTATCGATAAATTTAGCTTTGTAAGCTAACTCAGATTTAAGGGCACAATTACCCAATCGTGATCTCCTAAATTCAAAAGGCTGAGACCAATCAAATAATGAGCGTAGACACCTTGTCAGCTACTCATTTCGTGCTCTTTAATCATGGAATATCATATGCTTTATTTTCACACTTTATAGAAGTATAAATCTTTTCAAACCGATTCCTTCACTCACTTTATGCACATTACTCTTAAGGGTAATCCTACATAAAATCGTGAAGTCGTTTGAAAAAGATTAATCTCATATTAAAAAATTAATTTTTTTTATGTGCGTATTCGTATTTATTGTATTTATGCCCTAACAACTACAACTATCATTTCTCCCAAATTAAACTCGGTGCCAACATGTCCCCTACCAGAACTCATTCTATGGCTGTCAAACACTATAGAATGCCAATATCAGTGCATATATTCCCTACTGTCACCTTTTCCAAAAGACGATTTTGCGATCGCCAATGTTATTACGTTATCAATCTTTAAAACAGAATCTAATGCACAAAGAACACAGCTGAAGAAGCTATAAATAGTAAATTAAATAAACTTATCCATGCAACACCACAAACTGCACGTTGGTTGACTCAATGACCAATCGAGCAATCTAAAATCATTATTTATATATTTAATCGAAAAAATTCCAGAAGTTGCTACTGCAGAGACAAATCTTGGGTTTCATAGAAGAAGATGAGATTAAAAAACTATGAACCAAGTTTGCAAGAAAGAAAATCGACACAACAAAACAAAAAAACAATTATCAATTCAATGAAAAAACTGGCTTCAAAAGATGCAGCAAAAAAATGCAAAGGGGTTATGCTTCCACCCATCAAATTAGTGAAGCATACCTCATCGAGCATCGAAATCAGCCTAGACTTCTTTCTCCGAATCTCCCCCCCATCCCCACAACCAAGCGGAGTGTCTACAATCCCACTTGCACTCAGGCTCTCCATGGGAGAGTAGTCCATTAGAGACGAATCCGCTGCGATCTTTTCAGCGTAAATTCCACGACCAGCGAAATCGCATAACTCCTCTAGCAACTGTTGCGCGGGCTTCAAGAATCTCGATCCCTTGAGAACCGAAGCGTAACCCGTAAACGGCCCGAGCGGGACGGAGCTCCGCGACACATCGTTCGAGGCCGAGGCACTGCCTCCAACAATGCTGGGAATCACATACCCACATGTACTTGACCCGTATCTTTGAATATTTAGCTCCAGTGGAGGATTGCTTTGTTGGGTAGCATGAGAAGAAAGGGATAGAGACAGTGGTTCTGGCTTAAACACCACAACCTCACCACCACTATAGCTCTGATCGAAATCTCGAAGGCTCTGAAGACTTCGAGGAGGATAAAGAAAAGGGTTACTGTTAATGTCTTGGATAGAGCTCGGAATATTAGGCAAAGAGTTTTGGTGGCGATCTAAGTACGAGGGGTGAGGAGCCGAGGAAGAAGACGACGCACCGTTCATCATGCCTCCCATGAACCCCATCAGATTGACGCTTTCCTCTTTCAAAGAGCAGCCGCTTGCTTTGCAATCTTCCGCAGTGGGCCCCGAGAGCTGAAGATTCTGGTGGTGGAACTCGTGGGCGGAGGCGTTGGCGCAAGTTAGCAAATCGGTAGAGAGAAGCGCGGGATCGTAGAGAGGGAGTAAACCTGCGCAGCCTTGGAGGTTGGCCGTGGTGGTGGGTTCCACAACATCACCGTGGTGGTTCTGGGAGATGACTACTCTGAGCTTATCTCTTCTGCTCTGTTGAGGGACATGGTAGGGCTCGAAACCCTCCGCCATAGACAAAAGAAGTGGGACAGGGGAGAGAGGAGGGTAAAGAATTAAAAGCCCTAGGGGTATTATTATGGGTAACAAAGAGGAGGATAATTAGGGGAGAGAGACGCTTGAACAGTGAAAGAGATGGGGGAGGCGATGAAATGAGAGGCTATCATGATGTGATTCTGAGCTGAAAAAGTTATGGCAGAGACTGGCACGAGGTTATTAAGCGCAGCCAGGGGATACGTGAAGTGATTGAGAGAGTATTGGGAGGGAGCGTAGAGACGCATACACACGCATCTTCATACGCACTGATATCGATCTCTCTCTCTCTCTCTCTGACAGTTGAATCACTCACTCACAGACACGTACAGATTTACGACCAAATCCTCTCTCCTCTCTCCTCTCTCCTCTCTCCCTCAGGGGGAACTGGCTGTGAGAGCCCATAGCGTTTGAGGAACCGGACGATGACCGGCTATTTTCGGTAATGATTGAAATAACTGACTGTACTGTATTGTGTTGTGTTTCAGAAATTTCTGACAAGTGGAAAGGTTTCTTATTTTTGTTTTTGTCGTTATTATTATGATTTATGATTCGAGGGATATGATTTGCAAAAACTTGTGAAAATCTTTTTATAAGATTCTATTCATCATCGCTAATCGTATATTATATATAATTTTTTTTTATTTTTTAATCAAATATGTGATATATAAATATTAAATAAAAATAATTATTTAATTTAATAAAAATAATATAAAAAACATATATAAAAGATGATGAATAAAAAAAGTAATTTTTAGACTGTATTTAAATATTGAATTGAGTTAAAATAAGTTAACTTTTTTATAAATAATAGTGAGTTAAAATGATGGAATAAGTTTTGTTAGACACATTTAAGATAAGTTCAAATGTATTTAAATGTCAAAATAAGTTTAGAAATATTTACAAAAAATTAAAAAAAAAGTTATGAATTCTAAAAATAAAGAAATGTTGAGTTGAAAAAAAAGTGGTTCTTACGTGTTAATAAGTTTTGAGTTGATATGAGTTTAATAATATCATAATTGAATATTTTGATGTTATACATAGCTTAAAATTAGATTCAATTAAATAAATTTCAGATAAGTCTAACAACCAAACAAGACACTCAAAATTGAGCAATCTCAAATTCTTACGCGTCTAAATAAAGAGCAATGATATATTACAAGTTCATTATTACTGTTTTATCATTATCATCATCATTATTATTATTATTATTATTATTATTATTATTATTATTTAGTCTGGATTAAAAGTCTCAAAACATATTTTTTAAGTAGATTAAATTTTTTTAAAAATTATATAAAAAATTTATATACTGAGATTTTTAATTCAAATTTAAATAGAAAAAAGAAAGTAGCTGAATAATTAAATAAGTTTACGAGTATGATTAATCCTAAATAAAACGAGTCATGCTTACGACATATAAGAACACCTGGCTATGATACTCTTCTAAGTGGAACGCAACCTATTGTTATTTGTAATTTTAAAATAACGTATAATTTTTTAATTATATAGAAAACAATTGCACCACAGTAGATCTCGTTACGAGAAGCTGTTACACCATGTACATTCATTTAAGGTTGGTTTGGTTTTATAAGAATTATAAAATCTTATTACGACGTTATTATTATTTATTATTTTATATTAATATTTACTATTATTTAATAATATTTTTTTTATTATTGATAGAAAATTTGAGATCACTTTACTATTCAAATATAATCTTATTTAATATTTAATTTATTATTTTTGTTATTCTATTTTAATATTTAAATACGTATATATTTAAATAAAAAAAATAAAAATCAGAAATTACATATTAATTAAATAAAAATAAATGATATAAGATTTATTTACAATATTTCTATGTTATTATTGATTGGTATAGCCCTAACGACACGACCTAAGGCAGCCAGTTCAGATTTTTTTCTTTTTTTTCAGCTTCTCAAAATTATTATTGTCTTCTTTTACTCTTTGATACTTTTTTGTATTTTATATAATTATTTGAATTTTTATTACAAAATCAGAATTTTAACGTGGAGGAAAAATATGCAAAATCCAACAACTATTATATATTAAAACATTATTTGTGCCAGAACAAAGCGTACATGTGGTTTATCCTTTAAAAAAAATATAAAATTAATATAAATTTTGTATTTTATTTTTTATTTATTTTTTACTTGTATATTACATTAGTCTTCTTTCTCGAATTTTTTAACAGTAGAGTAATATAAGTAGTAACACTCAGAAAAGTAACACTGGCACAACATCACTGTCACAGTGCTCTACCGTTCAACTCATACCACCATAAATATTCTTTTTAAAAGAAAAATAATTAAATTAAATTAAAAAATCCAACCACAACTACATTTTCAATCATATTCATCATCTGTGAATTAGGCGCTTACAGTAGTACGAATTACATTACTATTTTCGAGTAGGGGAAGAGGGTTATCTCCTTCAGAAAAATAATAGATATTCAATTTTTTTTATAAATTTTTTATGTAATTATATTTTAAATTAAGGATATTTTTATAAATTGAAGTTATTTTATAAAATATTTTACAAAAATACCTTTTATTTAAAATATAATTATGTAAAATATTGCAGCTTAGGAGACTTTCCATCTTTAAATATAAATAAATAAATAAAGGGTCGGATGTCGTATTCAGAGGAAAGAGACGCGACTTTTTCTCTACTGCAAACACACAAAGGCTAATAACAATACTATGCTTAAAGTGCCAATTAGTTGAAAGGTAAAAAGAAAGTAAGGCGGGGTGGGCATCTTAAAGCAAATATCTTTAGACTTTAAGGTCATTCATTACATGCCTATCTAAATGAGATCATGCTTACATAAAATTACGGTGGGAATTCCCTATCTCTAATTACAATATTAGTCTATAATAAAAAGATTTATAAAAATAAACTTATAATTTAATGTGTTTTTATATAATACATTAGTGTTAATACGTGTTTTGTGGCTGTCTGTTATACGTGTTTTCTTGTCCTTCACAAGAAAATGTGTGGCATGAAATTCAAAGAAACACTTGTTATCAACGCAAAATTGAAGAACAGAGACTAGATTCTTTGTTATAGAAGGAACATAAAGTAAATTTTGAAGACGAAATGAAGAGGAATTGAAGGTGAGAGAGGAGTCACCGAAATGGTCTATTTGAAGGCCCGTACCATCACCCACTCTAATGGTCTCACTACCTGCATAAGGCTCAGAAGACATATTCAAGTTAGAGAAATCATGAGTGAGGTGATGAGTAGCAGCAGAATCTGGGTACCAAACCGATTCAGAGGAGGGGTGTTGAGCAGTGTAGTTTGCTGAAAAAATTTTGGGGGCTTCATACTGATACGAATGATTAAATCGTTGCCTACACTGAAGAGCAACATGGCCAGTCTTTTGACAGACTTGACACACTGGACGTTGCAAGTTATACTGCTGATATTGAGGCTGTGGTGCAGAGTATTGAGAAGACTGAGTACGTCCACCACGGTTTGTGAAATAGCCACGGCCTCGAGTGCTACTACTACGTCCTTGACGTCCGCCTCGAAAGGAACTTCTTCCACGTTGATCACGGGAAGCAGAGGTGAAATGAGCAGATGGTTCAACAGGAAAAAGTGAGGATCGATTGTGATGCGCAACACGGTTTTCATGTATAAGAAGAAGTTGGTAAAGTTCGTGAGTAGAAATAGGATCAAATCGAGTGGTAATAGAAGTTACAAATGACTCGTATGAGGGACCAAGACCATTAAGAATATAGGTGATGAGTTCTTTTTCTGAGAGAAAGGTTCCAGTTGCAGCGAGAGAGTCAGATAGCTGGCGCACCTTGCCAAAATAGTCTGAAATGTTTTGGTCACCTCTAGAGAGATTTGTGAGCTGAAAGCGCACTTGAAACTCTTTGGCTTGTGATTGAAATGAGAACATAGAGGAAAGAGAGGTCCAAAGTTGATAGGATGTAGTGGAAGATAGAACATGATGGAGTATGGATTCAGAGAGGGAGGAGGAAAGGACGCTGAGGACAAGTTTGTCCGTTTTGCGCCAAGTAAGAAAGGCTGGATTGATCTTGGGAGGAGCATTGGACGAGTGAGGAAGATATTCAGGTGGGGAAGGAGAAGACCCATCGACGAAGGAGAAGAGATCCTGCCCGATTAGGTAAGCCGAAATCTGGACTTTCCAGAGAATGTAATTTTCAGAGGATAGTTTGGTGGTAACAATATGAGAAAATGAGGAAGTAATATTAGGAGGAGATGAAGGTGGAGGTGGTGGAGGTGGTGGAGGTGGGGGATTGGGAATTTCTTCAGCCATGGATCGAGGACGATTAACCTGGCTCTGATACCATGTTAGAGTAGTGTGAATGAAGCAGAGTATGAGCAGAGGATTTTGTAATATTCTCGCTGTATTAATATGTGATATTGTACAGGTATATATATACACTGTAAAGGAATCAAATAAGGAATAAAGTTTGTTATGGGTAACCGTAGACAATAACAAACTATTGTCTACGGTATTTACAAAGAATGCACACCATGTGCTTGTGATAATGCTCAGTACATATTTATCTAAGGAACATCAAAGCTATTTATTCTAATACTGTCCACCTGAGATGCCATGTGACATCTATGAGAGAGAGAAAGGTAGGGGTGGCCGGAACAAGGGAGTCTCCACCGCCAAAATTAGTTTTTCTCATTGAGACCAAAAACCTTTAGAGCCTTGTAATCCAATCAAAGGCAATTTTACTTGTTAAGTATCGTCATTTCTAAGATGCTGTGTCACATTCTTCCAATTTCTGTTTCTTGTGAAGCTCGTCCATTATGGTCGCCAATTTCTCTTTATGGTGGCGATGGACCGTGGCATTTAATGCAACCGATTGCATCAAACACGAGGACCTGACCTTGGGAGACCAGATCCCACGTGATCCCAATCTCATTAATGCGTCAAGATGAGGGAAATTGAGACACAACATTGATTGAGGCCCTATGCGACAGATCTTGTTTGGGCCACCTTTCTTACCCGTTCTCCTTGCAGCTCACAAGCCCTTCTAGGCAGTATAGGTCTAGCCTCTCGCACCCAAAATCCATTTTCAATTAAATTTATTTTACAATAAAAATAATTTTATAATATAATGTAACACATTTTATAATGTCCGATCAATTTGTGAATTTCTCTATTAATATTATTGCTATAAATTATTGGGAAGGTAAAGAGATCGATGTTTGTAGTTAATTGGTAATTATTGAACTCCTACTTCAAGTTCTGCTTGCTCTTGTACGTAGAATTACACAACTCAAATAAAAATCTTTTATTTTTTTCGGATTAAGCCCTTATTCAATACCTTCTCTTAATTTTTACTATATTCCATCAATTCTTTGTTCATATTCATTTCACCTAAATCTTAAGGGAATTGTAAAAGACAAAATTGATTTATACAAGTTCAGGATATATAAATCGTTTGCAAGTTCTCTGAAAAAAAAAAATGAAATACATAAAGAGAACTTGTAAACTTAAAACTTGCACTTAACATTATGTTCACATAAGATGATAATGTATGTATGTAAGGTTGAGCAGAAATATGAAAATCCAACTCTGACTTCGACTCCGCTCCGACTCTACTTCGACTTCGCTCTGACGCATTGTGTTTTTTTCCCAAGAAAAGTTGGAGTCAGAGTCGGAGTCGAAGGTGGAGGTGAATCGACTCCGATCCGCTCTGACTCCAACTCCGATGCCTTGGCTCCGACTCCAACTCAGATGCCTTGGCTCCGACTCCGTTCTGACTTCACTCCGATAGTACATATTTAATAAAAATATATGTATTTTTCTATATAGTAATCATATAAATATAATAACATGTAATAATAATGTATAAATACTAAAATGCATAATAACATATAATACCAATGGATAAACACTAATATATAAATAATAAATTTATAATAACATGTAATACTAATGTATAATAACTAAAGTATTAATTATGTAGATTTTATATAACTATATCTTATATAGTTAGTTAAACTCAATAATATATATACTAGCATGAGTTAATTATTATTATAAAAATATCTATATTCTTTATACATTAATCATGTATTTTTTATATAACTATAACTTATATAATGAGTTAAATACTAATATAAACAAATGTACCTAAAATAATACATTTTTACTATAATAATATGTAACACTAATGTGCCTAATATACCATGTAGTAGTAATGTATAGACTATAGTAATCAATCTATGATTCTATAATAACTTATAACATGTAATACTAATTTTGTTCTTTTTTCTTCAGGCACAAGTTGGAATGAAATTCGTTGCAATTTGTATTGATTCTTTTGTTGTAAGTTATAACTTGTTAATAGAATTAGAACTTGATGGATGATGAGCCATGAGTTGGTTGGATAATTTGGGAGGATAGATGATGGTTAATAATTAGTTTGTAATTTTGGTTATGTATTTTAAATTTGTAATTTTATATAAATGATTTTAATTTGTAATTTTGGTTATGTATTTTTAATCTGTGTATCATAGTTGAAAAATTTCTTGTTGCAGGGTTGAATTTTGTTTTATTTTATAGTGTTCAAGATTTTAATGTGTGTGTCAAGTTCTAAGGATCTAAAGATGAAGGATGCTTGTGTGAATGATTTCTTTTTACAAATTTGGTTAAATAAATTAGAAATTAGAAATTATATTTTAAAAAAATTGATATGAAAGCCCAAATCCGATTAGAGTCCAAAATTGTAAAATTAAAATATCAAATAGATTAAGGAAAAAAATCCAATAAAAAACTTAACTCCGACTCCGACTATGCTATCAGAGTCGGAATGAAGCCTATAAAAGTTAGAATCGGAATTAGAGGTCGGATTCGACCTCTGACAAAAGTCAAAGTCAGAGTCGGAATCAAAGGACGACAATACCAATTTCGACAAATCGATGCTCAACCCTATAATAATGCATGATTTCAATGTAGAAAATCTCATTAATCATAAAAAAAAAAAAATTATATAAGAATAATATTATAAATTAACGTAATTTAATACAATAAATAGAGATTGTATTACGGCTACAATCTCTACCTATCGAAATATCAAGCTCCAACAATGTGGTGGAGGCCATGAGGAATTTATCCATGAGATTCACGAGGATAAGCATGCAAGGGTGGTCGTGCGTAGAAAAAAAGCAATGCGCTCGATTTGGAGCCATATTTGTTCGACATCCTTTCTTCGATCCTTGTCGAGTGGACAAAATTAACGTTATTTTAAATTAGGTTACTTTTAAATGTTATATTTCAATATATATTAAAAAAACAAAAGCTCTGAACTTGAAAGGACAAAAATACATTCTTTTTTATTAGTCCCATTTTAGAAGAAAAAATAACACTGCTTTTGAGGAAATTATGATGGGATACAAATTCCCAGAGAAAAAGAAAAAATCACGAAAAAAAGAGTCGCAAGTCATTCAATCGTAGCCTAGCCAGCCTAATATTCTAGCAATCAGAACTAAATTGACTGTTGATGGGAGATTTGACTGTTTGATGGAGATGGGGATATATGTTCAGGTGACATCGTCATGCTTTCGTTCTTTTGTCTGTCTAAGAAACCCGTTTAAGCTTAGGTTTTGGTACTAGCTCTCAGAAACGGTGACAACGTACGAAGTACGTACAGAGATACAGATCAAATCTTTTGCTTGAAACTTTTTTAAGATAGAGTTTGAGACAATACATGATGCATGCAGGTAGACAAGATCAGGACTCTCCCGGGTTTTACGTCATTCGACGGAATGGTGTTTCAGATCTTGCTACAAGTTCAACTTCCCAGTGCATTTACATCGACGACTACACGATGGCCGGCCCACTCGCCTCATTATGCATGCAGTGGCCATCCCATTATGTTCATTTTTATCGCCCTTTTGCATTCTGAAAGGTCAAAGAATGAACGATTCATTACTGAATTTCATTATAGGAATGGAGTCGAATTTATGTTCCAAATATGATTAGAGAATATGTCCATAGCTTCCTACCGTTTAGGCTGTTCTTCCTTGCCCATAAAGATGTAACCAATTCGGTTTTTCAATTTTGGATATCTTTTAAAAAAGTGATGTCACATCCATCGACAATTTTTATGATAAATTTTTTTAATATGTTTTAAAATTATTTTAATTCTTTTTAAAAAAAATCATAAAATCATTAAAAACATTTCTTTAATTAATAAATAAAAAAAATAAATTGCTGACTCTTAATTGTGACTTTTGTACATATCATTTTTACTTTTAAAATAAAACCAAATCTGCCGGTTCCGTCTGTTTTACCAATTCTTTTGTATTTTTACGGCCCTACTCTTTCTCCTATTAAAAGGATAAAGATAAAATAATGAGTAATGTTAAGTATAAATTTCAAATAGACAAATCTCATACAAATTCTTTGTAAAAAAATAAATCTCACTAATTAAGTAGTTTTTTTTACATTTTTTTAAAATAGTATCTATTTTTTTTATGAGGACTTGTACAAATCATTTCTCTAAGATAATCATTATAATCACATTCATTTAAAGACATCACTTCTCATTATCATCTCTTTAATCTCTTTTGGTCTTAGTACAAAACACACAAAATCATATGACTTGATATTGCAACCATACTTTCTATCAAGCTTTGCCATGTACCTTCAAATTATACATTACCGAGTCTAATGATTTGAACAACATAGGCCATCGAAGTCGCACTATTTAAATATAAAGAACTTGGATAATATTAAGAGTTTTTTTGTTTTTCAATTTTCTAAGCAAGCATGTTATATAATTATAAAACATTTTATAAGATACAAGAGTCAAAGTGCCGGTTAAGAAAACCTTGTTATTGACAAATAAGTAATTTCAGATTTTAGTGGACATTTAAATGTATAATTCAAGATAAATAATACAGATACGAAGGAACAAACGTCTACTAATAAACTAATCACATAGCTAATTAGACCATGAAATGCTGTAATTTACATCCTGAAGAACAAATAGATTTCGATGATTTCAATTTGAACCATTGACAACGATTTTAGGTTTTATTTATTAGTGTGCGCTCGAACTATTGTTACATTTCAATGAACCATTTTTGTTCAGATTTAAAATATTAGTGTGCGCTTTTTGCAACCCACCCCTGCCTTGGCGGGGGCGGGGTTTGCCCCCATGGATCTTGGGAGTGGGACCCCCCGTTTGGGTGCCGGAGGGCAGTTTTGGGCCCCTGGTATGTTTGCACCCTGTTCGGCCCAAATGCCCATGGCTTACTTGACCCATACCCTGTTTTTGGGCCCAAATATGGCCCCAGAAATAAGTTCTGGGCCATTATGGACCCAGATTTAAAAGCAAATGTCAAAAACAATATATATATAAACTATATTTTATATATAACACAATGAAATATAAAACATAAAAATTTAAGTATTCTAAGCTATTACAATAATACAAACTAATCTGAAACTATTACAGATTAATCTAAACATATTACAAATTCTCAATTACTTTAAATGAATTATTATACAATACTATAAATTGTAGCTAGCAAGATGACTTTGAGTTCTAATAGTGAAATTTTGGGGTGATAGCCTGTGGGCAAGTGAGACTATGAGATTATAAGACTCGAAACATTAATAGGAAAACAAATTAGAATTACAAACTATACGTACATATGTAAAAAAAAGTTAAAAACATAAAACTAAAATTATAAATCAAGTGAGACTTTCAAGGATTGCAGATTAGATCATTGAGAACTTGGATTAAGGTTGGGCAAATGAGAGTGTGAACCTAAAAAAAAGGAAAAGAAAATCATAAATACAAATATTATATAGATATGTTAAAAAGCAAACAAATAAAAATAAAATTACAAACTAAGACTAGATTGAGATCAAGATGAGATCATTGGGATTGGACATGTGACAGTGAGAACATAAAAGCTAAAAAAAATACAAGAAAACCAATTATAATTACAAATAATATATACATACTACAAATAAATAAGAGAACAATTATACAAACCAATAGTAATAGTGGATTGAACTACGAATTCATATTGCGACCAAAATATACAATTAAATTTAAATATTAGTAAAAATACAATATATTGTAAGCAAAAGAAAAATTATAGCAATATCAAAGGTAAGAATGATTACCGGATGTAGGCTTATCACCACCTAGCTCCTTCTTGGTCTCCGCAAAGTCTACTACATATGGAATATGAATTGGCTTCCCTTTGATCCAATTTTAAATACAAATAAATGCTTTTGCAGTGATATGAGACAATGAACTCAGAATGGATTCAATATATGCCTCTTGTGCTAAAGGTTGACTTTGATGTTTCAGTGGTAATATGAATGACTAAACTATTGCAGGCTATGTTTCCAATAATATGATACTTGATGGCATTGACCTTCTACCAAGATAAGATATCAAACCCATTCATAAATTGGTGCATCTCCGCTGCTAAGTACCTATTCAACTCCAACTATGTGTCTGAAGGCTGACAAAGCTTGGCAACCTTTTAGCCCAATCTTTCACCACACCCCAACTTATGATTTTCCCCATTTCGACTTCGGAAGGAGTTGATGCAGTAGGTGTAGGTGCTGGAATATTACCATCCCTAAGTGTGACAAACTCATCAAATAATTTTTTAAGGGTTTCCCTAACCCTTATTGCAATATGATCCACCCGTGCATTCCCATTCACCAATGTCAACCCATACACCATGCCATCAATTTTGTATTAGGAGTAAGAACAATAGCTACATATAGGAAAATGTTTAACCTACTCAAATCTTCAAATACTTGTCATATTTAGTCCGCATGCTCATTGTCATTTCCCGCAACCTAGTTTGGTCACTCTTACATATTTCATCAAATTGTTCTTTCACCTAACATATTTGTTAAATAAATTCATTGGATGTAATGTATAAAGAATAAGAAATGGTGGTTGAGTCGTGACCTCTACAAAAAGCCCAACAACAACCCAATCATCACCATTGGACTTGCCCAATCCCCCCTCATATTAAAATGGTTGACATATTATATGTCCTTCTCACTCAATAATTTAAAGGTACCTCATCGCATTTCCAACCTTTGCAACCAGATCATGCACATTTTTTAAACTGTTAGTCATAATAAGATTTAAAATATATTCAGCATATCTCACATGTAAATACTCTCCACCCATAATTTTCTTATTGTCCTCTCTAAACTTATTCTTAAGATACCCTAAAGCAGTATCGTTAGAAGAGACATTGTCAAGTATTAATGTCTCAATCAGCTCCAACGCCCACTCATCTCATCTATTACGGCTTCTAAGGCCTTCTTAATAGTCTCACCCTTTTAATTGGCAATTTGATAAAACTTAATAAATTTTTTTGTTTAATCGCCGATCACAGTCTATGAAATGTGCAGTCAAAGACATATTTTAAGATCATATAATCTCATCTCACTATCGAAACGAGACCTAATTCTACTATCAAAGTATCCATCAATAATTGAATTATTATTTTTTAAATATGCTCATTACTTTGCTCAAATTATGGAACAAATGAACTCTTTTTCTTTTGTTTTTAGGGCATATTTGGATGTTTGGAGTATTTTAAAATTTTGGAAGTAATACTGAAATGATTTAGATGAAGATGTTTTATTGAGTTTTATAAAATGAGATAGAAAAAGTTTAATATTATAAAGTTAAAAAAAAATCTGAATATAATTTTGATTTTGAAGTTTACAAAAGTTGTATTGATTTATGTGTTTGAATAATGATCAGATAAAAAAGTTGAAAATTAAAAATTAAAATTATTTTATTTTTGAGCGATGGTTGTAAAAAAATTTATTAGAAATTTTAAAAATTTTAAGAATTCTAAGAATTTTGATGTTTGCCAAACATTCCCTTAATCTTAAAAATAAGGAATTAAAGATGGTTACGGCGACTAAACAATTGATTCAGCTTTTGATTTTCGAATCAACGATAATCATACAGGCAAAGCTTGCACGTCTTCCATCTTTAATTGGCTTTACCCTCAGAAGACTCTCTTTACTAATACACTAGATTTAGTAATATACATGATATAAAATTATTTTTTTATAGTTCTTTATACAACCATATTTTAAAATAAGAATATTTATTTAAAATGATATTACTTTTATAAGCTATTTTATAAAAATATTTATAATTTAAAATATAGTTATATAAAAGTTGTAAAAAGATAAGTTATATGACTTTCATTTTCCTATTAGATTTATTCCCACAAAAGAATGATTACGGTCTTCAAGTGACATGAAATAGATAAGATTTTGATTTGTTTGAGTATGACCTGCATTCTGTTGATCATAGTCATATGCCTCTGCCAGCAGTTGTTTGGTCTTGAGTATGATCTGGATCTCTTGAATATTGGGGCTGTTCCAGATTTTAACATGTAAGCTAATTATTTTTTATGTAATGCCTCCAAGTTGTGTGAATAGTCATATGGTATTTTTTGTATACACTATAACAAATTTTACTTTTAGGGATTAAATTTGTTAGAGATGAAATTTATTTCATCCTTAAATGTACTTTTTAGAGATAAAATTTAAATTTCATCTCAAAACATAGAAAACTTTATGAAACCATTCGAATGGAAGAATATCCATTCGAACACAATATTCTGAGACGAATTAGATCGTCTCAAAAAGTATAAACCGTTTGAACTGATCAAATTCTATTTAAACAGATAATTAAGCTTGTTCGAATGCATAAACAAGCATTCGAACGTGATTGTTTAATTGTAATAATATATTGTTAGTCCAAAATATTAAAGTAATACATATTTATTCCATTAATTTGTTATCATTTTCAAAATAAAAAAAATGTGTATATATTATATATTATATATTTGATTTACAATGAATTAAAATATTTATGAATTCATAAATTAATTTTATGTAATTAATTTAAAAATATTTTAGTTAAATAAATATTACTTTAAAGATAGTGTCATTTTTTTTTTTATTGTGAATGTTAGGTATAATGAAAAGAAAACATACTTAATAATAAAGAGACTAGCAAATACTAAACATAAAAACTATACATTAATTACATTCCAAAACTCTAATGTTCGATACAACATAACAAAGTAAAATAATAACTAACAATGTTTATTTGTTCAATGTGCTCTTGCTAAATGTGATCTTGTTAAGGAGCCCAATCTGTGGCGACCTCCGCTCACTTGGAGTTACTGTAACCCCCGATCGGAGTAGGACATTAGATATTAGCAGTGCGAATGGTAGACTACCTCCACCTAAATACCATGACTCTAATTGAATGCAGAGGAATAAATACAATGTCAGATCAATCGGCTCCCCTTGTGCTATCCATAACAAAAATCTAGCTTGCTCAATCCTGAAATTAGCCTTGTGTTTGTTTTAGATTGATGTTATACCCAACAATCAGATTAAGTATTTTGAAAAAAGCTATACAGTCGGCCTGTTGGATCACCTTGCCACCATCATATGGAGGAGCCAAAGTGTCTCGCACTAGCTGACAAACCTGATCTTCTGTGAGACTATCATCAACTACCTTATCGCCGCCCTCACTATCATTCGAGCTAGCATCTAGTTCATTGGTCTCTACATTCGGTACTAGATATGAGGATGTGGCCGGTGTGTCTGCATCAGATGGTGTAGCCGCTGCTCTCGGCGTAACGTCTGCAGCCACTGTAGGATATGAGCTGCAGATCAAGGAACTCAGTAATAACTTGGGAAGAGAAGATGATACTCACTTCCTAGATTGATAAGTTGTAGCATAGAGCATCACCAGGCTCCTCTCCCATGGCAGGGTAAAACTCACCGACTACATCAGGAAATGCTGTGCCCCTGTGCATATATATCAGTGTCCATCCCCAATCAATGATGATGTCGTGTATGCTCTATCCCTCCCATGAAAGATTGCGGAAGTCATCCAGATTGATCTCCCGCTTAACTAGTATAGGCCTCGTGGCCTTCTAAGCAACAACTGCTCTACTACTTTGGTCTGTCTAATCTCGAGAACGTTTTCTTCCGCTCATTGCCATTAGTATACTGTTGATTTACAAAACAACAAGGGAAGTAAGAATATAATTAAAATAATTATGTAATTATATTATTGAAGAAGTATACTATATTGAAATAATTAGTTTGAATAAAAAATATTATGTTTCGAACATACGAATCCTGTTCATTTGAATAGGCAACAACCACATTCGAACGTTGGAATTTGTGTTCGAATAACCATTTTTGGTTGTTCAAACTCAACATGCTACTATTCAAACTAAAATAAAGCTGTTTGGCAACTCCTTATTCGAATGGATTCCAATCCGTTTGATTAAGCGCTGGCAGACAAAATCTTTCGTTCGAATAACCTTCAAATCCATTCGAACAGACACTAATCCGTTTGAACGGGAACTAAGCGAAATAGCCATGGCTGTGTCGACTCAACCCCAATTTAGAAATCAAGAATTCTTGATAATCATTGGTTTTAATCGGTAGAAATGATTTATGAGTGAAGTCCCATCATTTCTACCGATTATTTTCTTGTGATTTGGCCCCAAAACAACAAAATAGGATCGGATTGATTCAAAATCTTACCCCCTCAAAACCTAATTTTATTTCAAAGAAAAAACTAATTTAATGAATTGGATGAGGACCCATACCTCTTGTAATAAGAGATTTGAGGCAGAGTTGGTGGTTGTGAACGGCGGAGGAGATTTGGGTTCGTTCGAATGATTTGGAAAAAAATGAAATAATTGGAGAAGAAAGACTGTATTGCGAGTTATATAATTGTTATTCGTTTGAACGGATAGGGTATTAGTTCGAATATAATAATACTAATATATATATATATATATAAGTACAAAAGGTAAAAAAAAATGTTTTATATTACTAATACTAATATCTAATACTAATATTAGTATTAATAAAAAATTTCTTAACTAATATATATAATATAGTATATATCATATATATTAGATAACTATATATAGTATATAGTATAGAGTATAATATATATCCTATATATATAATATAGTATATATATTATATATTAGACCTATATATAGTATATGATAAAATTTACTTAACTAGTATATATATAATATACTTATAAGTGTATTCTATAGTGATACTTAGTGTACTTATATTGTATATTAGTAATATACTAAGTACTTAGAATATATTATAAAGTGTTACAATACTATTAGTTATCATATACTTATGCTATTTGTACTATTATGATACTTAGTATTATACTATTAGTGATATTTAGTATTATACTTATAGTGATACTTATTAGTATAACACAATTAGTTATACTAAGGAAAGTATTATACTATTAGTGATACCTAGTGTTATAGATTTATTGATAACTTAGTATTATACTATTAGTTATACTTAATATTATATAGTGTATATAGTTTTAATATACGCTAATAAAAATATATAATGTGTTATATACACTTATATAATGTGGTTATTTCTTTGTTCAAACTAACTTTAATTACGTTCGAACCTAAATAACGTCTGTTAGGCCTGTGCAGAAAATGCCATAACCCGGTCCGTCCGTGAGACTCGAACCGACCCGTCCGAAAAAAATGGGTTGAAGGACGTTGCGGGTCGAAGCCGCTGAAACCGATCAACGCTCTAGCGATTTTGAGACTCTTGATCATGAAGCTAAAATCGTGGAGCTCGATCGATCTCATCGAGTACAAGGTCGAGTCTTCCAGTGAGTCAACCGAAAAGGCTGCCGCCGACGCGTCGAAGCAGTTGTGCGCAAAGAGAAAACTCAACGTGGAACGACCAGAGTCGAAGCACGGAGCAAATCAGGGACGAGATCTCACCTCCGCCGTCTGATTCGAGCCCTGATAGAGTCTCTAATGAAGGCCGACGGAAGGCTAGTGATTTGCCCAAGTGGGGCTAATCGTGACAGTTCGAATCCACCAACGCAGAGATTTGAGAAGCAACGAAGGCATCATCGGTTCTGATGCAATTGATATCGTGCGGGTCGATCTCGTTCAAGAACTGTGGGAGCATGGCAACGAAGGATGAAGGGTTCTCGTTTAGAAGCAAGTAGGCCCTTAAGATTCCATAGCCATCTTCCATTTCCTCTCCCTAGCTAAAATCGTTAGGTCTGATCCGCCATAGGCAGAGTAGTAAATGCTTGCTGCTTCCAAACTCGGGTCGGGTCGGGTCGGGTCACATCGGACTGAGCCGCCATATCACTGGGTCGGATCGGTTCAGGCCCAAACACAAAACGGGTTGCTCGGGTTGCAGCCCTAACGTCTGTTCGAACTAATTTGAACGAGTAGAATGTGCTTGGAGGAAAACTTCGTGCCAAATAATTGAAATGAGCTGGGTAATATTCCAATTATTTTTGTTTGAACGCTAAATAAATATGTTCAAACAAACAATATTTTTGGAAAAATTTTGTGGTTTGTTGATTTTTGCGTTCGAACTGCTAAAATATCAGTTCAAACGAAACTTCACAGATTAGTAAGCCAGTCCCTTCATTTCATTTTCATTCAAATTGAAGTTTGAGAGTGAAAGGGAGAGAGGTCCAGACGATTTCTTGAGAGAGAAGAGATTCTTGAGAGTGTTGTGGAGAGAGAGAGAGAGAGAGAGAGAGAGAGAGAGAGAGAGAAGAACATTGATAGTGAGAGAGGAGATTCTCGAGAGAGAAAGAAAGGTAATCTATTATTTATTTGTTTTTTTTTTTCTAATTTTGAGTAGACATTTAGCTTTGTTTAATGAATTTGATTTAGGATTTTCTCATAATGTGTTTTTTGCATGTATAGGTATTATGGATTCATATTTTTATTAGATTGCAAAAATTTGAGGTAAGTTTTCTAAGTGTGTTTGCAATAATTTATATTTTTTATTGGATTGCAATAATTTGAGGTAATCTAATATGCAATGTATTCTATTAAAATATGCATGTTTTGATATTATGTATTTGAAAATTGGGTTTTGCACTTCAGTTTTTTGCTCTGTTTCATAGCTAAAAGCTGGGTTGGTCCCGTTTGAACACTATGATGTTAGTTCGAATAAGACTAACACAGTTCAAACAGAATTCTTATTGGAATAGAATTATGTTCGATCAGTAAGAATTATGTTCGAATATATTTATTAAAATTATTAATATTTAAATCATAATAAACATAAGAATTAGTAATACTTATAAAATATTTAATTAAAAAACTATAGTGTAGAGTTAAAACTCTTTTTGCACTCTAATTAAAATTATTAATACTTAAATAATAATAAACATAAGAATTAGTAATACTTAAAATATACTTATAAAATATTTAATTAATAAAATATAATGTAGAATTATAACTCCTTTTACACTCTAATTAGAATTATCAATACTTAAATAATAATAAACATAAGAATTAGTGATACTTAAAATATACTTATAAAATATTTAATTAATAAAATATAATGTAGAATTAAAACTCTTTTTAGACTCTAATTAAAATTATTAATACTTAAATAATAATAAACATAAGAATTAGTAATACTTAAAATATACTTATAAAATATTTAATTAATAAACTATAATGTAAAATTATAACTCTTTTTGTACTCTAATTAAAATTATTAATACTTAAATAATAATAAACATAACAATTAGTAATACTTAAAATATACTTATAATAAAATATTTAATTAATAAACCATAATGTGGAATTATAACTCTTTGTGCACTCTAATTAAAATTATTAATACTTAAATAATAATAAACATAACAATTAGTAATACTTAAAATATACTTATAAAATATTTAATTAATAAATTATAACGTAGAATTATAACTCTTTTTGCACTCTAACTAAAATTATTAATACTTAAATAATAATAAACATAAGAATTTTGCAATGTATTTGAGATTTAGAAGATAGTTGGTTTACTACTTAGCTGTTGGATTTTAGAGTTATTTTTACATGCAGTTAAACCTTAAACCCGTTCGAAAGTTGTGGCCAAATATTCTCTTAAAAAATATTTAGGTACAACTCTTGAATTGTCCAAAGTGGACAGTTTAGGATTCTATCATCTATATGGCATATATATTCAGTTAAAACTTTTGTGTTAGTCAATTAAAATTTTCATTTAGCATTTTCTTACATTCTTAGGGTATGTGGTTCGTAAGTTTCTTGGCCCATGAGTAGGGTCGACGACTTATCATGACTAGAATATTTGGAGAATTGTAGGAAAATGTTGCCGAAATTTTTACGAACATTAGAGTTTTGGACTGAGTATATATGCGATATAGATGATAGTCTCTTGAATGCGATAAGACCAACTACCTTAAAAATAATCCAAATTAAACACGTATATTGTAATATAATCTTGATAGTGTTTATCCCATGAATTGGATTGCCTATAGATGGATAAGAGTTGGATACTGTTGGGAGATCATACTTGGTCGAGACTATAATGAGTATGCACAAGGGGTGAAGTCTTTTATAGAATTTGCATGCGGAAGCGTTGACAACGAGAATTTATAAGATGCCCGTGCAAGAAGTGCAAAAACCTTAGTTCATATAATTTGGTCGTAGTGGAGGATCATTTATTTGTAAATGAAACCGATCCTAAATACTCACATTGGATCTTACATAGCAAACCATTTCCACAAGGAGTTAGATTTGGTAGTCACTTCAATCAGATGGAGGAATGTGACGAGATCGACAAGGACGACATAAATGTTGATGTTTCTGATGATAGTAATGATAATGGAGAGGATATGATTGAGATGTTAAGAAATTTTGGCACATGCATATTTTTGTGTCAGGGATAGAGAAAGAACATCTATACAATCATTTGAGGGAAATAAAAGTTTTGAAAGACTGTGGGAGGATGCACAACGAGAACTTTATGAAGGGTGCACCCGTTATAGCAAGTTGTCATTCACTATCAAGCTGCTCTGTATTAAGTCTATTTGTCATATTTATGCAAAAACCATTGATATTCTGCTAATATTATTTAAAGAGGCTCTTCCACAAGATAATGTAGTACCTCGTAATTTTTATGAAGTAAAGAAATTGAAGCGAGAGTTAGGATTTGATTATAACATCATGCACACATATAAGAATGATTGTGTTCTCTTCTAAAAGGAATATGCAGAATTTGATTCATGTCCAGTGTGTCATGAGTTAAGATAGACATCAGATAAGCGTAATGTATCCCATAAAGTGCTAAGATATTTTCTGTTGATTCCTTGATTCCAAAGATTATTTACTTCCAGGATAACTGCAATAGATATGACTTGGTATCACACAAAAAGAGTCCAAAATGATCAATTCTTTTTGCATCCTGTAGATTCCTTACAATGGTAGAAATTTGATGATAAGTACCCATGGTTTGTCAGAGAACCTCGCAATGTACGTCTTGGTTTAGTAACTGATGACTTTAATTCATTTGGCAACATGAGCACTTCTCATAACACTTAGCCTATTATATAAATGCCCTATAATTTGCCACCATGGAAGCGTATGAAGGATCCTTATTTTATGATGATTCTACTAATCCTAGGGCCAAGGTCATTAGGGAATGAAATAGACGTATATCTGCAACCAGCGATGGTAGAGATGAAAGAGTTGTGGGAACATGGTGTCAGTACATATGATGCGGCCTTGTCACGTGAATTCAAAATGCATGATTCATTACGTTGGATAATAAATGATTTTTTAGCATATGGGAACTTGTCTGGGTGGAGCATAAAAGATAAAATGGCTTGTCCTATTTGTAACAAAGATACACAGTCTCAATGATTAACAAATGGCCGAAAATTATATTTCATGAGACACCGTCGATATCTACCTCAGGATCATAGATGGCATTCAAATAGAGCAATGTTTGATGGAAGGGTTGAGCGTAGGTCATCACCGCCAGAGTATTCTGGTGTTGATATTCTCACGCAATTGAAAGATGTTCCAAACAACAGATTTGGAAAGGATGCAAGAGCTCAAAAGAGGAAACAATAAATAGTGGAATTGAATTGGACAAAAAAAGTATTTTATTTGAGTTGCCATACTGGTCTACCTTGACACTGCGTCACAATCTAGACATTTTGCACATTGAAAAAAAAATCTATATGAGAATATTTTGGGCACTCTGATATCAATACAAGGAAAAACAAAAGATATAGCCAACTCTTGTAAAGATTTGAAGGGGTTGGGGATAAGATCGGAGTTGCATTTATAAGATAATAGGTCGTTAGCCTATATGCCTATTGGATGTTATACACTTTCAAGTAATGAGAGAAAAAAATTCTGTGATTGATTCATGACAATCAAATTACCCAATGGTTATGCTTCGAACATGTCAAGATGTATTCGAACTCATGATTGGAAGATAATCGGTCTTAAAAGTCACGACTGCCATATATTTCTACAGTGATTGTTGCTAGTTGGTGTGTGTGAAAAGCTTACTCGAGATATTCGTATAGCTCTCACAGAATTAGGGCAATTTTTTAGGGGTATTTGCAGTAGAACGTTGAAAGTTGATGCCTTATTAAAAATGGAAGATGACATTGCAGTGATATTGTGCAAGTTGGAGAGTTTGTACCTACATTCATTCTTTGATGTAATGGTTCATTTGTCTGTGCACCTACCTCGTGAGGCTTTAGTTGCTGGCTTTGTTCAGTATTGATGGATGTATCCTACTGAACGGTTTCTGGAAAAACTTAAGCGATTTGTGGGGAATAAAGCTTGTTCAGAATGTTCAATCGTAGAGTCATACATTGATAATGAGCGGCATATATTTTGTTCAATGTATTTCTGTGGAGCTGATACTAAATTTTTGAGATCAGATTGAAATTATGAAGGTGAACAAATTGGAGTTTCATCAGTATTTATCGTGTTTTTCTAAAAGGTATGTCCCATAGGCGCATAAGGGGGCTATAACCTATGTGGACGAAAGTTTGAAAGAGCTCGATGGTATGTCTTGAATAACTGCGAAGAGATTGTCCACTATTTAAGGTTAGTGATGATAATATAAATCAATAGTATTTTTAAGTGCATGTATAATAATATAGTATAATTTGATACAAATTAATAGTTCACATTAAAATGTGCAGCGAACATATACAACTACTTCGCACGAATGGTGTAACTGACGTAGAAAAAACGCACAAAAAAGAATTTGCCTCATGGTTTGAACATACGGTATTACTAAAAAAAACATGCACTATTTTTTCAAACTTCATACCTTGAATGTCACCATATTTATATTTGATATTGATATAATTAAAATAATATTTATTAATGTAGGTTGTATCGAAATATAGTAAAAATTTAGGTGAAATCTCACCAGAAGTGTATGTTTTGCATTGTGGTCTATCCAAGCGGGCCATCCCATACTCAAGATATTTGGTCTGTGGATATAGATTTTACACAGTAGACAAAAAATGATATAAGAAGACTCAAAATTGTGAAGTCATAGTCAAATGAAACCACGAGGATGATAATATTGATTTTTACGGAATTGTGAAAGATATCATAGCATTAAAGTATATGGAGGGATATATGGATGCCTCAAATCCTAGGTTGGGAGTGCATAACGATGAATATTTTATGAGTGTCAATACATCTCGCAAATGATATAAGGACGATCCTTTTGTTTTCGCTTGCCAAGCAAATCAAGTTTCTTATTTAGATGATCCGGAGTACGGAAATCCATGGCGGGTAGTCAATAAGTTTGCACCAAGAAATGTATATGATTACATTCCAGAGGCAAACGAATCACATGAAGAAGTTGATAGTCCAAACCATGAAGAAGCATATCAAGAAAATGAATTAGGAATCAATCTATTTATTGATCTAAACCAATATGACAAGGTTCCATTGCGCAAAGAAGATGTTCAACCCGAAGTAATTGAAGGTGAAGTGTTGGAAGAACATAAATCAATTGAAGTGTCTACTGAGGATGAGAGTGACTGGTCCAACAAAACTAATATCAAATGATTTTTAAACAGATATTTGTGTAGGTATAATTCTTATAAAAATCTATAATGTACTTTGTTCGAATAATAATTTATTATAATTTCAAACATATATGCCTACTAAATGCAAAAAAAATACGTGAGCCATCCCACTCCTTACTAACTCCCCGTGCGGTTCACCTGCTAACAATAGTGAGTCAACATCACCAAACCTAGAACAAGATACTTTATCACTGTATATCTATAAAATAAAATAATTTAATTAAAATATATACTTTAATTATTGTATATATAGCTGTTGTAAACCAGTGCCGAGGTAGAGGCACTACGAGGAGTGTCTGCTTAGAGAAAGTGAGGAAAGTGGGTAAAATTAAAGTTGATATATTTGATGATCACACCGATGGTTTCGGGGAATCGGCAACTTGGCTTGCTTCTTATGTTGGTACCCTTAGTCGCACGTATGCATCGATTGCTACATCCTCCTAAACTAAAGTTCCTCAAGATGTGAAAGACCAAATCAAAAGTCGTTGCCTGGTAATAAGCTACTTTGTATAACATGTTAATTTAAAGAACATTTGTATTTATACTAATTGTTTAAAATTTTTTAAAGGACGAGTTTGACCGAAATTTTGGCCGACGAGAGGATCGACTAATGGCTGAGGAACTGATGTCGAATGCATTCCAGAGGTACAAAGGTCGATGCCATGTACACTATCAGAAGTTTAGTACTATGATAAAGGCGCTTCAAAGTCCATTTCAAGCAATGCCACCAAACGAATGAGAAAAAATTTGTGATATGTCTGAAAATCCTGCTTATCAGATAATTTTGCTGCTATCTTCTTTTAATAGTATATGATAGATGTATTAAACATATAATTATAGCTTATCAGATAATTTTGTTGTTATCTTGTTTTAATAGTATATGATAGATGTATTAAACATATAGTTATAATATATTTTTTTAGCAATGGAGTACGGTGAACAAAGCAAATAAATCAAATTTAACGATACACCGCCATGCGGGTTCTCGATCTTTTCATTGCTTGTCTAAAAAAATGGTAAGTTATTCTAATCCTTGTTAAATATTAACATATACATTTTTCTGATTTAAGTTCTAATATAGATTTTCCTTTTGCAACGAGAAGAAAGGCCTGCTGACTATGATCTAACCCTGCACATAAAAATCGTGATGGTATTTGGAGCAATCCCGAGGCAGTGACAAATTATGTAAGTTTAAGTTTCTTTAATTCTATTGTCTAAAGATATTTTTCTTACTTATACTAACTTTAATGTTTTTTTTTTGTAGAACAAGATGATATCTCTTAAGGAAATTGCTGCAAATCCATCTGATGAATCATCTACCAATGATGCTCAAATCCTTTCTCAAGTTCTTGGATCACATTCTCAATATTTGGGAGGCTTAAGATGTTGCATGAAGCCATCCTCAACATCATCATCCTCTTCTAAAACTAGATTGAATGACGATAAGACTAAGGAATTAGAGGAAACAACACTTGAGATAGATGGATTGAGGTCTAAGGAAAAAGAGTTGCTGACCTGGTTAGATCAAACAACAAATTTAGAGACGAGATTAGAAAAGAGGCTACAATTGAATAACCAAAAAATATTTGAACAGTTCAAATCAATGATGTCCCAAAACTCTATGCCACCACCACTACCATAATCATAATTTATTTATTTTTTTCTTTAATCGTCTTTATGTTATGATGTTCGCAAATATTTGAAAAATTGATGTATATGATTATAATTTGTGTAGTATTAGTATGGTACTATTAATTAAATTCTGATATGTTTGATAATTATCGTTCGAACAGTAAATAACTCGTTTGAATGGTGAAATTCCATTTACAAATCCATTCCAACAAAAATAGACCCATTCAAACAATGTTTTTATGTAAAACCCTGTGCGAACAAAGAATTTTTGAAAATAAAATTTTTGTTTGAACATACATAATTTATGTTTGAACAATTGTCACTTGAAAAATATAGTAGTTCGAACACATAAATTTTGTTTGAAGACTCTGTTCGTTTGAACAGGATCAAATATGATTATTAGTTCAAATAGATATTTCAAATTGTTCGAACGGAAGTGTCGATTCAAACCGAACTTTTTCCATTCGAACAGTTGTTTGATATGACATTTTTTGTCTTAAAAAAAAATCCCGTTCGAATGGTTTCAACTGGTTGTACCCAATTTTGTCCTTAAAAATTGATTTTTGTCTCTAAATACTTTTTGAGACGGTCTTTAGGAGACAAAATAGAGACGAAATATTTTCATCTTAACAAAGTTTTAGGGACAAAATTTGGGTTTTTTGAGACAATTTTTTGTCTCAAGAAACCCAATCTCTTGTAGTGATATTTTACGGCGACAGACATGTTATGATGCGCATGCTTCTCTTCGCTTTTGTCACTCATGCTTCTTGTTTCTAAATTGAAGATCAAGGGAGCCATAGAAAACAAGAGTTTGAATGTATGGATTATTTCACTTCATGATCGTAATTGTTCTCCTTTTATCGTTTCATTTTCAAAGTCATAATTGTGCTTAAATTGCTTTTGTACAGATGGAGATCTTCCCATCAAAGCTTGTTATTTTTGTATAAATATATGTCCTGTGTGCCTTACTTCCTAATATATCTCATTATATTATTTCACTTGCTTGTTTCTAGAATATGCATCCGTATAATCTTGAATTGATAATGATTCATTTGTGTATTAGCTCTTGATATGTCCTTTCTTTTCGCCATCTACAAAGTGGTATTCATAACCTCAAAAATGGTATGTTTTTTCCACCGTATTGAGCTTATGAATCTAAGAAACCTTTCATTATTGATAGGACTTTCATCTGACATGGGAAGCTTACTGTGAAGCGTTTCAAAGCTTCAAAATTATCAATTACCACAGGTCTTCCTTGTTTATGTGTTTTGATAAATTATGTTGTCGATCTCTATTGAGATGAACCTAGGAAGTTAGAAATGCAAATCTTGATATTCTTGAATTTTAAAAAGGAAATGAATTTCGTTATTTGATTTTGTTTATATGGCTCATGACATTTTGAATTTTCCATCTTCTATAATTACATCTCAATCTACTATATTTTGTTGAAGTAGAAGTTTGCACAAGAGATTGGTTATATTACGAGCAAGATAACATTATTTTTATTTTATTAGATAATTGATTATAATGCTTTTCATACAATAATTTTAATTGGCATAAAACTTTATCGATGCCATTTTTTTAATGGAAACATGTGCTAACTGAAGATGTTATGAAGTTGAGTATCAATAAGAGCAAGGAGGACACTTCACTTATTTCGTCAAGCTCTATCAATGTTTAAATAATTGATTATTATTATTGGGATTGTAACATTAGTATTATTACAATCTTATGTTTTATTTTTTGGATTGTAATTTTGGACCTATACTCATATTAAATATTGTTGGAATTTTATTTTGGACATATGCTCATATTTGTTATCGTTAGGTTTGTAATATTAGTTTTATTATATGTTAAAATCTGAAAAATATAGGTAGTCTTATTTTTTTGGGAGATATTTTGATTTTAACTTTGATATGAAATTATGTTAATTAGGTCAAAAAAGTTTTGTTGGTCAGTTCAACCTATTAACATAAAACGGGTCGAAATGCGTCGTGTAGTGTCAATCCATTTTTAATTAATTAATTATGGGTTAAAACGACTAAGGTCGTGTCAACTTGTTATTTAAATAGATCATATTAAGGTTTGAAGATTTGACTTGTTTAGCTTAACGGGTTGTTTTCGTGTTGATCCATATAGTCAATTGCCTATGAATATTATTGAACTACCATTACTCTGCCTGTCCCTACTATTACTTGAATATTATTGAGTAGAGAAATAATTTATAATATAATGACATGCCAAAAACTGATCAAAGGATAACGGCTGAGAAAATATTAATACATTTCTCATTAGAAAAATGAAAACGCTACAATATTGCTGAAAATAAACTAACAAAGATACATTGATGTCATATTAGATAAGGTCCCAAAGACCAACCCAAAATTAAATTGGAAAAATCATCTCAACCACAATCAAAATGTATGGAGGGAAACATCTTCCTTGAGAGAAAAATAGAAAACAAAAGTGGGTTTACTTATTTGGGTTTTGTAAAGACCAAAGGTCAGCCATTACAGCCACAACTGATCCAATCGTCCATCGTTTTGTGGAGAAAGAAAAATGTATAGTCCAATCAGAAGAAAGCAAAACGGATACTCCGGGTCCATATAGATAAACTTGCCCATCAAGTTGTAGAACGTGGCTAGGACTAGGCCGACTCAACCACAGTGTATGAAAGTTCATGCTGAAATATGAATGCTTGCTAAAGACTAAAGTGGCTACATCAAGGGTACCAACAGTGGCAGAACTTGAATTTGGTGTGTGAGGGGGATTGGCAAAGTGTACGTGTCATATGTGGTAGCATAAGTAATATGCTATTTTTTTGCATGTGACTCTATAAAAAATAATAATTATATGTCATAAAATTATGAAAAAAATATATGTATAGAAAATTATCTTAATTTTCTTCTTTAATTGCAAAAAATTTCTTATTTTACTAGAGACCTTTATAAAAAGAAAAGAAATAGAAATATGAACTTAGGATTTCCCATTCAAATTAGACTCAACATCAATCTTTCATAGAATAAAATTTGTCTAGTATCATCACCTTTGAAGTGAAGTTTTTTGCAATTTCTTTCTCAATATAAACTAGCAAATTATCTGCAAAAAACTTATTTTCTATTTGGGTACACAATATAATTTTTACAAGTTTTATGGCAGAAAAGTTCGCTCAGTGTTAGGAGCTGTTATCGATTCATTATGGATCAACAAGGTCCTCATGAAGTTGAATCCTCAACTGCTAGTAATCAAAGAATGATTTGGAAACATATTTGGAAGATGCCAGTTCCTAATAAGATAAAAATATTTGCTTAGCATGCTTGCAAGGATGGATTGTGTGATGACCCGCTTTCGCTTGTATTTTCGCTGAAATGGTTGTTTTTATTTTAATTAATATATTAGTTTATTTATTTTAATTTATTGCGCTTTAAAATTGGTTTTTTATTTTTTTTTTTATGTTGTGTTTTATTTCTTTTAGTTTGTTTCCTTTTTACGGTTTTTAAATCTCGTTGCAGCGGTCTAGTTTTGTTTTCCCGGACTGAGGATTAGACCTCATCTTCCTTCCCTACACCTCTTTTCTTTTTTTCCTTTTTCTTTTTCATTTTTCTCATTTTTCTTCTTTCTTTTCCTTTCTTTTTCTCTTTTTTCTTTTCTTTTCTTTTTTTTTTCTTTTCCCTTCCCGCGTTGACCCCCCCGTCTCTCTCTCTCTCTCTCTCTCTCTCTCTCTCTCTCTCTCTCTCTCTCTCTCTCTCTCTCTCTCTCTCTCTCTCTCTCTCTCTCTCTCTCTCTCTCTCTCTCTCTCTCTCTCTCTCTCTCTCTCTCTCTCTCATGCCGGAGCCCTTTCAGCCTCGACCCGCCACCGTCCGGCTCACCGCCCACACCAGTCGACTCCTCTCCCTCCGGCGCACCTCCCCACCAAAACCCACCCCCATCCGGCCGGCCGTTTGGCTGGAAAAGCCCTTCAAAGCCTGCACGGTTTTTGCTCCGATCTGCCGCCGTCGCTCCACCTCCGGCCACCATTTCTTCACCACTTCATCACCGGTCCCTTGCCGTCCTAACCCACCTATTTTCGGCCTCCAATGACCACCGGAACAGCTCCCACGAGCTAGCTTTCCTTTTTGAGAAATTCGGCCTCCCACCGCCATTTCTGCCGCCACCCACGGCCAACACCACTTCCAATAGCTTCACAATCATCCTTAGACCATTCCCTATCGATCCCAAGCCCTGGTTTGTCCCCGTTCAAAAGTGGGTATTTCACAACCCACGACCACAGTGAATTTTCACTGTAACGTTGCTTTTTCACCGCCGTTTGCAACGCCGGGTGTTTTCTAAAATTACCGTATAGCGCTATAAGTATTTTTCAAACCCTATTTTCATATTTAAATATATATCGCTCTTTCAATTTATTTATTGCTGCTGGTTGGTTGATTTCGGACTAAGTCCGAGGAGTTCGGGGGTCGGATGGATGGAGGACGAAGTTGCTTGATTTATTGTGTTATGGTTGGTTGTTTGTTTTGTGTATTGATAATTGCATTTGCATGGTGCATGCACGTGTATTATATTTTATTTGAGAAATCCTGTTTTGCTGGCGTGAATGGTTTTTGGGTGCGTGTGTCTCACGAGCCCAAGCCGGGATGGGTTATTATCTCGGTGGAGCTCCTCTGGTCACTCGGGAGTGGATAAAATTGAGTGACATCCCCTGAGTTGTCGCAGGGCGACGACCGGATCGCACGATACGGTAACGCTATCGTGTCGACTCCGTGGTCCTTAGAGTGGCGGGGACTAGAGGATGGCCTGGTCAGGTACGTGCTGGGCGCGAGTCTAGGCATCACTCGTGTAGGTGTCACATGCATGGTCGTTATCTGCGGTGTGGCACAGAGCCAGGGTGTGCGGATGATCCCTAGGGGAGATCATGGTGCATGCATAATTGGATCGTTTTTATGGTTTTCGGATGTGGGCCATTTTTTGAGAAAATGGCAAGGTTGGTTTCGAGGCTTTTGATCCATTTTCTGGGAAAATTGTGGTTTGGGCCATTATCTGGGATAATGGCGAGGCTTGGTTTTGAGGATATATTTTTATGGGCCAAATGGGTCTTTTTGGCGTGCGTGGTAAAAATGTGGTTTTACGGGACTTGTGCATTGGCTTTTCTTGCATCCATGTTGCTTGAGTTCTATGTGTTTTTATCTGGTGGTGTTTGGGTTTTACTTACCTGCAGTACCATTTTGGGTTCCCTCGCTTTTGGTGCAGAGTTCGAGGATGAGGAGGAAGAGGCTGAGCCTGAGGATGCAGTTCCGCCGGGTTGCTGATGTTATGCTTTATATTTGATATTATATTATATGCGTGTTTTGTAATATTTTATTTATGTACGATTTGGAATATCTTTGTTTTAAACAAGAAAAATTCTGGTACTTAGTTATTGACTTGCTTTTCGCTGCGTATTTCTCGTGCACGTTGTTGTTTTTGCACACACTTGGCACACGTTGTTAGGGTGGTGACCCGGGATGTCATCATCCGGACGTCTCGATTTTCCCGTGTCCGTGCGAGGGGATTTGGGGGCGTCACAGATTGCCTACAAAGGCAAATTTATTACTTAAACATGTTCCTATTAATGGGATTTGTAGTTTTTGTAATGAAAGAGAAGAAGGAATTTTTCATGCATTGGTGGGTTGTAAGTTACTGCAGAGAACTTGGATCAAAGTTTTACCTATACTAGCTACTGATAATTCCTTAAATGTTCTAGAAATGGCTCTCAATTTCTGCAAGGCTAAACTATGGGATAGTTTATCTACTTTTTTTTTTATTTTTTATTTTTTATTGTGGCTTGGGGATTTTGGTACTGGCGGAACAAATTCTTTCATGATCAAATTGTCATTCCTCCCTACTAAGAAGACCATAATAATGCAAGTGCAAGATTTTTACAAGTGGAAGGTGCCGCAAGCAGACTTTCTAAAGTTGAATGTGGATGGATAATTTTGTTTAAAGGATGGAAGAGCAGGAATTGGAGCTATTTTGCAGGATAGCATTGGAAGAACTTTGTTGGCATCAACTACACCCGAAGTGGCTATTGATGAGGTGGTTGAGCTGCTAGCTATACTTCATGGGCTTCAACTCTGTGCAGGTATGGGAATTCCTAATATCCAAGTGGAAAGTGATTGTCTTTTGGTGATAGAGGCACTGAATCAAGATAGTATGACTAGCTCTTTGCTTGGTGGAATTTATTCTGAGATTAAACAATTATCTTCTCATTTTGGGGAATGTTTATTTACACATGTTTATAGAAAAACTAATATGGCTGCTTATTCACTTGCTCAATATGGTAGAAAAGTTAAAAGTATCACCATGTGGTGGGATTGTCTTTCAGACTTTTTATCTCAAACTTTATGATTTGATTTATGTTTGTAATCTTTTCTTTGATTAATGAAGTTTGAAGTTTGATTATACAAAAAAAAAAAATGTAAGTAAACAAAAGAAAATCATGTGAATAACAACTAAATTTTTTACAAAATAATCATTTTATGTTAATAGATTATTTCTTTCTTTTCCTTTATTTGAGTTCAATTAAATACTACAAATTTGATTTGATTCTCGTGATCTCATCCAATCCATGAGCAAACAAGCTAGCCTAGTGGCCTATGAAAAAGTGTATGAACTAATGAATATTTTGTTTTTGTTTCTTAAATGAATGGATCAGCAGATCAAGGACCTTTCACATAATAGTTGGCAAGAAATTTCCAGTTCTTTCAACAAAATGCTCCACATTTTTATCACCGCAAATATATGTTTTCATCATATAAGTAAATTTAACATTGTATCTTCATGTCTTTTTTGTTTGTTTGGTGTGTGTGGAAGTCTAGGCTAAACCAAATTCAAAAAATTTATACATGACAAAATATATAGAAATAAAAGAGGGATTAAGAAATCTTACTATGAAAATTCGAAGTCTAAGCATCTCACCAAGGTACAAGGCCAAAAAATAGCAACCAACAAGCTAATAATTCTATAATTTTCCAACTCCAGTCTCTATGTCGTGAAGAACAAAAAAAGAACACATTATAAGAAAAATAAGTTTTTGCGATCAAAATTTTGCAACCAAAAAGACTATTTCTAACGAAAACGTACTTGTGTTAGTGTGTAAACATAAAAGTGTTACACGGTGTTTTCATAGAGTTGGACTTTTATCATGTCAAATCAAGACTACTATGTCAGATGAGCTTAGGGATATTTGAGTGTCACTGGGTGTTTGATTGTTCGGGCATTGGGGGGGGGGGGGGGGGGGGGGGCGGGGTGCGTGGTGGCCGCCCAATCTTCAACATAGTTATGCCCCCGGTACCAACTAATTAACATATTATTTAATTAGGTTCCTGTTTTGTTCCTATGGGGAATTTTAGGATCCCATTAACATGGTTTCTTTCCTAATAAATCAAAGCTCTTCTTGTCTTTGCTGCCACTCCGTATATAATTAAGAGGCGAGAAGTGTAGAGTTAGATGTTAAACCCGAAACTAAAGCTTGTATCAGATTCTTTATAAGTAAATCTATACTAAACTAAGCAACGATAACATCTAACAAAGCATTTCATGTGTAAATGAGCAAACCAACTTTCTCTAATACATATAAATGAGATACCGAAGGAACATCATGGCCAATAACACTTATATTGGATAGAGCATCAGCCATCCATTCCATTTTCCATAAAGTGCAAGCTATCTCAAAAGGAAAAAAAAAGGAATGAAAAAGCAAGTACATAAGCCCACAACTCAAAGTGCATTTGGGTGGCTGCTTTTGGTCAGTAAAACAATTCACCACAAGTAGCAAATATGTTTATATGTTTTGTTACGAGACTTGTAATTGAGAGTAAGAAATTGAACTTAAGATTTCTGCTTTTACAAAATAAAACCAGAAAGGGAATGAGGGAGGGAGGAGGGAGCTGAGGCTCCCACCCCCCTTGGGCTGTCTTATTGGTTTCTCTAGAGAGAGATGAGAGCTTCTCTCTCTTATTTTCGTTCGTAAACTATTTGAACAGTTAAGTAGAGTCTACCTAATTTTATAGAGTAATAATATATATACAACCATTTTCACAGGTTGTAACAAGGATTGTATTTGTATGGGGTTTCCCAATCCTCGATATGAGCCGATTTGAGCAGGTAGTCTTCAAAAACAACAATGGATCGATCCTCCGGGACTTTTGCATTAATTCTTATACATATAATATGGATTTTTTTTTTTTTTTTAATTCGATAGCTTTGATTACAAGAGTCCATCCACATGATGAGGTTGTTGTCAACTTTCAACTTTTACGACCGAATAGCTAGGATACGTAAGACGGCTTCTGACTTGATAGCAAAGCAAAATAATTATTCTCCCATTGAAAATATGATAAATGAATGGCATCATTTGCATTCCATTCCCGGTTAGATGATGGCATTTGGTGATCTATTATTTCTATCATTATTACCAAGAGAATCATCAAAATCTCCTTTCCCTAGTTGTCAATGCTTTTGATTTTTTATATTCCGGCCTTTTTTATGGGCAAAGGCAATTATGAGGATTGGTGGGAGTACCTTGCAATGGAGATGTCTGGCCCACCGTTCTCTTCGTCACTTTAGTCAGAAAGTACATACTTTTCTTTTAAATGATATTTCAAAATTATAGGTGTGCAAGATTCTTTTTAATTTAAAGAAAATAGATAAATTCAAATTTTTTATGAAAAAATAATATCTTAATATTAGAATCTTACCTTTTGAAAAAAGAATATACGATATTTTTATTTATTAAAATTGTATATTAACATTATTCCTTTTTAAAGAGTGTGTAGTTCTAAATATCCTTTTCAATTTGCCATCAAAATTGACTCTTGAGTATGGCTGTCAATCAAGTCGTATTGTATTTGTTGTTAATTTTTAGTTAATGCAAGCTGGATATATTTATATAGTGTACAAATCTTGCATATTTTATTTTAAAAATTATGGAATTCACTTTTAATAAAATGAATTTTTCATGTGTGTCTCAAATTTAAATATTTTAAAAAAAAATAAATACGTAAAACTTACACAATATTATAAGATTGTAAATATCATTTTTCCTTATAAAAATAATAGACTAAGAAAATCATATTGATATGAACTCGATATTCTATTTTATGAATTGACCGGGTATGATTTGTCTAATCTATTTATGTATATATAAGTTAATTTCATTTAAAAGTTGGATGACAATCCTTTAGTACTAAGTGTTGATGGGAGTTTTTTGAAAAAGTAAAACCCAATCCAGTAGATGCGGCATTTGGCCCAAAACTAGGTTGAGGCCTATTTGACTCATGATAGCCTATTTACAGGATTCCCAATCTCGGAAGAATGCGGGTCAAGCCAACGAGTAGGGTGGGCCATGGCCTGGAGAGCACCCAGTCCCTCTTTAACATGGAAAGAGCAGCACGCCACCTTTAATGGGACTCCACGACTTGGCGCCCCCTCCTGGAGACCACGCCACATTAAATGAGTTCTAGTATGAGGCACCCCTGGGCCAGAGGGGCAAGGCATGGGTCTCCAACCCTAGGGGCAAGTATAAAGGCCGCCCCTCGAACGTCTAGCGAAGGTAACTAAAAAAAACAACCTGGTTTTAGAGTGTCCCATTTTTCTTCTACAGACTTAAGCATAGGAGGCTCTATTCAGCTGCCACCCGTCTGCTAGACCTTGGAGTGACTTTGCGTATGCAAGTAACAAGGTAGTCCTGAGTTGTCGAGGAGCATGGCCCAAAGACATACGAAACACGATGTTAATAGTTGATGCAATTTGTGGGATTTGACAAATTTCAAAGTCGAACGTGTTTTTCGCACGCCTGTAAGAGCCCACCCTCGGAGGGTCCGGAGGTGTGACTGGATATTGAAGGGAGATAACAACCAAGAAATGGCCGCAAGAGAAAGGTGATCGGGGGTAGAGATGACGGCCCTGCAGAGTGAAACGGGCGGCTGGCTGTAAGGCGCTAGAGGGGGAGTCTAGGCCACTTCACCAAGCAAGGAGGCGCCCCTGACCCCACCACTGGCCCCGAAGTGTGCCCTCACCGAGGGCAATGCGAGAGACAAATCTACATTGAAAAAAGCGGAGACGAACGAGCACTTAGAATTAATTCTACGTGATGAAAACCAAACGGATGCAACCGTTAGGGTCAGAACAGCGATCATTGCCGAAGTAAGGGAAGCGCTACAGAGATAGCTTACCGAGCATCGGAACATCTTTGCATGGGCTCATGAAGACATGCCGGAGATTGATCTGGCCATCATGCAACATCATCTAAGTGTGGACCCTAGGGCCAGAGTGGTTAGGCAAAAGCATAGGAGCTTCAGTGTGGAGAAGAATGCTGCCATTGTGCTTGAGGTGGTGCTCATCAAAAAACATAATGGTAAGTGGAGAATGTGTGTAGACTTCACGGATCTGAACAAAGCATGCCCCAAGGACAGCTTCTCGCTCTCCCGTATCGACCTCATTGTAGACTCGACTACCGGCTACCGCATGCTGAGCTTTATCGATGCTTACTTAGGGTACAATCAAATCTGCATGTACTCTAGCGATGAGGAAAAGACGTCGTTCATCACCAATAGAGGGTTGTACTGTTATACCACCATGTCGTTCGGCTTGAAAAATGCAGGGACTACCTACCAACGGCTGGTTAATCAAATGTTTAAGCCTAGATCAGGAGGAATATGGAGGTGTATGTGGACGACTTGTTGGTCAAAAGCAAGACCCCGGCGTAGCACCTAGAGGACGTTCGGGAAGCCTTTATGGTATTACGGCAATACAAAATGAAGCTGAACCTCGCCAAATGCACGTTTGGAATGAGGTCGGGGTAGATCCTGGGGTTTGCAGTGTCAAAAAGAGGAATCGAGACCAATCTTGAAAAGGTGAAGGCCATATTAGATATGCCTCCTCCCCAAAGTATTAATGACATGCAAAAACTTTCCTGCAGGTTAGCAGCCCTTAATCGATTCATATCACTGTCAACGGATAAATGCTTGCCTTTCTTTAGAGTGCTGCGGAAAGCCCACAACTGGTATGAGGAATGTGACGCAGCATTCACTGTGCTTAAACAATACCTAACCAACCCTTCATTGCTTAGCTAGCCCTAGTGCAGAGAAACACTGACCTTGTGCCTGTCCATCTCCCCATAGGCAGTTTCCTCAACCTTCGCGCAGGATGGGTGCAGGAGGACAATGGGGTCCAGAGACCAGTCTACTATGTGAGCCAGGCATATAGAGGAGTAGAAGTCAAGTACACTTGGGTCGAACAGCTTTACTTCACACTGATAATTTCCACTCGCAAGCTTCGACCATATTCCAAGAGCATCCAATCAAGGTTATCATAGAAGCCCCCTACGAAAGGCCCTACAATGGCTGGATGTCTCAGGTCGCCTCACAAACTGGGCAGTGGAACTAAGCGAATTCGACATTGAATATGCCCCTCACGCCTCCTTAAAGGGGCAAGTCCTGGCCGACTTCATTGCGGAATTCATCAGTTTCCCCAACGAAGAAGGATATGCACCGCTTGTGAAGCCCTAGCAAGTTTTTGTTGATGGCTCCTCTTGCCAGGCTGGAGGGAGAGTGGGGGTACATATCATTACAGACGAGAGCGAGAGCACGACTAAGCCATCAAACTGGCTTTCAAGACCACCAATAACGAGGCAGAGTATGAGGCACACTTCCTCGGCATGACCATAGCGAGTTCCTTAGGCACATAGGAAGTGGAATTCGAGGCAGACTCCCAAGTAGTAGTTAGTCAAGTAAAAGGAGAATTCATGGCGAAGAGTGAAAAATTACCTGGCGTTGCTGCAGGCTGAGTGCGCTCATTTTTTATACTTCCAGATCCAACAAATCCCCATAGTAGAAAATGATAAGGTAGACAAGTTAGCGAAGACAACCTTCAAGCAAGAAGCTGCCCCAATACTGGAGTCAACTATCCTCTTGATTGTAGAGGTGCCTGCTGTAGGGGTCGAGATACTAGAAGTAGGACCAAATGTGCTCAAGGGGGACAAGACATCTGGCGATACCTGGATGACAATGAGGTATCCAACGGCAGAGAAAGGGCTAGAAAGAGGAGATACTAGGTAGTGCGGTATACCATAATCGACGGAATGCTATACCATAGGGTGTACAGTACCCCTTACTAAGATGCATCTCATGCGAGTAGGCCCAACATGTACTGATTAAGATACACGGGGGAATTTACTGGGACCATGATGGAGGGAGGGTGCTAGTGGGAAAGGCAACATGAGCCAGGTATTACTGGCCACATGCTTTGAAAGATGCAGAGGAATATGTGAGGACGTGTAAGAAATGTCAGGAATACACGGGAGTCATCCATCACCCTCTTGTGGAACTGGCACTGATAGTCTCTCCCTGGCCATTCGCTCAATAGGGAGTTGACTTGGTGGGGCCGCTTCCCCTGGGAAAGGAGGGGTAAAATTCAGAGTGGTGGCAGTAGACTACTTCACCAAGTAGGTCGAGGCTGAAGCGCTGGCAACGATTACAGCCAATAGCATTACTTGCTTCCTATGGAAGAGCGTCGTTTGCCTGTTTGCGGTGCTCCGCTGCCTTATGTCCGATAATGGAAGGCATTACCGAGATTGGTGCCGAGACCTGGGGATCAAGTTTCGGTACTCTTCCCTGGGACATCTCTAGTCATATAGTCAAGTGGAAGCCATTAACAAAACCCTGTGGTGGATACTAAAGAAGAAGTTAAATGATCTGAAAGGGGCATGGGTGGAAGAACTCCTAGTCATCTTCAGGATGACTGTGAGGATGCTAACCTGCGAAACCCCGTTCACCTTAGCTTATGGTCATGAGGCTATGCCGCTGATGGAAGTTGACATCTCGACTTACCGAGTGCACCACTATGAGCAGCGTTCCAATGACTGACACTTGGAAAAACGGCTTGACCTGGTAGAAGAGGTCCGACAAGAGGCCGAGTTGACGATGGCAATGTAACAGAAGAGAGTGGAGTGTTGCTTCAATCAAAGAGTGTGTCCGAGATCATTCAAGGTAAGAGACCTCATATTAAAGTAGATATAGTGCTAGAGAAAGAAGGTAAGCTTGAACCACGGTGGGAAGGCCCCTACGTGGTGGTTGCCAGCAACCACCCCGGGGTGTACTGGCTACAGGACTCTAGCAGGAATGAATTACAGCACTCGTAGAATTCTGAACATCTACGAATGTTTTACCGATAAAACCCATGACATGCATTTGTATTTTCTTATTATTACCAACCCTACGGATGCTTGTGTATTTATCATTAGTGAGAAATGCATGACTATTTCAGGAATTGTACATTGGAGAATAAGGTTCATGTGTCAGTGCAAATTACCCTTCCCACGATGTCAATGGACGGGAGCGAGTATAGTCACAAATTGTCCAAACAGACTACCTCCACATGAGGGTCAACAAATGGGGTAGCCATGGGCTAACCCAGCCTCCCCCTTGGGGGAGAGCGAGTCCAGCCCTGAGGCTACGCGAAATAGACCCCGTCCCCATCTTGGCGGAGATGTAGACGGCCCTTGACCCTCCATGACTAACCTCACTGCGGGGACCAAAGGGAAGGGCGTAATGCCAAGAGGCTGCTCTGTCCCTCCTGCGTTTGGAAGTGGGCTAGTCCCGAGTGCACATGGATTGACCCTTATCATGAGCGTCGACCAGCAGGAGTGGGTTTAGCAGGGACTGCTTGAACCTCCACGTGTGGGTCAACAAGGGGAACTAACCCCAAGTTAGACCGACCTCCCCTGTGGAGGAGAGTGGGTATAGCCCTGAGGCTGCCCTAACATTACCACGTTTCGTCATCACGAGGAGTAGACACGGCACTAGGCCTATCCTAACTGACCTTCCCTACGACGTTAACCTTGAGATTTTGCACTGTTTATGTATTGTCCTCGTCTGTTTTGCATTGTTTATTTATTGTTTTACACTGTTCATTAACAATTTTTCGTTGTTTATTTACTATTTATTTAAGTGGATGTTTTTAAACCTTAGAAATCAACAATAAACTTTTGGATAGTTAAAACTTTGAGACCGTACAACCTAGATGAGATACTATTGAGATGCTTTGGGCGTCCAAACCGGGCCATATTACTTTAATACTATTCACAAATAGTTCACTGCTATTTATAAATAGTTTATTATTTTTTACTACTATTTATAAATTAATTCACTATTATTCACAGATATTTCTAACATATGTAAGAGTATTTCAAATTATCTATAAATAATAATAAAATAATTTATAAAAAGTAATGAAATAAAAAAAAATAATTTATAGATAGTAATAATATTCTGTCTGTGAATAACAATGATTTATTTCTAAATAATAATGAAGTAGTTTAAAAGCAATTTAATTCTTAAATCTTAAACAGACCCTTAACATCAATGAGAGCCTCCTCCAGTTCGGACACAGAAGGAAACGTTTCCTAATCCATGAGTTCACATCATATCTTATCTTTTTATTATGAGTTTTGTTACTTATAAGTCCATACATTTTATAATATATATATTTTTAATTTATTATTTTTAAATTAATTAAATTTTTTTATTTATTATTCATGTATCAAATATTTAAATAAAAAAATATAATATATGATATGTGAGGTTATATTTAAAATTTTTTTTTTTATTTTAATTGGTTCACATTTCTTGTCGGCGACAACGTAACGGGCTGTGAACGGGGTACACCACGCGGGGGGCAAAGAAGACATCACGAGGTTGCCCCCAGCATGTTAATTGATTCTGCATGTTTAGTGTATTTATTTAATAGGATTGATCGAAATTAAATTTTTTTAAAAATGATATCTATTTAAATTTTAAATAAAAGAACGTCATTATTATACCGATTAATACATAAATTCGTTTATATGGAACAAAATTAAAAAAATAATGAAGACGAAGACCCTTCGCTGCCAACTTGTCACCACAGTCCTCCAGTGCAGTCCCAATACACACAGTCAACACTCCTTATCCGCTTCTTCTTCTGATCGTTATCGTTTTCGTACGGGCGTAATGACTAGAGTTCAGACCGTTGCCGTTGAAATTATTGAATTTACCTTCTCTCTTTACGTTCAACGGGTCGAACCGACAGCTGAGACACGTCCATCCATATCCCGACTCCCATATCGACGGCCTACATTCACTCCCTCTTCTTTTTGTCGGTACGAAATCCACTCTTTTGCAAACTCCTTTCCTTTAAGAAGAAGCTTCTGCTGCTTCTGATTCATTACCACTTACCTCACCGCCCCACTCTCGACTTCTGTCAACTAATGGATTCTCTTCACTCCCTTCTCTGTCTTTCTTTACCAAAACCTCTTATGTATATAATTCCATTCCTTTAAACATAAGCTTCGTTCAGCTGCTTGTGCTCTGCTTCACTACCACCACCTGACTCTCTGTGACTGTAACCTCATGGATTCTCTTCTTTTGCAATGTTGGGTTCCCTTCGTCTTCACAACTGCGATCATGCTGTGCGTTTTACTTGCACGGGCTGAGCTTCCAGGCTCTTGGGAGCTTCTGGTCGCTAATGCCGGCATAGCCTCCATGCACACGGCGGTCACCCGCTACAATACCGTCGTCCTCCTCGATCGTACTAACATCGGCCCATCCCGTAAGATGCTCCCCAGGGGCCACTGCCGGTACGATCGCAGAGACGCATTTCTCAAGCGCGATTGCTATGCTCACTCCGTCGTTCTGGACCTGCAGACCAACAACATCCGGCCCTTGATGATCCTCACCGACACTTGGTGCTCCTCCGGCCAGTTTCTCCCGGACGGTACGCTGTTGCAGACCGGTGGGGACTTGGACGGGTTGAAGAAGATCCGAAAGTTCGAACCGTGCGAGGCACACCGGTTTTGCGACTGGGTTGAGCTTAAAGATGTGGAATTGGTGAATGGGCGGTGGTACGCTACGAACCAGATATTACCTGATGGTTCGGTGATTATTGTCGGTGGGAGGGGAACGAACACGATTGAGTATTACCCGCCGAGAAAAGGAGGCGCGGTCTTGTTTCCATTCCTTGCCGACGTCGAGGATACTCAGATGGACAATTTATACCCTTACGTTCATCTCCTCCCCAACGGTCGCCTTTTCATCTTCGCCAATAACAAAGCAGTATTGTACGATCATGAGGCTAACAAAGTTATAAGAGATTTTCCACCGTTGGCCGGTGGCCCACGAAACTACCCATCAGCTGGATCATCGGCGATGTTGGCACTCCAAGGGGACTACTCGACGGCTGTGATTGTCGTGTGCGGCGGGGCACAGTACGGTGCGTTTCTGGAGAAGAGTACGGAAACCCCTGCCCACGGTAGCTGCGGCCGCATCGTAGCGACTGCACCGGACCCAGTTTGGGAAATGGAGGATATGCCATTCGGGAGGATAATGGGGGACATGGTTATGCTCCCTACTGGTGACGTCCTTATTATCAATGGAGCCCAGGCAGGGACCCAAGGGTTCGAGATGGCCTCCAACCCGTGTCTTTACCCGCTTCTTTATCGACCCGATCAACCCGTCGGGTTACGTTATATGACGTTGAACCCAGGAACCGTGCCCAGATTGTACCACTCCACCGCGAACCTGTTACCGGACGGGAGGATTTTAATAGCGGGTAGTAATCCGCACTACTTTTACAAATACAAAGCCGAGTTCCCGACGGAGCTACGGATCGAAGCGTTTTCACCGGAATACTTGTCGGCTGACCGTGCGAATATCCGACCTGAGATCCAGGTAATTCCTGAAAGGGTACGGTACGGAGAGGTCTTCGACGTCTCGGTATCGGTTCCGTTGCCGGTGGTGGGGATCGTGGAGGTCAATTTTGGAAACGCGCCTTTTGCAACGCATTCATTTTCCCAGGGTCAAAGGCTGGTGAAATTAGCCGTTACAAACACCTTTCCTGACGGTAACGGCCGTTATAGAATCGGATGTACAGCGCCGCCAAATGGGATGGTTGCTCCGCCGGGTTATTACATGGCATTTGCTGTCAACCAGGGAGTGCCAAGTGTCGCCCGTTGGGTGCAACTGGTGGACTAAAAAGTATAAATTTTTGTTTTTTTGTTTCTGTTTTTTTAAATTATTGTTGTTAAAAAGCTTTTGAATCATTTTTTAAATGAATTTTCTTACAGAAAATTGATAAAGAAATGGAACCGTTAGCCTTTGTATGTCTTTCTCAGCAAATCTTTATTTATTTTTAATAACTGTAAGTGATAAAGAAATGTGATCCTATTATCATATTCACACACTAAATATTATATTTATTTATTTATTTTTATTTTTTTATAACAAATATATGGTACATGGATGATAAATAAAATAATTTAATTAGTTTAATAAATTACTTTAATAAGAATAAAATAAAAAATAATAAAAAATAATATTAAATTATGTAAAGTGTGTAGTATAGAATGATGAATAACTTTTTTTTTTTTTTAATTTTATGACTACGTAATTAATTGATAAGGTGTATAGGAAAATGATTTGTACCGTTGCAAAGTATGAAAGTTTGTGTATTCCTTTAAAAAAAATTGAATAAATTTAAAATAGCTTACATAAAGAGATTCATTTTTTAACAATAAAAAATATAATTATAAGTAATTATGCATACCAATTCGTGCATCCATCTAATATAATTAATTAAAAAATAGATTTTATTAAAAGTAGTATTAATTTAAATTTTAAATATAAAAATATTAATATTGATACGCAGATTGATATGCAAGTTTATTTATACGTAACAAAACTCTTTTAACAATATAACTCATGTATTTTTAAAAGAACAACACATATATATATCACTTACACATTTTAAAACTACATTTAACATTATTCTGTACGACATAGCATACCCTTAAAAAGGATACCTCATTGCATTAGTAGGGTAAAAGGAGACAAAATGATGCCGTGAGCATTCAAAAATGGAATCCAGCCTGAAGAGATCAAAGAGAATTATATTGGTCCATTGGTGAGAGGGAAAGCAGCAAAAAGAACACCCTATGTGGGGGACGTGATTGCTAAAATTCACTTTTGCCGTCTCAGATTGAAAGCAAATTGCAAAAAAGCAAGTATCTGCTTTCTTTTTAAGCAAATGGGAAGACATGGCTTCTATGTCTTCAGGGACCCCTATGTCGCTTTGGAGGCTAATGAATATAAGACAACAGTATAAAGTCTTCAACGTGCAATTTCCTTGAGTATGCCGACCAGTGTGTGTGTGCGCCTTATTTTTATAAAGGATATTATGCTCTTCTTTTTTTTGTCTCTGTTGGCAATTTGCAATCTATTTCGAAACGAGACGAGGTACGAGAAATTTCATAAAAGTAAACTTATAAATTGATGATGTAACGTACTATAACCTATTGTAATCGTCTAATGAAGCAGGCAATCACATGAGCAGCAGTGGTTCTTTATAGCATCTGAACAGAAATTTGCCTTTACAAAAGCAAAATATGAACTTCAACACGTGCTTAGATAAACTTCAATCAGAATTTCATTTCCAAAGAGTACTTGAAATTTCTTAGTTAGATCATTTGATTGCTTTCACTTGTTACTAAAGCAACACTACTGCTCCTTAATTAAAGACATAAACCGACGGACAACATCTGGCATTTATATATGATCACTAGCCTAAACCATACCATCATTTTTACCATCATTGCAGTCTGCAACAACCACCCTCTGCACATTTTTGTAAGAATATGTTCGAGCCAAGAACACATAAAACAACATGTTCACAGCAGCAACGCCAGCCAATAGCCAATAGAATTTGTCCAGGCGGCTGCTGTTCAAATCTTTACCAAACCAGCCATGCCCACCCTTCCTGGTTATGTGGCCAACAACTGTCATCAACCAACTGCTAACGAAGTTTGCAGCTCCTATTACACTAAGGTAAAATGCAATGCCTAAACTCCTCATAGAATCTGGAACTTGTTCATAAAAGTACTCCTGCAATCCCACCAGAGCAAATCCATCTCCAACGCCAAGGATGAAAAGTTGTGGAGCCAACCAAAAAACACTCATTGAAAGTGAACTCTTTTTGGGATCATTCTCCACTACACCTAATCTTTTCTTCTCAACCAGGGCTGAAATTACCATTACAACAACTGAGAATAGCATTCCAATACCAATCCTCTGTAGAATACTCATGCCTCGTTCATTTCCTGTTGCCTTTCTTAGTGAAGGAACCAGGATTTTCTCGTAAACGGTCACAGAGATTATCATTCCTATGGCAGCAACACTGTAAATGGAGGCCGGGGGAATCTCAAAACCATTTGCAATCTTTCGGTCCAAAGTGACACCTTGTTTGATGAAGAATGTGGCGCCTTGTGCTATACAAAGTCCAAATGGCATGGTAGCAAGCCATATGGGGATCATGTTCAGAAGAAGCTTCAACTCCTCGACCTTCGTCACAGTTGCAAGTCTCCAAGGGCTTTGCTTCTCGGCCGCATTGTCTTTGTCTTCAAGAACAGCTGCTTTGTCAAGAAATCTGAAGTGCATTTGCGGAAAATCATCAATATTATAATGTCTGATACGGATAATTAATTTTTATTGAAGTGAAATTGAATTGAGGGGTTCATGAGATGCCTACTTGAGTTTCTGTGTGTGGCACAGGAACCTCCCTTGAGTTTTCTCTGTCTTGGTAATTTCGTACAATTGAGCAGGACTGGAAGGGTAAGGAAGATTTCTCTTGCGAATGGCTGCGACAAGAACTTGAAACAATGGCGTCAAGGGGCTACCTGTGCCTGCTCTGTAACGGTAATATGGTCTTCCTATAGTGAAGATAGCTAGTGTAACTGCCATAACTGCTGTGAGAATAATATAAGAAGTACCCCAGTTCACATGGTCCTGCACATAGACAATCACAGTCACACCGAGTAGAACTCCAGCACAAAGGGCAAAGTTCCACCAGTTGAAATAGGTCATCTTCTGCTTTCTTTCCTCATCGTGATCATCATCAAACTGGTCGGCTCCTAAGCTCTCCAAAGAGGGTTTATGCCCACCAGTTCCTATGGAGATCAAGTAAATGGCAAGGAAAAAAACCACCTCATGAACCTTCCTGGGTTCGGTGCATATATCAGTCTCGCAAGCCTTTAAGGCTGGTATGAACCAGGACAACGTCAGGAGAAGCAAACCCTGCATGTCAATTTAAGATCATCTTATATATGTCCATATATATTAAAGTGATGGAAAAAACAATTGATTAATCAGATATATATTTCCAAAGAGAATTACCAGAAGGTAGATGATGGTTGCCACAAGCACTGTAGAGAATCTGCCTAAGTAAGCATCAGCTATGAATCCTCCCAACAGTGGCATCAGAGTGGTAACACCGGACCAGTAATTCACGCTCTTGACTGCTGTCTGAAGATCTTGATGAAGTACCTTGCTTAGGTAAAGGATTAAGCTGGTTGCAATTCCAAAGTAACTCAACCTCTCACTGAACTCGATTGCTGCCCAATGATCAAACACAACCACAAAATTTAGTTAAAAGAGCTTTCTTAATTGTCTCCTTGACATGAAAAGAAGCCTACATATATCATGTGACTTAATTACCAACTGACTTTAATCAAGAGAGAAGAAAGTACTTTACAGTTACTAGGTGTTTTACAATTTACATCATTCTGCCATCCTTCAAAACTCATGTTGACCGACCGTCAAATAGCACATGATTAATTCCTTTAAGATATAATATAGCAATCAAGATTTGTCTTTAACTTAAAGTAGTAGAACCAGGGCCGATCTACTTGATTAAGGAATAAGGAGTGTGCCACCATTTTTCTGAGTCATGATAGATCATGAATAATCGTAATTTTTTCTTGCTCATGTGGACATCATTCATGCACATGATGCCGATCGATGATCAAGGCCATAATCAATACTTTGATATATATTGAATACAGAAAAGTAGAAACAAGATGGAAGTTGGGGCATGCAGGCTGGCTAAAGGCGATGACTTGATGTATAGAATTAGAGCTAGCTAGTTGTCCGCTGAAGTACGTAGTACAAAGTCGATTTTCATAATACAGTACCCCTAGCTGCAAACCAACATGCACCATGTTTGCCTTTAAGGGAAACCGAGAACTTCAAAAACGAAATTATTTTGCCAAGTAGACTACAGCCAAAATAGGGTTGGCCTCTACGTGGTAGCCTCAACGGCAAGGCGTTCGAAAAATCTAATGCATAAATAAATAAAAAATAAATAAATCCCCCTCAAACTACGTACGTACCATAGGATTCACATTCACTCCCAATGTAAATTTTGACAAGACTTAGACCCGTATAGATTAAGAAATTATCTCATTTCAATATTATAATTTTTTTCTTAAATTCATTTACTAAATATAATAAATAATTTAAAATTTTTAAATCTTAAATAATAATAATAATATTAAAAAATTAATATTTTATTCAATTTTAAAATTTCATAACAAACCATCTTATTTCATTTTACTATTTAAATAACCCATTATTCTCCTCAGCAGTGTACACCACATAATTGTTGAGTTGAAGAATTTTTTCTCTCGATAGGTGTGATATATATAGGCTGCTGAGAGAATTTTCTTTTGGCAATTACCCCCCTCAGATTACCAAAATTTGTAATCTATCCCCTTCATAAGAAATTGACATAAATGCCCTTGTTACAAATTACAAAGCTATATAACTGGGGAAAACCAAAAAAACGCTTCCAAAAAAAAATTAAAAACAATATTAAATATAAGAAAACTTCAAAAAAAAAAAATCAAAGATAAAAAATTAAAATTATATTTTAAAAGACAAAAATAATATCGGAGGAGGCAACAGTAATTTGTGAGCAAGGTTTAAGGGGGAGAGAGCTGAAGGGATCACAGCTGATCACGTGAGAATTAGTTGAAATGGTGCAAGAGATTAATTATTCTATTAGTTCAAATAAAAAGAGAGATCGAATAAAAGAAAAAATGGGAAGAAGAAGCAGCAACTCATCATGTAGTCCTCACATATGAAGAATATTAACGATAGGCCGTTAATGTTTAAATATATGAAGAACGGTATATATAAAGCAAATATTCTTCAAACCATGCATGAAAGAAAAGAGGGTTTTGAAGAAGCGGATATGGATGGGATGCTCGCATCTCTAAAACACATATCCTGATGGCCATCATGTACTTAATTCAAGATCAACTTGTACTTCAAGAACTATTCTGGGCCACTCATCAAAGTGAAATTAAAAAAATAAAACAAAAATGTATTACTTTGAGACAGTGATTGAATAATGTATGTGCATGCAACTAACGCTAAGTGCTGATATTAGCAAAAATTTTCAGTGGGGGAATTACTTTTTTTGATTCCCAACACTTTCTGATGGGGGATTGATGTATCGAGAAGTACTATTATTTGAGGTCATTTTTATAATCCGAACGTATTTTCTCTGGCCCACATGATGAATGGCAAACCATGCAATTTGATCCCTTTTCTCCGGTCCCTTTGATCAGAATTGACTAATCGGCGTAGTTATTACGCCTAAGTACATGCAATCGCCCCAGTTTGTTCTCCGGAAACAAAAGAAAAGATCAAGATCGTAGTACTATACGATCGAGGTTCTTTGAATCATTGCAGCCAAAAATGGAGGAAGAGAATACATTAGCATGGCTGCAAGCTGGTACGTATTTTGGGACTAGATTAATGTGGTTTCTGACTGATCATGCACTAACATGCATGTTTATAAGATTAGATATGGGCAAGTATACATATATCTGTATGTATACCATTCGTTGGGCCAAAAGAGAAAAAAGAAAAGTACTGACGACATATGCAAATAATTTAGAGCGTCCACTACAATTTTTTATTTTTAATTTTTAATTTCTTCCCTTCCTGTAGTTAAACGGCCAGCTTCTGCATAATTAGGAGGAGGTTCTAGCTAGCAAGTTGAAACTCCGGTTGTCAATGAGATGAGGGAAAATGACAGAAAAAAGATTAGAAGGATTTTCTCCTCCACTTTCCTGGCAACCAAGCAAGCGAAGCATAAAGAAACAAGAAGTTTCTGAATAATATCAGTAGCAGTAATAGGGGCTCATATTTTCTCTCATGCATAATAATTAATTATTTGTATGTATTCCTTACCAATAATAAATCTGGAGGCCTTCCAGACACCAGTTTTGGCACGAAGAGGAACTCTTCCTTTAAGATCCACAGAAGAATCATAAACCCATTTCTCCCGGTCGGCCTCTTTTGGTTCTGCTACCTTTTTCTGCTCCATTTACTCCCTTAGAAAACAGTAGTATCTAGAAAACAGTAGTATCGATGATGATGATCAGCTCCTTAATTACTAGAAAAAGGCAAGGAAGAAGAAAGAAAGGGTGTTATGATTGTAGCAAAGAGGATGAGTGTGGGAGAGAAAATGATTTTGGTGATGAAAGAGCTCGGCTTTAGGCTTCTTATATAGAGGAGTTAGCTAGGGTTATCTTTCCTTTCATCCACTGAGTTTGGGGTTTCTGACATTCTACCATCATGTAGAGGGGTCAGAGAGGAATGTTTTAGGCTAAGAAATAGGAAAATATTTTTTGGAAGCAATAATTGCTGGGACGGAAAGTAAAAACACAAAAAGCGCTCTCAGTCCTTCCACTAATAATTAGAACGTCAAACGTTAGCCTCTAGATTATGTTAATCATATATATATATTATATATATATATGCCAATAGGAGTATCTTCCACATGTAAAAGGAGCTAGGCCTACTACATTAGCTAGCGGCCTACCTCCCTGGCCTACTAACTCCCCGTGTCCACACAACTCTAAATATTAGAGTTATTATCATTAGAGTTAACCAAGATTGTTGATACTCTGTATAGCTCTAGATAACTAGTTATAGTTACTTAATTCAGCAGTATTTAGTTGTAAAGTAGTCGATACCTGTTTGTTATGGTGTTTGAGAGAGCAAGAAATGCTGTTTAGGATCAAGAAATACATGATTTTTTGTAATTTAGTTTTTTTGGTAGATTTTATAAAAAGTACTTCTAGTATTTTTTTTTTTTTAAAAAAAAAAAAAAAAAAGCTTAAAGGGTGTGCTTTTCAACAAAGCTTCAACTTGATAATTTAGAAAATATGCAACAGCAACTTATGTGATTGTGAATTTCATTTTAATAAGATATATATATATATATATATATGTTGATTAATGGACAAAAGTAAGATCAAATATCCACGAATTATATATTTTGTAACTAAAGCAACCTTAAACATCCGTTTTTATTATTTTATATCTATATATGTACTTTCTTATTTTTAATTTAAACATATGTTTACTGAATATTAAATAATTTTTTAATAACAAAGTCTTCAAAGTCTTCAATGATCCGTTGACCAGATCACCTCTAATCAATTTACGTCAACATAGATCTACAATTAATTAAGATATATTCTATTGTCCGCAGCAATTTCAAATAAGCACTAATTATATAGTGAATAGCTAGAGAACTATGACTTTGTTTGTCATGCATATCTACTTCATACCATGCGTTATGCCGAGCTAGAAAGTAAGATAGAGTAAGGTCAACCTCAAAATTAAGGAGATGTAACCCCATTCTATCTCTAACAAACACAATTAACTCCTTTCTAAAAAAAAAAAAAAAAAAAAAAAAAAACAATATCTCCTCGATCCCATTCCTGGAGCCTTCAATGCTCTGTTGATCGGAGCCCCTCGCATCAATTTACAATATCAACGTAGATGATCTACAATTAAAGATTCTATTATCCACAACAATCTCAATTAAGCACTAATTATATAGCGAATAAAGAACTATGTCTCTGTTTGTCATGCATATTTACTTCACACCATTATAATTTTGGTGAGCTGAGGGAGTAAGGTTCAATTTGGTAAGTGAGAATTTTGAATTTTAAGATGAAATATTAAAATATTATTTTTTTAGAGTTTTAATATTATTATTGTTTTGGAGTTTAAAAAAGTTACGAAAAAATTGAATTATTTATTATATTTTATATGAAAATTTAGAAAAGTTGTAATGATAAGATAAGAATTTTGAATTTGAGTTGAAAATTTTATAATTCCAAACCGAACCTAATTATCCCCCCGACCCCATTCATGGAGACGAGAGCCTCCCTTTAACTACAACAACAATCACTTTTTTGCAACGAAAAAAAAAAATAAAAAAGTCTATTTTTTGTTGTAAAAAAGTATTTACAACGAGCACTTTTCGTTACCCTACTCTCACAAATACTGCCATGGGAAAAGTATAATATCCCGACAATGGTTTTTTCATTGCAAATAACCACTTTTAGCCACAAAATTCCATTATTGCAAACTCACATTAGGGATAGGGTTCATCATCCATTCAAACCGATTCATGTGTTACAATAATTAAAAATGAATCTAACGTAGGCAATATGCAACCCCTACCAAGAATGATGCACAAAAATTACTTATGCTATCTTCAAACCACATCCAAACATATATTTACATAAGAGACTCCCACTGAACCATCACACTACAATTATCAACATATATACATTGTTTTCCAAACTTCAATAGTCATTTCAATACATGATACACTTGACTAGGTAGCACCAATTCACAAATTTCTCTAAACGCTTCCATATACATAATTCAATTAATAAAAGATAATACAAATTTTTAAGAGTATCTTTATACAATTTTTATGCTACTTAATAGCATTCATACATCTTCAAAATGTTACAATCTTACAACTATAATCATACACACCTCACACAAACATAAAAAAATAAAAAATAAAAAAATAAAAGAAAAAACCAAATAAATATCACTTTAAACACAATTTGTTCACATTCTTGGACCTCGTTGTCCTCATATAAATTGTAATTCATAAACCATTATATTTAAGTAAAAATCTACCCAACTCGTCAACTAATTAATATATATACACACATCAATTAAATCCACTATTCACTTAAACTCAATTTGCAACAAACCAAGATAATCACATCATTTCACAATTTCTCAACCCAGCACAATCATCATGCTTCAAAATTTCCCATGCTCCACAATCCCAACACTTCATATGGCATTTGATCACTTCACAAACTACATAACTATCTCATCACTTCACACAATGCACAACCACGTCACAACTACACAACCATCCCATCTCATCACTTCACATAACACACGACCCCATCACAGCTACACATTAATCCCATCACTTCAAACAACGTACGACCATATCACAACTACACATTAATCTGATCACTTCTCAGTTTATCACAATAAACACATTCAATATATAAATAAAATTTGTCCATGTATTTGGACAACTCCATTTAATCAAGTAAGCATACTAATCTAAGAGATAAGGAATTACAATTACACCCAAATTGAAGGGCCAAGCAGTGGCACATGGAGGAGAGGACAATGTGCTATGAATGGGAGTAGCTTGGCTAATCTTCAATGCACGAGCGAGAGGGTGGAGGTTCTTGGCCTTCCATGGTTGGAGGTGCTAATAAAGGGTCGGGCTCACGATGGAGGGGAGCCTACAATGGCTTGTGGTGATCTAGGGGTGAGGGAGGTGCTTCCGTGTGGTGGGTCACAATTTCATTGACGTGAGTGCTATGCGGTGTAGAACCTTGAGACGTGGGTTATTGTGTGTCGCTCTCAACTTCTAGTGGCGTGATTCTTGGGTTACTGACAGTGACTTAAAGAACCCATGAAAACTGAGAGACATGAGAGGGGAAAATAAAGAGAAAGAGAGAGAAAGGTGGTCAGAGAGAGAGAGATGGACAGGGAAGAGCTTATTGGCATGAGGTGGCGTAGCCTGTCATGGCGTTGGGAAATCATCAGGGTTGCAACTTGAAGAAGAACACAGAGAGAGAGAGAGAGAGAGAGAGAGAGAGAGAGAGAGAGAGAGAGAGAGAGAGAGAGAGAGAGAGAGAGGCTTACTGGCTTGGAACCATGGTTGGACATCGAGAGGACGACGGGGGTTTGGGCGATGGCAACTCGTGAAGAAAGAGAAAGTATAGATTTGGGAGAACGGGGGAAGTTGGGAGAAGAGGGAGGAAAAATTAGGGTTTTAAGGGGTATCTAAATATGTTACATTTTGCAAGGAAAATATAATCGTTGCTAATGCTATAAGAGTTTAAGTGCACCAAATTGATTCATGTACGGTGATTAGTCCGAACAGGAATACTTGTTATTTGCGAGGAAATGAAAACTCGTTGCAAATCATGTGTTCATTCATTCCCAACAAATTAGAAAACTAATTGCAAATAAATTGTCCCAATATGATTAATTGCAACAAATTACCAAATTTGTTGTAAATGATTTTTCATTTCCAACAATTAGAAAACTCGTTGCAAATATGTTTATGAACAACAACACATTCCCAACGAATTATCAACTTGTTGCAACTACTTAATATACATTTACTTTTTGCAACGGGCAATAATTCTTATTTCTACTTATCAATTGCAACGAAGGTATTTTCATTAAATTGTTAGAAATAGTTTTTTGCAATGAAATGAAGATAATCATTGCAAATGCTTAGGAAAACTTGCTCAATGGCAATGAAATAAAGTTTTCGTTCATAGGTAAACTTGTTATTTGCAAGGAATTGAAGTTTTCGATGCAAATGGAAAGCTTATTATTTTCAACGAAATCAAGAGAATCTATTTGCAATAAAATAAAATTTTTGTTGCAAATGCATACGAAAAACTTGTTATTTGCAATGAAATAAAGTTTTGTTTCAAATACATAGGAAAACATTTTTATTTGCAATGAAATGAAGAAAACCGTTGCAAATACTACACCAACGAAAACTTACAACAAAATGAGGGGAGCCATAGCAAATACTACACACTTAATTTTAATTTGATATATATTATATGTAGTACCATTTGCAAAGAATGTTATTCATTGAAAATGTGTACCAGCCATCTTCAATATTTTACTATTTCCCAATCCACTGTTCATGATTACTACCTATGAGAATTTGCGATTGCAAATGCAACTATTTTCAATGAAATATTTCTAATCGATGCAAATAATACATTATTATTAATAACGAAAATAATATTGTTTTCAAAAAGCTATTTATATTGTAGTGATGTATTTATTTTCGCTTCCTGTCTTTATTTTTCTTTTCTTCTAGGTAGGAATTAGGAAATCATGTCTCAATTTAGGGTTTTGCCACATATAAGCAAAGTCGCGCTCTAATCTGCGTACCAATACTAATTCTTTTATATTTAAAATTTAAATTAGAGAACTGCTACAAACACAAAGAGATTACACAAAATCAAATCCACAAACTGATGTAGTTTCATATGATCCGTTAGATTTATTTTACACTAAAAATAACTTTACAATCTGATATATTATATCAAGCCACATTAGTTTGTGAATTCACTTTTATGTAATCCCTTTGTGGCTAAAGTATTTCTCTTTAAATTAACACTTTTCAATAAAATCTATTTTTTGACCAATCACATTAAATTAATACGTACGCAGATTAGTATATAATTGTACTTGCAATTAGATTTTTCTCTCAATTTATTGCCTTGTGGGCACTTAATACAGTCCGCTCGCACACACTACTAGTCCACCGAACTTCCCAATCCTTCATTTTCAAGACGACACCTGAATCGCCATCATCAAACTAGCATGTTGGGCTTACGTACGTACCAGTACCAGACCAAATTTTCAAGATCGATCGACTCCACGGTACACCTATCCGGCCACCAACGCATCTGTCCCTTAGCTATGCTATATTTTTATTTTTCCCGAACGAAGGCATGGATGTAAAGGAAGAAACTCTTCAGCAAAGGGATCAAAATAGTTGCTCAAAATAGTACTTCACTAATTGTGGCGGCCTTTCCACCATCACCTTTCAGTTTAATCTCTTTCTCCATTTCTAAAGCCTTTTGTAGATGGATTATAACTATGGAATTACTGTAACAGTGATCTCTGTTTCACATAATTGGTAATGCTTTCAACTTTTGCGCCATATTTGGACCAGGATTTTATATTCAAAATAGGAAGATTAGGAAATCATTTTTCTCCCACTAAGCAAAGAAATTGGATGTGGATAGGATAGAGGTGATGGTCATGCGGAGCTAGCTTGATTAAACAGGCCGTTCACGCGTCACAGTGCTGTTAGGATACGTATTATTAGTACAGTTTTGAATGGGTGGATGGCCTTGCTTCTGAGTTAGCTAGGAATTCTCGATCATCTCTGCATGTATATATATGTATATATTACAAACCAAAATTCATTTAACAAATTTCTGCGTCATGGTCCATGGAGATAGTGTTATTGTACATGCACTTTTAAACGGATGATGGATTTTAAGTGGAAGAAAGAGCTCTTGACATCTGAAACGATATATGGTACTATTAATTTCTCATATTTGGGTCACTACAGATTTTGGATGATTTGGGATAATCTTTTATCCGACCACAACTTTTGGTGAAAGAGATAGTTTTGATATTATACGTAATGATGGTTCTGATGATCATTTTGCTTTCTGATATGGATTTGTGCATATTTTTTGATCACTTCCATATGTATCACATAAGTTAGCTAGGGAATTGCCTCCAAGATAATGGCGGCCAGTCTTATATATATACATATATATAGGTAACAATAACAGCGACTTTTGACTTTCCCTTTCCGAACAGTACTCCTGGAATATTAATCGATCTGCATGTTGAGTGCTTGCTTTTGAGAGTCCAAAAATAAGGAGCTCAAGTGATACGACTGACTAGAAATGTTATCATTGAAAAAATGAGTAAATAATTAGGTTATATTCTGCGTTTTGAATCCACTTCTATTCTCGCTGCGCGTCCATTAATTTGGAGTTAATTCGTGGATTCCACATCCTACGAAGATTAAGACAGATCAAGCTGGATTTGGCTGGTGAAGGTGGTCACTGGTCACCTCTTCTGATCCTTTGAAAAAAAAATAAAAAAAGAGAAGAAGTAAAGCCACTTTTTATTGTTTTGGCTTTCCTCACGGCGGCCTACCGTTCAAATTAATCTAGAATAAATTTCAACACTTCGTACGTTTTCCTGCAATTTTACCCTCAGCTTTTGCTTGGATTTGCTTCAAGAAGATTAATGAATCTAGATCAGATCATGAATACGAAAATATTTATTTCATAATATTTCCAAAGGTAATAATGCCAAGAAAATTAGTATAGCAGAAGCTAGCAGCTTGCTGATATCATTACAATTTGTAATTAATGGGCCATTTTCACCTATAAACAAGTTACCCAACTAATGAATATAATAATTACGTGATTATGATCTCTTTTGAACCAAGAACATGATATACTTTTCGACCCCTAATTAATTATTCCAACTACACATGACCTACACGCTATGGTGATCTTTATCACCAAGCACAGACATATATGCATGCATATCCATGATCCAGTGGAAATTAATGGTACGTGTTTGTGCCTAGCTAGAGACCTCAGATATGGGTAGTTAGTGGAATATGATAGACTAGGATAACTTTTAAGATAATTATATAGGTGATGAAATTAAAGAAACCCTTTTGAAGAATGACTTGAGCAATAGAGCCTGCAATATTTCATAAAATAATGACAATAATTAAGTACTAGTGGAAGGAAGCAGCATGATTAAGTAGTAGTACTACTACTACAAGCAACTAATTTTCTTCTCTTTATATGTTCCAATGTATACGATGAGTGCAAACTTGAAAATGAGAATTTTCGCATGAAAAAGTTGTGGGGACTTGAGAATTATATATAGATAGATATTCAAATCTCCAATCAAACTCAGCCACAAATGTAAGCAATTTTAAATTATGGGCAAGGTCAACTGCAGTCTCATGATAAATAGTACTGATCAACATGAGATTTCAGTGGCTGTGGATATAAATTGAAGTGCATTTACTTTTCATTTGGTGGACAGAACACTCTCATAGCATAAGTATCATATGAAAAACGATGGAATTGAAACGGTCAAAATATACATATCTTTTGGCACCACCATATATAGCAGGCCGCTCTTTAATTTTGCCATATATATATATATATATACTTGGTGGCATGGGAATTATTATTGACCTGTACATATTATTCAATTAAGCAAAGGGCTCATGTACTGTGGGTGTTATGACATTAAATTACCCATGTTCAAGGTACCATGTGTTTCTTTCTGTCTAAATTATATTCTTTTCTCCTTATGCCATTGGCAGCTGTACGTCCAACAATCAATCCTGCTCAAGAAAGCATGCATGGCTCAACAGAAGTGCTGATAGATTTGAGGCCGACGGCCTTTTAAATGCACTGAGAAAATGATGTGGCTGTATATGATAAGTTGTATTATAAAATTCTTTTTATTACATATAAAATAGAAATGATATATCCCATTAAGTTACGTTGATAATATGTAAAATAATATTTTTTTATAAAGTATTTTTTTTTAATCCTTAACACCTTTATATATATATATATATATATATTTATATAAACACCATGTAGGTTATAGTAATTTATAGTACTCATCATTCTCTTTCAAATTCTTTCTAAAACTTAATTATAATATCAAGTTCGGTCTGATGGGTTTGTTGACAAGATCCAATGTGCATATCCTTTAAAACTCACGACTACTGATTCGATCGAAAGTGATCTATCTCATCAATTATTTTTAAAATTATGTGTGAAAGAAATTGGAAGCCGAATTATAGGCTAGCTAGCTAGTCGTATTGGTTACGTATTTGATAGATATATGGAGTTATTGGGATATTAAAGGAAGCTTCTCAATTCATCTAATCTCATCTCATTTAATTATTATAATTTTTTCAAATTCTTAAATAAAATATAATAAATAATTCAACTTTTTAAAATTTTTAAACAAAAATAATATTAAAAATAATATTCTAACAATATTTTATTCAACTTAATTTCAACTTTCATCTCATTTAATCTCATCTGATCAATTTACTATCCAAATATTCTAACATTATATATTTGTATTTAACAAAAATAATATATAGTCTTAGTTTCAATGCAAAGAAAGTGGAAAAAAACAAATTGTAGCACATGATAATTAATGTACAAGCCACATGTGGCTTGTAGTTGAGATTTGGAGAATATTGCTTGCGTTTGTGGGATTCATCTTTTTATGAGAGGGATACTCGGTCCTCGATCGCCTTTAGTCCCACCACACTGATTGCCGATTGGGGGCTATCCTATCATCAGCTCCATTATCCAAGGCAGTGGTTTGAGTAAAAAGAATGAGGTGCATGATTTAATTTGGTTGTAAATTAAGCTTAACTTTTAATGTATATAATAAAAAGAATAGTTGTATACAATTGAGTGAAATATTATTTTATTTCTATCATGTGGTACTCAAATAATTAGGTATCATGTACTGATCGATCATTACTTGCAAGAATTTTTTTGTTGAAATTAAGGCTTTATATTCCTAGAATTAGTCGGGATTTTATTCTTGTATACCTTATACATGCACCTCGAATTCAGAATTTTATATTCAACCTTAAATAAAAATATTCTGATCTTCAATGGAGGTGAGATCCTTTCTATTTTATTTTATTTGTCGTAAAAAAATTTGGGGTGAGATTCACAAATGATTTTTCATTTAGGTATCCGTGAGTTTATCACTTAGATTGGTTTCATACTAATATTTAATATTGCACTCAATTCTTCATCTCCAAATCTTTCTAGGTTGGGTGCATGTCTTGGTAGATGATATTCTCTATTTACTGAAAAAAACTCACCAAGTACAAGGTAGTCCGCATGCACGTAGCTAGGAGGGTAATGATCGAATTGGTCATCAAATTAAATAGATACATAGAAATTTTGGAAAATATGAAAGGCTTAGGCCTGGTTTGGATAGTGATATAAGATTTGATGATATGTGAATATATAGTAGTGAATCAAATGGTTTGAATTAAGATTTTTATGGAATTTTGAAAAATTAGAGAGAAAAATGCTAAATTAAAATATTTTTATAATATAACGTTTTAATACTATTTTCATTTTGGGATTTGAAAAAATTGAATTATTTTTTATGTTTTGTTTGAAATTTTAAAAAAGTTGTGACGATTAAATAAAAAAGTTAAAAATCTGATATCGAAAAGTACGTGTTTATATTTATGGTGTTTAGATATTGAGAATATGTTTAGTTCAATATGTCAAACCGTGAGTTGGCAATCAATCTAATATTATTAATTTTGAAAAAATCTATTCATTATTATTTTTCTAATCATCTTATAATGTGAAATTAGATAACAAGTTCACAAATAAAATATAAAAAATAGTCTCAAATCATCTAATGTCACATCATAAGATGATGAGAGCATAATTTTTTTTTTTTTTTTTTTTAGAGAAAACATATCTAGATCTTTATTCATAATCATCAACAATAAGGAAGAGCACATAGAGGAATCGATCTCAAGGAGATCAATTTTAACCTCCAAAGCATGTACTGCTTTGTTACAATCCCTAGCTTCCAACAACATGCATGGTTTATTGACCGATGTTCTAAACCTACCCAAATCTCCAAGATATCTGGTATTACTCATTAATTTGAATTAATTTTATAAAATTCCATATCGCAATTAAATCACTTTTTCCGACGGTCGCAAAAAACAAATTTTTTTTTTGTATTTTTTTAAAAGGCGCACAAAACAAACTACTTTAATCAGCAGAATTGATGGATGTTATTGATTAGAAAGAAAAACGTTTAGAACGTGAGAGTTTTCAGTGTTTGGTGGCTGTTTGTGTCAAATTAATTTGATTGAAGCAAAGTGGACGGTTTATGTATCTTTAATTCGCTGTTGTCTGGTCCTTGCAATTACGTACACTTTCAGGAATGTGTCAATTAAAGGTAATGCATGTATTATTTCTTTTCCAACGTCTAAGAACTAAGAACATCGATCTTTTACTCCGACTCATCGCCATCTTCCTTTTGATGATCTGTGAAAATGCTCACGTGTCATTACTTTATTTCGCATTCAAAAAGTTTGCCGACGATCGAGCTGGCAAATATCTCTTTTTTCTTGTCAAAGATTAGAAACTCATGCATTGAAATGATGGGATATAAAGGAATTAATGGACTTTCATATCAATATGAATTTTATTTTTTCTTTTTCATTTCCTAAAAGAAGATTCACATATGGGATGATCTATTTTTGTGAGAGAATCATCTTGGTATGTACTGTATATAAGATAAGTAATAAGGGTATATGGTGTGTGTAATTTCATATATATTATTAGGAAATATGAAGTTTTTACTGTTTATAGTAGTTTTAATGATGTTCTAATTATATCATTGACTAATCATTTTAAAGTGTAGCTTAGATATGGTTTGGACTCCCTTAAGACGTCATAAATAGTATTAGAGCTTATTCCAATTATAAAAAAATATGAGACTCGAGCCATGCAATAGCTATACGTATTTTACAAGACCTTTTAGAAAGCTAGGTTTTAGATTATAAAGCATAATTAGAAATGTTAGATTTATAAAAAGATTGTAGAAAAAAAAAAGTTTATAAACTAAAGTAGCTTTACGTGATATCTTATATCTACTATTTAAAAAGAGAGTTTTAATAATTTAATATATCATACTACGTCACATCAATTTGTAAACTTTATTTTAAGATCTTTTTATAAATCAAGCATTTCCCTTATTAAAAAATCTTCTTGTTTTCCTTCATTGATGAGTATGTAGTTTTAACTGATGTAAAGATACACATTTTTTAACTGGAAATTCTTTTTAAAATCCTCAAAGAAGGATTCTCATTCATTCATTAAAAAATAGCAAAAAAAAAAAAAAAAAGTAAAAATGAAATTATGTATGTTGATGTAAAAATCATATATTGGTATATAAAAATTCTATTATCAAACATATGTACAGAGTGTACCTAATAAAGTTTTTACATAACATAATTTGGAAAATAAATTTTAAAAAAGAAATTTTATTTGTAAGCCAGTATGTAAAATAGATCATTCATGCAGTTGACATGGCAAAATTTGATTTGCAAAAGAAGTTATAATTCAATTTTTTTACAAATAATTCATTGACATATTTCTATGGTGAAACCTAGTCTAATGGAGTTGTAAGTAGATCGTCTACATTGCAATTGAAACTCAAGACCCGATGAGATCGACTTGAGTAAATCAACCTTAATTTTTAATCCCAACATCATATTGAGATGAGCTTCGTGGCATTAGAAACCTGTCTTAACTATCTAAAAATCCATATTTCACAAAATTCTTCAAGCTCCAAAGTTTACTAGGTCAAAACGGCTTGACATTTTCTTGACCCAAAAGCTAGACGGAAAGTTCGCTCGGCGTTGTACGTCTTGACCCAAAAATAGATAGAAAATTTGCATAGCATTTGCGCGACCTTGATTTGAGCAAAAATAGTGGGAAACACAATTTAACTTAGATCTGGAGTCTCTAAACAACCTAGAGAAACTCCTATAGATCAATATTCCTGATTTCTAGTGTAGATTGAGAGGTCATAACAGCACACATATTGTCTTCCTTGATTAAAAACTCCCTGATTACATATATACTGAATTCTCAAGATAATCTTTCCTTGATTATTTTCTTCATACCAAACTACAAAAAACTCTACAGCCACCGCAGTTCCAATTTGAAGTGGAAGACAAGGTACTGATCCATATAGAAAAAGGCTGGAGTTCTGGAGCCAATGTGGTGGGAGGTGACGTTTGCCGGGATTGCAAGTTGGTTCTTCTAAAAGTACCAAAGGTTGTATATATGTAAGAATATATTGTAACAAAAGTTTTCTACAGTGGATTCCTTTGGGCTGGCTACCCCAGAGTTGATTTTGCTCTTTAAATTAGAGGTTGTTTAACAAAACTTCTGTGCTGATTGTTTTACTACTTTCTTAGATTCTGGTTTTGATTGATATCTTTGGTATTTAGATTGATAATTGATCTAAATAATTAAAATTTATAATATCTATTATCTATGAATGCTTAGATACTTAGATCTATTGAATATTGATATGATTTGACACTTAGTGTTCTATTACCCCTAGTTTTTTATGCACTACTTTTTCTTGAAATGTTAAATAATAATGAAAAGACTATGGTTAAAAGGATGATAAATAGTTATATAAGACGACAAAAATTGAAAAAAGAAGAAGATCTTGTTGTAAAATAATATTGTTGTAAAATAAATTATATGACCACCTTGAGCTAGCCGATATATGCACAGTGCATAGTGCCAGCATAGTACTGCATAGTAACTGGCATAGTGAATGGCCGACATAATGCACAGTGCATAGTGCTAGCATAGTACTGTATAGTAACTAGCATAGTAAATGGCCGACATAATGCACAGTGCATAGTGCCATCATATACTGCATAGTAAATGGTCGACATATGCACAGTGCATAGTGTCAGCATAGTACTGCATAGTAAGCTAGCATAGTTCCCTTTGTACGCCTATATATATCGTTGAATTCTTTAAGAAATTCATAAGTTTCATAACTTCTCTGAGTTCTATCTTTCTTTCTCTCCTTTTAGAAAGTTTTATAATAAATCTATCTCTCTCTTTCCTTTTCGATAGTTCTATAACACGTTATCAGCACGAAAATTCTGACGATCTTGAAGCTAATAGTCCTCTACTTCAAAAAATGTCAAATCTTACAAAATTGGAATTCGTTGCTCTTGACATTTCTGGGAAAAATTATTTATCTTGGATCCTTGATGCTGAGATCCATTTGGATGCAATGAACCTGGGAGATACAATTAAAGAAGGAAATCAAGGGTCCCTGCAGGACCGTGCTAAGGCAATGATTTTCTTTGGCACCATCTTCATGAAGAATTAAAAACTGAGTATCTAACGGTGAAATATTCACTTATTTTGTGGAATGATTTAAGAGAGAGATATGAACACCAGAAAACTGTAATCCTCCCAAAAGCTCGTCATGATTGGATGCACCTGAGGTTGCAAGACTTCAAGAGTGTTAGTGAGTATAACTCTGCACTCTTTAAAATTAGCTCGCTATTGAAATTATGTGGTGAAAAAGTCACTGATGATGACTTGTTAGAGAAGACATATACTACTTTTCATGTCTCGAATGTGCTCCTGCAGCAACAGTATCGAGAGCGAAAGTTCAAGAAATATTCTAAACTTATATTTTGTCTTCTATTAACTGAGCAAAATAATGAGCTTTTATTAAGAAATCACCAGTCACGTCCTACTGGTTCTATATCATTCCCTGAAGTGAATGATACTAGACTTACATCATTTCCAGAAGCGAATGGTGCATCTTTTCAAAGAAAAAGAGGGCGTGGACGTGGTAAGAAAAACTATAGAAGTGGAGGTCCTAGAAGTGACCACACTAAAAAGGAAAATAATAGATATACACCATACCACCAGAAGTGGTTCAACTCAGAAAAGGGCAAAGGTCCTCAAAATAAATTTGTAAAGAAATATGAAAATGAATGCCATAGATGTGGTATGACTGGACATTGGTCTCGTACCTGTCGTACAGCTAAGCACTTGGTTGACTTATACCAATCTTCCATAAAAGAAAAAACAAAGAAATTTGAAACAAATTTTGCTGAACCATCATATGCTTTAAATTCTATAGATGGAGAAGATATTACAAGTCTTGATGTTTCTGATTTCTTTGAGGATTCTAGTGGTAGAGTTGATCACGGAAGTGTTCATTTTTAATTAATGTATTTACTTTATATTATTGTAAAATATTTTTATTCTGTAATGTTTTTTTTTAGTAATGAAAGTTTTATATATTTTGTAGAATCATGAGTCTTATTGATGAACTTTCTATCTCCGAAATGAATAATAAAGATGTATGTCTGGCTGACAGTGCTACAACTCACACAATTCTTAAGTGTTGCCCAAATGACTAACATAAGAGGGGGGGTGAATTGAGTTGTATTAAAAAAAAATAACAATTATAAATCAAATATATAATATAAAATATAAACAAAATATGAAATAACAATAAATATAAAGAGTAAGGGTAAGAGAGAAGCAAACTCAGTATGTTAATGAGGTTCGGCCCCACTGCCTACGTCCTCGCCTTAAGCTACCCCTTGAGGATTCCCAAATTCACTATTCAACCTCCTTCAGGTGGAGATAGAAACCTATTACACCTTTGAACAACACCGCTACAAAGGATCCGTATAGAACACCCTCTACACTTGCAATCACCTTACACGTGGTGATTCAACTATTCCCCGTGTAGAATACTTTCTACACACACAAGGGTTATACACACTCTTTTTCTGATACAAGGGCTGATAGTGGGTAGGTTATCAGAAAACACTCCTCAATGAGTGAAATAAGAACAATACAGTGCAAACTATATCTCTCAAAATGAACAAGGATTAAGGCTCAATGCTTAGAGAAGAGAGAATGAAAGCTTTGAATGAATGTTGTATGCTCTCGGTGTTGTTAATGTGAAGCTCTCAAATGATCTATTTATAGGCATATGAGACTTCATATTCAAATTTAAAAAGATTCAGATGTTAAAGACAACATCATTCACTTTTTCAAAAAATTCAAATAAAAGGTTCTTCGTTTTCAATTGTCAAAGACAACATCATTCACTTTTTCAAAAAAATCAAACCTAATCTTTTACTTTTGGCATATGACAAAATGAGTACACTTTCCTTTTTAAAAAATTCAAACCTAATCTTTTACTTTTTGTATATGACAAAATGAGCACACTTTACTTTTCAAATTTTTCAAACAAAATCATATACCTTTTGTATAAGTCTAAAAAAACATCAATCACTTTTGAAAATATTCAAATAAAACATGCACATGTGAAAGATGACAATCAATCATCTTTAATATTTTCAAAGTTCAACCCTTTAATCAAGGCATGCACATGTAAAAGATGACAATCAATCATCTTTCAAAATTTTCAAATTTAATTTTCAAAAATATTCATGCACATGTGAAAAATGTATTTTAATATTTTATGATAAAATATTAATTTTGAGCATTAATCCTAATTTCAAATTTTGAAGAGATTTACAACATTACTCTATAATTTTAATGTGAACTTGTTCCCTTCTTGTTCATGCTTGTTTCCTTGATGTGCTTGACTCCATTGTGTAGACAACTTGAGCTTGAGACTTCTTCATTTTTTGAATTCATTTGTTATCATCAAAATCCATGTGTAAATATATAATTACACAAAACTTGAAATCTTGAGTTCAACATTAAGGATAAAAAATATTTTCAAAATCTAACATTGAGTAAAGCCTATATTCATACCATTTTCGGTTCATCGAATCTAATTGAAGGCTCCGGAAGAGCTTATATTGTGTTGCCTAATGGCACCAAATTTTGTATTAATGATGCTCTATTTTCTTCACAATCCAGAAGAAATTTATTAAGTTTTAAAGATATACGTCGTAATGGTTGTCATATTGAAACCATTAACGAAGACGATAAAGAGCATCTTCTCATTACTAAAATAATTTCGAGCCAGAAGCTCGTATTAGAAAATCTGTCTGCCCTCTCATCTGGATTGTATTATACAAAAATGAGAACAATTGAATCACATGTTGTAATGCACCAGAAGTGCATTGATCCCAAAATATTTATGACTTGGCATGATCGCCTTGGACATCCGGGATCAATAATGATGAGACGAATAATTGATAATTCGTATGGGCATCCCCTAAAGAATCAAAAGACTATCTTACCCAATGAATATTCATACTCTGCATGTTCTCAAGGTAAATTGATTATCAAACCATCTATCTCAAAGGTTATTTTTGAATCTCCATCTTTTTTACAAAGGATTCATGGAGATATATGTGGGCCTATTCAACCATCAAGTGGACCGTTCAGATATTTTATGGTTTTAATTGATGCATCAAGTCGATGGTCACATGTTTGTCTACTTTCCACTAGAAATGCTGCATTTGCTAAACTTCTTGCACAAATAATTAAGCTACGAGCACAATTCCCTGACTATCCAATTAAAACTATTCGATTGGATAATGCAGGAGAATTTACATCTCAAGCTTTTGATAATTATTGCATGTCAATAGGAATAGATGTTGAACATCCAGTTGTCCACACACACACTCAAAATGGTTTAGCTGAATCATTAATTAAAAGGCTTCAGCTAATCGCTAGACCTTTACTCATGAAATCAAATCTTCCTATTTCTGCTTGGGGACATGCTATAATTCATGCAGCATCATTAATTCGAGTTAGGCCATCAACATATCACAAATATTCACCATTACAGCTTGCATTTGGTCAGCAACCAAATATTTCTCATCTTCGTATTTTTGGATGTACTGTATATGTTCCAATTACACCTCCACAACGTACAAAGATGGGCCCTCAACGTAGACTTGGGATATATGTTGGGTTTGATTCTCCATCTATTATCAGATACCTTGAGCCTCTTACAGAGGATATGTTTAAGGCACATTTTAAGGATTGTCATTTTGACGAATCCATTTTTCTAACATTGGGTAATGAGAAGTCGGTGCCTGAAGCACGATAGGAAATTACTTGGGAAAATAGAGCTCTTTCCCAATTTGATCCTCGTACAAAAGAATGTAATCTAGAGGTTCAAAAGATTATTCATTTGTAAAGTGTTGCAAACCAATTACCGGATGTATTTACTGACACTAAAGGTGTGGTAAAATCATATATTCCTGCTGTTAATGTTCCAGCAAGGATTGCAGTCCCTGAAGGACAAGTTGCCAAAATAGCAATAGGCGAATCTAAGATATGCCTGAAGCGTGGACGGCCTATTGGTGCTAAAGACAAAATTCCTCGGAAGAGGAAAATACAAAATGAATTTGGTACTCCTGAAGAGTCCATACCAACACAGGCCATAAGAGTAATTGATGCTCCTGAAGAGAGTAAATCTCCTGAGAAAGAACCTCCTGAAGAGGTATTTCATGAAATGTCTTCCCTTGAAGAGGGATAGGTACCTGAAAATAACGAGATCTCGATACATTTCATGAGTACAGGAGAAATTTTGAATAGAAATAAAACTGTTGTCGACAATATATTTTCATATAAAATGACTCTTGACATTACCAGAAGTAATGAAGAAATTGAGCCAAGAACTGTCGAAGAATGTCGACGTAGAGATGACTGGTCAAAATGGAAATCAGCTATTGAAGCTGAATTAAACTCGCTAGCAAAGCGAGAGGTCTTTGGACTAATTATACAAACACTAAAGAGTGTAATGCCCGTTGGATATAAATGGGTATTTATACGTAAACATAATGAAAGCAATGAAATTGTGCGATATAAAGCACGACTTGTTGCACAAGGTTTCCTGCAGAAACCGGGGATTGATTATGAGGAAACATACTCTCCTGTTATGGATGCAATCACATTCAGATATTTGATCAGTTTGGCAGTTATAAAAAGATTGAATATGCAATTGATGGATGTGGTCACTGCATATTTATATGGATCATTAGATCATGACATATATATGAAAATCCCTGAAGGATATAAAATGCCTGAAGCTTCTAATCTTAGTACATCCAGAAGTATGTATTCTATTAAGCTTCAAAGATCTTTATATGGGTTAAAACAATCCGGACGCATGTGATATAAACGCCTTAGCGAATATCTATTGAAAGAAGGATTTGAGAATAATCCAATATGCCCATGTGTTTTTATTAAGAAATCAAACTCCGAATTTGTTATTATTGCGGTTTATGTTGATGATCTAAATCTTGTTGGAACTCCTGAAGATATCAGAAGAACCGCTACATATTTAAAGAATGAATTTGAAATGAAGGATCTTGGCAAAACGAAATTTTGTCTCGGCCTGCAGCTCGAGCATTTGCCAAATGGAATTCTCATTCATCAGTCAAATTATACAGAGAAAGTCTTGAAACACTTTGACATGGACAAAGCTCATCCCCTGAGTACTCCAATGGTTGTTCGATCACTTAATGTGCAAAAGGATCCATTTCGTCCTTGTGAAGACAATGAAGAAATTCTTAATCCTGAAATACCTTATCTCAGTGCAATTGGAGCCTTGATGTATCTTACAAATTGCACTCGGCTTGATATTGCATTTTCAGTTAATTTACTTGCAAGATATAGTTCCGCACCAACTTGAAGACATTGGAATGGCATTAAACATATCCTTCGATACCTTCGAGGTACGGTTGATATGGGATTATTTTATCAACATGGTTCAAATTCACAATTAGTTGGATATGCAGATGCAGGTTATCTTTCAGATCCACACAGAGGTAGATCTCAAACTGGATATGTATTTACTTATGGAAATTCTACTATATCATGGAGATCTGTCAAACAAACATTATCTGCTACCTCTTCAAATCATTCAGAGATCATTGCAATTCATGAAGCAAGTCGAGAATGTATTTGGCTAAGATCAATGATCCAACATATTCAAGAAAAGTGTGGTCTTCCAGTGATTAATGATAGCCCAACAACTTTATACGAAGATAATGCTGCTTGTATTACTCAATTAGAGGATGATATATCAAAGGTGATAGAATCAAACATATTTCACCTAAATTCTTTTATACTCATGAACTTCAAGAGAAAGGTGAAATTAAAATCAAGCAGATACGATCAAGTGATAATCTGGCAGATTTATTCATAAAAGCATTACCAACTGCAACATTTAAGAAGATTGTGCAGAACATTGGAATGCGGAGACTTGAAGACCTTTTATCATGCACTTTTCAGGGGGAGTAATGTTTTGAAGACTTATACTGATTGTACTCTTTTTCCTTCGCTAAGGTTTTATCCCACTGGGTTTTCCTTTGCAAGGTTTTAATGAGGCAATCTTAAAGTATTTTACGGTACACATGAATATTGTACTCTTTTTCCTTCGCTATTGGTTTTTTTTTTCCCACAGGATTTTTCCTTGGCAAGGTTTTAACGAGGCATATTCATTATATGTGGTCATCCAAAGGGGGAGTGTTGTAAAATAATATTGTTGTAAAATAAATTGTATGACCACCTTGAGCTAGCCGATATATGCACAGTGCATAGTGCCAGCATAGTACTGCATAGTAACTGGCATAGTAAATGGCCGACATAATGCACAGTGCATAGTGCCAGCATAGTACTACATAGTAACTGGCATAGTAAATGGCCGACATAATGCACAGTGCATAGTGCCAGCATAGTACTGCATAGTAATTAGCATAGTAAATGGCCGACATATGCACAGTGCATAGTATCAGCATAGTACTGCATAGTAAACTAGCATAGTTCCCTTTGTATGCCTATATATATCGTTGAATTCTTTAAGAAATTCATAAGTTTCATAACTTCTCTGAGTTCTATCTCTCTCTCTCCTTTTAGAAAGTTTTATAATAAATCTATCTCTCTCTTTCCTTTTCGATAGTTCTATAAGAGATCTAAATAAGTTGTAATTCAAGAATGAAGACATGAAAACTTTTTAGATGTTTACATCCATGCACATGAATAAAAGGTAAAAACAAGAAATCCTGTGGCCTAACAATGGGGCCATACAGGTCAAAGTTGCATCCTTTCAACAATCCCATAGTGCATGATTTTGGTCGCCAATTCACTCACTCTTTATCCAAGATTCAAGATGTTCATGGTGACCAGCTTAGTGATCAACCCTGTCCCCTCCCCCATCACAAAATTTGCCCTTAGATTTGGAATTAGGGCAAAAGCAACATCCACATACATCTTTTCATTTCTTTTTAGAGCAGTGATCAATACTGAATATTCTGTCTTTTTTCTCTCTTATTTTGGTTAGTTATCATAATATTCACGAGAAAAAATGCTTACCATCCTTTTAAATATTATTTAGTAATTATTTCCCAAAGTAAAATCAAATGATTAACTAATAATTACAAGATAATATGTTATTCTTAATTATCTCATGTCACATCAGAAAATAATGAAAAAATGATTATTATAAAAATAAAGTAATGTTATTCATCATTCTGTCAACTATCATTTTATTATTCTCGATACGGTATCAAATAATTGAAAAATGTTTATTACTTTTTTGTTAATCTACTAATAATTTAATACCATATCAAGAATAGATAAGAATAATGCCCAAAGAAACATATTATATAACAAAATCAGAATACGAAGCATTCCATGAATAAGATTTTTCACAAGAGTTATGTTATACATTACATTTTCATTCCAATTTCATATAATTGTGTTGATGTACTGTCAGTATTCATCAACTTTTAGTTTTTAAAATGACATTCAAATATAGATGGATGATGCACCATCATCACATCAGGATAAAAGTTGGATAAGAGTGGTATACGGAATTTTCCTTTTCACATATCCAGAATGTACCATTTTTGCATAAATAATCCCACTGCTACTCTCCACAGTGATTGTGAGAGCAGTAATGCTAGCTCTCCCACCACTGAAAGTCGTGGTAGCACTGAAAATAACAGGAGCAGCTCTCCATAGTACGAGCAGCAGTGATAGCGTAATTAGCCACTAATGTCATGGCCCTGGACTACCAGAGCCAGCCCAATTATTAACAGCATCTGTTGTTAGAACCATATGATCAAAGACAAAGCAAGCCACCCCTCTTATATTGTCATTATCCAATAAACTATTTGGGATCTTAATCCAATCGATGAGGTAATGAGACCTTGGTTTAGCAATCAGACACATATTCTAACTTGTAAATTTAATTCCTATAGCGGTCTTAGCAAACAAAATATCAAATCATAAAAGAACTCCAGCATTAGATACAAAAACAGTAGGCTAAAGAAATTGATAACCAGCTTTTACTAGTTGGCTCATTCATTTGCTATGCATCAGAGCATCTCAATCTATTTCAGAAAAAAATAAATAAATAAATTAAAAAAAAAAAAAAAAAAAAAAAAAAAAAAGCAGGAAAAAAAAAACACCAAGCCTTCCAAGTATATGTCAAGTACAAAGACAACATACGCAATCCCTACTCACAGGAAAAGACAATTTCTTATCTGCAAATCAAAGGTTAAGTGAGGTAAGCCTAACCCGCAAACATTACTCAAGTGAGTGGAATTAAAGATGAGTGCTACTGTAAATGGAAAATGGAAACCACTACGATGGGTTCAGTGGGTTGAAGAAGATGAGTGCAACACCCCACTAAACCTCTCGTGCATGAAGACTTGAAAGATGTGGAGGTCAGGAGCTTATAGCAATTATGAAGGTTGACAATGTTGTCAAATGGAAACGTAATGAACATCTTATAGTGTTAAGACACACGATTTCCATTAGTCAAAATGCCATAAGGGAATTGGGTACAAGATGGGTCAAGGAGACACTGTGATATACACAACATGTCAAAGAAATTAGACGAGTCACCTTTTTAAATTGGAGAATGAGTTCCATGAAGATAAGGATTATTACGCATCAATCAAGATTGGGAGGACCATGCATGTTTATGCGAAAATGTAGCTATACTCGAGACAGCTCGTGCCAATATTGGCACTATCTATAATTTGACTTTGCAGCGAATTTCAAGAATGCAATACAATGATGGTACTTAAATAGGGAACCCCCTGTACCTCTAAGAATCATATGTTCAGTTTTACACAGTATGTTTCTGCACGTGGATGCAACATGTATATGACTATAGAAGTATACCAATAAGAAAAATTGTAACAGCAGTAGGTTTGCATCTTTCGAATAATACCTTGTCAATGAGTACATAAAAATAATCAATTTTGTACATCATGTAATAAGGCGGTACTTATGTCCATTCAAAAAAAACATGGTGACATCACATATGATACATTTCAAATTATGTCCTTTCCAGAAAGATAGAACTTTTTTGTTTAATCTTGTGTCTTCTAAATTACACTGAGATTGCCACTCACTCGTCAATGTACGTAGTTGAGCCTCAATCATACAGAACTTAATAACTTAGAGCAATCTGAATTCAACATGGTACTTATCTACTTTTCTAAGTAAAACTAAATGATAGAAGTATGGAAAGAAACCCCAACCCATGTAACAGAAATGCAAAGAATTAATTTTAAGGTCCTGCTTTTTCTTGTTTATCGTACCATTAGAAGTATCTACACATTGATTTCAAAGGCACTGTGTGGCACTTATTAATATAGATGAACATTGATCGATTAAGTGACATTAAGTTCAGGAAAGAGGGTAACATATTCTCTCAAAGGAGCTAAATTTTCATTCAACAATGCCAGCATAGAACCACTAAAGCCTTAATTTACAACCTAGTCGCCAGAAGTGAGAGTATAATATATATGTACGCACATACATTAGAGACTTTAGCTCTTTGCCTGATCATTCACCTCATGATCACTGCACTTGCATAAACTTGATGATGGCATATCACCGAACAACTCCATAGAATCTTCCAGCAGAGACCATCTTCCTCACAAAAACTCCAATTCTTCACTATCGAAATCATGGCTGCTGAATTAAAAAATGGCTCAATTTCAATTACACCCTTAACGGCCATTCTTCGGTTGGAACTTGAATCTTCCATCTTCTTGCAAACTCATATCATAAACATCAGAGTGGGAATCATTCAACTCATATCCACGCTTAATGGAACCCTTCCCTCTCTGTTTCCTATCAAAGCCTACTTGTCCATAATTCAACCCACTCGAACCATTCGAACCCGCACTCGCAAACCTCCTATTCTCATTCTTCCTTAATTTCCCATTACTTGTCTTCCCCTTTCCGCTATTCACCCCCGATGCTTCCAAATTACTTTTCCGATAATAACCCTTCGTTTCCGAGCCATCTAAGTCCTGGCCCTCCCATTCACTAGAAGACGCCCCTGTCGATTTCCTCACAGTACTTCTCCTGTTACTCTTAAACGCATTTTTTTGTTCTCCCACTGCCCCGCCATTTCCAGAATCCGATCGCAAACCCTCCTCAACACCGTTTAATTCATCAAACCCAGCATTTCTTCGATAGGGTTTAATACTGTGAACAACCCCTTTTGGGAAAAACCTGGCCGAGGGTAGGTCATCTACGGTATTGAACAATTGGGGGCCGTCCCTCTCGGTCCACAAGTCAAAACCGCCAGGCCTCTGGAACCTGTCGGCCAAGACTTTCACTTGCTCGTCTGCGTCGACGGATAACAAGTTAGGGGCCCTCTCGACGACCTCCCAGGGCCTCTCGAGGTCAGACACGGCTGCCTTGAGTTCGGCTCGCTTGCGCATCTCGTAAATCTGGCGCTCGCGGCAGAGGCGGGCCTTGAGGAGCTGCTTGGATTTCTTAGCCTGCATTCGCTTCCACTGCCACTTGGAGACGCCGCCCGGGTAGGTCCTAGGCCCTCCTCCCATCCGAATCGTCGTCGTTTTGGTTGTGATGAATTGGTTTTGGAGCAAAGGGTACGAGAGTTTCGGGCGGAAGAATATGAGGGTCGGACCGGTCAAAGCCTTAGAGAATGAGAGCTGTTGCGGGAGGGTCTGGATTGAGAGAGAGTTTTGGAGAATTGACATTGTGATTTTGCTCAAGTTTTGGGTTTTGCAGGAAATCTTGGAACAAAGGTTGTTCAGGAGTTTGCGAGTAAAAGCATAGACTGACCGGAGTCGGTGTGTGGTTTGTGAATCTGAAAGAAACAAACATTATCTTCAACGTTTGCGACTGTAGACCGATGATGCTGTTGGGTTTAATGGGTTTGGTTCAACAGCTTAGGACATGCTTGGACCTAATGAAATATTGGGCTAAAGTGATCCCCCACTTTTAAGTGGATTGTTTTCCTCTCCCATTAATTTGTGGGCTCCTACAATTACAAAAAATCCTTTGTTTACGTTGTGGTTTGTGAGTCTTTAGAAATTATGTTTGGCTTGAGAAAATTTATATTTAAATTTGTAAAAGCAATGGAGAGCATTGAAAACATGTTTACAGAGAATTTTTTCTTGGCATGATTTTTTAGGATTTTGTGAATTTTCATTTTTATTTTTACCTTTACCTTTCAAGTTTGAACCTGTACAATTATATTCATACAAAATGAAAAACTTAAATTTGTATATAACCAAAAGAGAAATGTTTACCTCTTTGTCAAATGACGGAGAGAAAAGTGAAAATTACGTTTGTCACAATGATAGAGCACACCTTTGATAATTACGTCATTCTGCCTGAGCTAGGAGGGCTCTCAAAGAGAACAAATAGAAAGTGAAATTCCATTAAATTTCTTCATTTTTCATTTTAATCAATCTTATAAAGTACATATTAATACAATTGGGCACATTGTCTACTTGTTTCTTCCTTGTTTTTGATTGTGTGGCACAATAAATATTTCTTGGTCCATATTTCTCCATCCTCTCATAAGATATCTCCAATTTCTCCTTGGGGGATCGAGTTTTTGCATCAGCCCCATCATCAAAAAATAAAAAATAAAATTCTTTTAATTATTGTCTAGTGATTGATACCCACATATAAATAAGATATATCCAAAACACCTACAAACACATGTTGCGAATGTTGCTTAAGCTACTTTATTCTAGGTAGGGAGTTAGTATATATTTGAGATTGCAGTGAGAAATATAGTTTATAACTTTATGACTTATACCTTATAACTGAAGTAATAAGTTTTACTAATAAAAAATTATTTACTGTTTGATGGAACTTTTTAAGAATATTTAAATACTTTTTAAAACTTCTACCGCAACGCCAAACAAGCCCTTAATAGAATAATCGAGAATTAATATGAAGATTGTGCATGCAACTATGGTTCTAATAATCTTTTACTTGAGGGGAAATTACATTTTACCCCATTGAATTAAGATGGATGGGATCTTGGACAACTGAATGGATAGGACCATGTAAAGGGGAATTCCAAACAGTCCACAATACAAGAGTATGGGCTCTACTTTTAATGCACTCGTCCAATGCATATACCTCCCAAGTCCAACATCTTACCCTCAAAGATCAAAAGCATCTTCAACATCCTTAAAATGTGTCAATTTCTTATCCTTTGCTTCATCTTTTTTTAAATATAGTGTTAGATACACAGCTAGGGTGTGTAAAGTGTAAACACCACGCTGGCCTTTGGAACAAAATAATATCCGTTATAAATAAATAAGTGAGTTTTTATATATAAATTCTACTTTTTTTTAAATGGTGTGCACAAAACTTGCATGTCAATATGTCTTTTATAGATCATTTTGCTTCCCAAATACTTTTGTTGGTATAGCCATAGCTAGTGACGAGGCTATTAGGACTTTGATAATGGATCTTACAGGTAAAAGGCCACCAAGACCCTAGTTTAGTCTTCTTCTCTCTCCCTCTTATCGATTTTTCTGTATTCTTCTTTTCATTTCTTCTTCTTCTTCTCTGATCTCTTCTTCTTTGGTTCAAAACCGTGTAGTGGTTTCTGGTGTGAGGAAGATACACACAATCATGGGTTTTTTGTGCAAATAAACGCACTAGTATCTAGCTTGATAAATGTGTTTGATGCAAGGTCTCTGTTGTTGCTTCTAAAGTCTAGATCTACAATGGCTGTGCAGCATTACAGATTTAGATCTATGAGTTTCATCTCGTTTATGTGTTTATTGTATTTGCTACTTCTTTACTCGTTCAGTCGGTATAAGTGGGTTAGGAGTGGTGGAGGAGACAAGGGCGAGTTGTGAGACTACCACCCTGCCTAGGTAGAGGTGATGGGTAAAGACAAACAGGAGTCGCAACCCAAATCACAATAAAATAGAGCTATTTGTGGTAATTGTATGTATGGATTTTGTCATGTTTGTGACAATCATATGATAAAAATATATTTGCAAGCTTATTTATTGGCACACTCAATATACCTTTGATGTATTTTCTGTTGTGGTAGCCTTCTATAACAACTACTGTAAAATATATATATATATATATATATATATATATGTTTGCAAACGTCATTACTGACGCACCAAGCTTAGGCATCAGCTTACATAAAAACATAGTGGTACTTTGACCTTTTTATGAATATAATACAACATGATTTCCATTACTTCTTGTTGATATATCCGATTATGCTTCGTCTTGTTTAATAATAAATAAACTCTAATATAAACTTTGTACATATCCTCCTCATGAATCAACTTGAAAGTAGGACTCTAATATAAATTAGTTGAATAGGATAAGATATTTGACCAAACCAAAACACTTTCATGTTTTATGAACATTAATTGAACGTATTGTAATTTCATAGCTTATGTATTATACGGATCACGTGGGTTACGTGATTGACACGAAATTGACACAATTATTTTAAAAGAACTAATATTTACGATTATAGAATACGTAAGTGCTGCGCATTTATTTTTAAAAAAATAAATAAATATAAGAGATACATAAAAAAATTAATTTCTTAATAGTAAACTTCACACTTTTTAAAAAGAAATGTCTGTTGCTTGCATAATCTTTGATTGTATCTATTATTACTCTTGTTTTAATTATACCTAATTGTATCAACTTAATTTTTTGAGTATGCTAGATACAGACATAGACTTTGTAAGTGTCGCACACTATTTTTTTTTTTTAAAAAAAGTAGAGTCTATCATTAAAAAATTAATTTTTTTATATAAATATTATATTTATTTACTTCTTCAAAAATAGTATACGACATTTGCATACTCAATGACTGCAAAATATTATTTATCTAATTTTTTTTTCTTGTGATGTAACTTTGTTGTTCTTAGCATAGATACAGATCATACTTGATACCTGGGGATGTAGCTCAGATGGTAGAGCGCTCGCTTAGCATGCGAGAGGTACGGGGATCGATACCCCGCATCTCCACTGTCGCTTTTTCCGTTATTTCTTTCTTTTGTTCTGACAAATAAAAAAATAGTAGTAGAGGAGCAGTAGTCACAGGTGGGCGTGCCGGAGTGGTTATCGGGCATGACTAGAAATCATGTGGGCTCTGCCCGCGCAGGTTCGAATCCTGCCGCTCACGGTTTTCTATTTTATTTTGTTTCTATTATTGTTGTTCTATGGGGTCAGTACGACAAGTATACAAATGATGTCACTCAGGTACCAATTCAAACATGTTGAATACATGATAATGTAATTAATCTGGCAAGCAAACAAGCACAGGTATTGATTGACATCAAGCCAGATAGGATAAGGATTTCTTGATATATAGATATGGATTGTGTTAGCGTCATATTTTTCTTTTAAATAAGTGTGGGAATTATTTTTAAAAAATTATATTTTTTACGTAATTCTCATATTTATTTCTTTTTTTAATTAGTTTGCAAAAATATCATTAATTTTTTATTGACAAATTAGACTACCTATATTGTTACTTTGAGCACTGTTAAATTTTCTACTTTTGGAGTGATCAATGATAATGTCATATATATTAATTAATATAACATATTCAGAAATTAATCGGCCGATATGAGCTCTTGCAAATTGTGCAATATTTTTTTAAGAATAGGGTTAGTGGTTATTTTTTTATTTTAAATAAGTTATTTTTATTATTAAAAAATTAATTTTTTATATATATAAGTCTCATCTTTATTTATTTTTTATAAAAAAATTATACGACACTTACATACTCTATAATTATAAATATCATTTTTTATATCTTTTACTCGTGTCTCACGAGTTCTAACAATTTGAAGATGTGAAAAACGAACTTGTAGAATCATATGCGAGTTTTCCAACACAACCAAGTCTGTCTTCATCCGATGTTGAAATTAAAAGTTGTGATTATTTTATTTCGACTAAGGGCTTCTTAAAACATTTAGATTATCTAGAATATCTATGTAAATAATAATGAAATAATTTATAAATAATAGTTAAATAATTTGAATTAAAATATTTTATTAAATTTTTTAAAAAAAATAAAGAGAAATAATTAAATAAAAATATTATAAACTTAAAAATTATTTGAATATAATTTTTTAATATTATTTATATTTTAAAATTTTAAATAGCTGAATTATATTTTATATTTTATTGGGAGGTTTAGTTCTATATCCATACCAGCCCTTAGTATGCGAGGTTTAAGAAATTTGTTATCTTGCAATATTTCTTACATTTTGGACCCAACTCAACCCAATTTGGCAATTTGGTCAAATTAAAGTACAAGACGCTAATAGTACATTTTTACATACACGCACGTTTTGGCAAACAAAGATTCAAGCTTCTATATTATATATACATCGGAAAGCAATACTCCAACCTATAAAAGCAATACCACCCTTATAAATATTCTTAGAGAATGCTTCATCCATGATCGATATTCATTCAAATATAGCTATCAATATTTATATATATATAAAAGATTCTAGATTTTGTTGATCAGAATGATGCCTGCGTTTACCCGTAATCTTTATTGTTCCAACTACTCTTAGGAATTTGGAAATTTTGGATTTCAACGAATCATTAATATTTAAGGCTGTTTTTGAAATCAGAAAGCTGATTCGTGCTAGACATGACTATGACACGCACACCATTAAAGCTGGAAATTAAATTTCCTGCAATACATACTTACATTCCGGCGGCCATTTCCATGCATGTGATCAAGTGTGAACTACTCCCATTCAAAAGAATCTAAAGTCTCGGATGTCTGCATTTGTCGGTATGCATGTCGACGTTCATGCAGCTTCTTATAAAGCAGGTTACTAAAGTTTAATTTAAAAAAGACTTTCTAGAAGTTACATAGTAAGTTTTTATAGCCTCTACCTTACCAATTAAAAACCAGGACACGTTGGACCGTTGGGATTTTCCCCAAAGGTCTGAGTTTGGTTTACATCTTGTTAAAATTTCCTTGGACAATTTTGTTCAAAAGTGAATGAACAAAATCGAAATATTGATAAAAATAACTTGTATTTTCACATGAGCATTCATTTTTCAAACGCGATGTAATAAGCCTGGATAGAGAGAAGCTTTTATCTCGTTTCATTTCAATATTTCAACATTACAAATATATAAGAAAAATTCTACTCATTATCTTCATATTACACATTATACATAATTTTTTAATTTTTTTTTTCTCTTATCACATATATAGTGTATAGATCATAAGTAAAAGAACTCAATTACTTTACAAGGAATAAAACCAAAAAAATAAAAAAAAATAAAAGTGTGGCATGTGGTAGTGTGTGGAATGATGAGTATGTAACAAAGTTTCAAATGTAGATTATTTTTAATTTCAAGTTTTTAATTTTTTATTTAATCATTACCGAATTATTACAATTTTTTGAAACTTCTAAACAGAAAAAAAAAATCAATATTTTCAAATCTCAAAATAAAAATTATATTAAAAAATTATATATATTCTAATAATATTTAACTTTATAATATTATTATCTAATTTTTTTTCTTATTTTTCAAAACCCCACAAAATATATTAATTCAAATAATTTTTAACTCTTCTCAACTCAATTATATCAATAATAATATTTAAAAATTATTTCAACTCATCTTATTTTCTAAATCATTATAAAATTTTACCCACTTTAGTGTAGGTGTAGCTAGGAAGTTTCCGACAGATATATAACCTCCCCCAGAAGAGGCCGCACCGCCTACGAGTCCTTTCCTTCTTAGTCAACCAGTACTTCTAGATGGATATATGGAACTAAAAACAAAAAACAGAAAAAAGCGTCAGTCTTCTGCCTTCTAGATTATTATAATTATCTTTCCAGTTTTTCCAATTAAACTAATCCGTCGCCATCATCATCATCCTCTAATAATGCAATAGGATGCTTCAAAGAAACTCCTATTAATTGCCAGCCTTTATGATCCTGCTGGCCCAGTTTCTTACAATATTGCTGGTCTTTTGTGAGCCTCTTTAATTGGTTTAGCTCCTCTGATCTTCAAAACGATGTATCATTTGAGAACGCCGCCTAAGCAGCTGCTGCTTGTGCTGTTGCTTATACTGATTGTTTCAACGTCCCAGATGCAATTACCAGGAGGAGTTGCAGAAGCAAGGCCTATTTCCTCAATACCTCAACAAAGTAAGAATTGCCGCCCAACTCGATCGATCTTTTTACTTTTTTTTTTGTAGATTTTATTAGTTGGGATTAAACTTGTATGTAATCGATCATCACAGGATACTCAAAGATTTTCTCGACGCTAGGAATTGTTTGCAAGTGTTGTGATGGAGACAAGGGTGAATGCACAAGTACACGGACCGAGTCCTGCTCTAACCTCCAATGTTTTCCCTGGAAACTAAACTAGCTACTCACTGCATGTGGTTTTTGTTTTCTCTGGGTTTCTGTACATATATTTACTGATTGATATATATAAACCGGGTTGATCCCATTATGCCATTTCAGTTCTGATCTTATTAATAGTTCAGTCACAGTTCCAACGCATGCGGTGAATTTGAATAGCAAAACAAACCTGGCAATATTGAAGTTGATGTTGTTGCTCTTCAAATAGATAGTAGCCATATAAACAAAGAAAGAAGAGTTGTTTGCGAGAACCAGCTGTGATGAACGTCGCCGGGCCGATACGGCTGGTTGCGGGAACCGCAAGGTTCTCTGAAACGACGTTCCCTTTGCAAAGTAAAGTAGACCTTTCGATAAAAAAATTGGAAAAATATAATTGCAAGCACAATTGTATATTAATTTGTGTATTAATATGATGTGATCGGTCAAAAAGTAAATTTTATTGAAAATAATATTAATTTAAATTTTAAATATAAATAAATCAATATGATTAAGTAAATTTTATTAAAAATAATATTAATTTAAATTTTAAATATAAATAAATCAATATAATTAAGATGTGACTAAAATGTGACTGTATTTATATGTAACAAAATTCAAATAAAATTAGAGAGCGAGAGCACATGGCGGCATCCTCTGCGGGCTGGCCTCAATGTCCATTTTTATTGTTTTCGTTGTGCCTAACGATGCATATGACCCATCCTAGAAAAGAGGCCAGAGTCCAGACAGTAACTATTGGTCCATTTTGGAATTCGGATGTTCGACGTCAGCTATTACGTGGCTTTCAGAAAATTCATGTTTTATTGTAAAATAACATTGTAAAATTGTATGACCACCTTAAGCTAGCCGTCAAATGTACAGTGCATAGTGCCAGCATAGTACTGCATAGTAACTGACATAGTAAATGGCCGACATCGCACAGTGTGCATAGTGCCAGCATAGTACTGCATAGTAACTGGCATAGTAAATGGCCGACATCGCACAGTGCGCATAGTACCAGCATAGTACTGCATAGTAACCGGCATAGTAAATGGACGACATCGCACAGTGCATAGTGCCAGCATAGTACTGCATAGTAAATATGCACAGTGCCAGCATAGTACTGCATAGTAACTTGCATAGTTCCCTTTGTACGCCTATATATATCGTTGAATTCTTTAAGAAATTTATAAGTTTCATAACTTCTCTGAGTTCTATCTCTCTCTCTCTCTCTCTCTCTCCTTTCGATAGTATTATAACACGTTATCAGCACGAGAGTTCTGACGATCTTGAAGCTAATAGTCCTCTACTTCAAGTAAGTCTTTCAATATATTTTTTTATAGTTTTCAAAATGAATATGAAATATTAAACATACTTATGTTCTTGATTTATATATGTAGAAAATGTCAAATCTTACAAAATTGGAATTCGTTGCTCTTGACATTTCTGGGAAAAATTATTTATCTTGGATCCTTGATGCTGAGATCCATCTGGATGCAATGAACCTGGGAGATACAATTAAAGAAGGAAATCAAGGGTCCCTGCAGGACCGTGCTAAGGCAATGATTTTCCTTCGGCACCATCTTCATGAAGAATTAAAAACTGAGTATCTAACGGTGAAAAATCCACTTATTTTGTGGAATGATTTAAGGGAGAGATATGAACACCAGAAAACTGTAATCCTCCCAAAAGCTCGTCATGATTGGATGCACCTGAGGTTGCAAGACTTCAAGAGTGTTAGTGAGTATAACTCTGCACTCTTTAAAATTAGCTCGCTATTGAAATTATGTGGTGAAAAAGTCACTGATGATGACTTGTTAGAGAAGACATATACTACTTTTCATGCCTCGAATGTGCTCCTGCAGCAGCAGTATCGAGAGCGAAAGTTCAAGAAATATTCTGAACTTATATCTTGTCTTCTATTAGCTGAGCAAAATAATGAGCTTTTATTAAGAAATCACCAGTCACGTCCTACTGGTTCTATATCATTCCCTGAAGTGAATGGTACTAGATTTACATCATTCCCAGAAGCAAATGGTACATCTTTTCAAAGAAAAAGAGGACGTGGACGTGGTAAGAAAAACTATAGAAGTGGAGGTCCTAGAAGTGACCACACTAAAAGGAAAAATAATAGATATACACCGTACCACCAGAAGTGGTTCAACTCAGAAAAGGGCAAAGGTCCTCAAAATAAATTTGTAAAGAAATATGAAGATGAATGCCATAGATGTGGTATGACTGGACATTGGTCTCGTACCTGTCGTACAGCTAAACACTTGGTTGACTTATACCAATCTTCCATAAAAGAAAAAACAAAGAAATTTGAAACAAATTTTGCTGAACCATCATATGCTTTAAATTCTATAGATGGAGAAGATATTACAAGTTTTGATGTTTCTGATTTCTTTGAGGATTCTAGTGGTAGAGTTGATCATGGAAGTGTTCATTTTTAATTAATGTATTTCCTTTATATTATTGTAAAATATTTTTATTCTGTAATGTTTTTTTTTAGTAATGAAAGTTTTATATATTTTGTAGAATCATGAGTCTTATTGATGAACTTTCTATCTCCGAGATGAATAATAAAGATGTATGTCTGGCTGACAGTGCTACAACTCACACAATTCTTAAGGATAAAAAATATTTTCAAAATCTAACATTGAGTAAAGCCTATGTTCATACCATCTCCGGTTCATCGAATCTAATTGAAGGCTCCGGAAGAGCTTATATTGTGTTGCCTAATGGCACCAAATTTTGCATTGATGATGCTCTATTTTCTTCACAATCCAGAAGAAATTTATTAAGTTTTAAAGATATACGTCGTAATGGTTGTCATATTGAAACCATTAACGAAGACGATAAAGAGCATCTTCTCATTACTAAAATAATTTCGAGCCAGAAGCTCGTATTAGAAAAACTGCCTGCCCTCTCATCTGGATTGTATTATACAAAAATGAAAACAATTGAATCACATGTTGTAATGCACCAGAAGTGCATTGATTCCAAAATATTTATGACTTGGCATGATCGCCTTGGACATCCGGGATCAATAATGATGAGACGAATAATTGATAATTCGTATGGGCATCCCCTAAAGAATCAGAAGATTATCTTACCCAATGAATATTCATGCTCTGCATGTTCTCAAGGTAAATTGATTATCAAACCATCTATCTCAAAGGTTGGTTTTGAATCTCCATCATTTTTACAAAGGATTCATGGAGATATATGTGGGCCTATTCAACCATCAAGTGGACCGTTCAGATATTTTATGGTTTTAATTGATGCATCAAGTCGATGGTCACATGTTTGTTTACTTTCCACTAGAAATGCTGCATTTGCTAAACTTCTTGCACAAATAATTAAGCTACGAGCACAATTCCCTGACTATCCAATTAAAACTATTTGATTGGATAATGCAGGAGAATTTACATCTCAAGCTTTTGATAATTATTGCATGTCAATAGGAATAGATGTTGAACATCCAGTTGCCCACACACATACTCAAAATGGTTTAGCTGAATCATTGATTAAAAGGCTTCAGCTAATCGCTAGACCTTTACTCATGAAATCAAATCTTCCTATTTCTGCTTGGGGACATGCTATAATTCATGCAGCATCATTAATTCGAGTTAGACCATCAGCATATCACAAATATTCACCATTACAGCTTGCATTTGGTCAGCAACCAAATATTTCTCATCTTCGTACTTTTGGATGTACTGTATATGTTCCAATTGCACCTCCACAACGTACAAAAATGGGCCCTCAACGTAGACTTGGGATATATGTTGGGTTTGATTCTCCATCTATTATCAGATACCTTGAGCCTCTTACAGGGGATATGTTTAAGGCACGTTTTGAGGATTGTCATTTTGACGAATCCATTTTTCCAACAATGGGTAGTGAGAAGTCGGTGCCTGAAGCACGACAAACATTGTGTAATGAGAAGTCGGTGCCTGAAGCACGACAAGAAATTACTTGGGAAAATAAAGCTCTTTCCCAATTTGATCCTCGTACAAAAGAATGTAATCTAGAGGTTCAAAAGATTATTCATTTGCAAAGTGTTGCAAACCAATTACCGGATGCATTTACTGACACTAAAGGTGTGGTAAAATCATATATTCCTGCTGTTAATGTTCCAGCAACAATTGCAGTCCCTGAAGGACAAGTTGCCAAAATAGCAATAGGCGAGTCTAAGATACGCCTGAAGCGTGGACGGCCTATTGGTGCTAAGGACAAAATTCCTCGAAAGAGGAAAATACAAAATGAATTTGGTACTCCTGAAGAGTCCATACCAACACAGGCCATAAGAGTAATTGATGCTCATGAAGAGAGTAAATCTCCTGAGAAAGAACCTCCTGAAGAGGTATTTCATGAAATGTCTTCCCTTGAAGAGGGACAGGTACCTGAAAATAACGAGATCTCGATACATTTCATGAATACAGGAGAAATTTTGAATAGAAATAAAACTGTTATCGACAACATATTCTCATATAAAATGGCTCTTGACATTACCAGAAGTAATGAAGAAATTGAGCCAAGAACTGTCGAAGAATGTCGACGTAGAGATGACTGGCCAAAATGGAAATCAGCTATTGAAGCTGAATTAAACTCGCTAGCAAAGCGAGAGGTCTTTGGACCAATTATACAAACACCAAAGGGTGTAATACCCGTTGGATATAAATGGGTATTTATACGTAAACGTAATGAAAGTAATGAAATTGTGCGATATAAAGCCCGACTTGTTGCACAAGGTTTCCTGCAGAAACCGGGGATTGATTATGAGGAAACATACTCTCCTGTTATGGATGCAATCACATTCAGATATTTGATTAGTTTGGTAGTTATAAAAAGATTGGATATGCAGTTGATGGATGTGGTCACCGCATATTTATATGGATCATTAGATCATGACATATATATGAAAATCCCTGAAGGATATAAAATGCCTGAAGCTTCTAATCTGAGTACATCCAGAAGTATGTATTCTATTAAGCTTCAAAGATCTTTATATGGGTTAAAACAATCCGGACGCATGTGGTATAAACGCCTTAGCGAATATCTATTGAAAGAAGGATTTGAGAATAATCCAATATGCCCATGTGTTTTTATTAAGAAATCAGACTCCGGATTTGTTATTATTGCGGTTTATGTTGATGATCTAAATCTTATTGGAACTCCTGAAGAGATCAGAAGAACTGCTACATATTTAAAGAATGAATTTGAAATGAAAGATCTTGGCAAAACGAAATTTTGTCTCGGCCTGCAGCTCGAGCATTTGCCAAATGGAATTCTCATTCATCAATCAAATTATACAGAGAAAGTCTTGAAACACTTTTACATGGACAAAGCTCATCCCCTGAGTACTCCAATGGTTGTTCGATCACTTGATGTGCAGAAGGATCCATTTCGTCCTTGTGAAGACAATGAAGAAATTCTTGGTTCTGAAATACCTTATCTCAGTGCAATTGGAGCCCTGATGTATCTTGCAAATTGCACTCGGCCTGATATTGCATTTTCAGTTAATTTACTTGCAAGATATAGTTCCGCACCAACTCGAAGACATTGGAATGACATTAAACATATCCTTCGATACCTTCGAGGTACGGTTGATATGGGATTATTTTATCAATATGGTTCAAGTCCACAATTAGTTGGATATGCAGATGCAGGTTATCTTTCAGATCCACACAGAGGTAGATCTCAGACTGGATATGTATTTACTTATGGAAATTCTGCTATATCATGGAGATCTGTCAAACAAACACTATCTGCTACATCTTCAAATCACTCAGAGATCATTGCAATTCATGAAACAAGTCGAGAATGCATTTGGCTAAGATCAATGATCCAACATATTCAAGAAAAGTGTGGTCTTCCAGTGATTAATGATAGTCCAACAACTTTATACGAAGATAATGCTGCTTGTATTGCTCAAATTAGAGGAGGATATATCAAAGGTGATAGAACCAAACATATTTCACCTAAATTCTTTTATACTCATGAACTTCAAGAAAAAGGTGAAATTAAAGTCAAGCAGATACGATCAAGCAATAATCTGGCAGATTTATTCACAAAAGCATTACCAACTGCAACATTTAAGAAGATTGTGCAGAACATTGGAATGCGGAGACTTGAAGACCTTTTATCATGCACTTTTCAGGGGGAGTAACGTCTTGAAGACTTATGCTGATTGTACTCTTTTTCCTTCGCTAAGGTTTTATCCCACTGGGTTTTCCTTCGCAAGGTTTTAATGAGGCAATCTTAAAGCATTTTACGGTACACATGAATATTGTACTATTTTTCCTTCGCCATTGGTTTTTTCCCACAGGGTTTTTCCTTGGCAAGGTTTTAACGAGGCATATTCATTATATGTGGTCATCCAAAGGGGGAGTATTGTAAAATAACATTGTAAAATTGTATGACCACCTTGAGCTAGCCGTCAAATGCACAGTGCATAGTGCCAGCATAGTACTGCATAGTAACTGACATAGTAAATGGCCGACATCGCACAGTGTGCATAGTGCCAACATAGTACTACATAGTAACTGGCATAGTAAATGGCCGACATCGCACAGTGCGCATAGTGCCAGCATAGTACTGCATAGTAACCGGCATAGTAAATGGCCGACATCGCACAGTGCATAGTGCCAGCATAGTACTGCATAGTAAATATGCACAGTGCCAGCATAGTACTGCATAGTAACTTGCATAGTTCCCTTTGTACGCCTATATATATCGTTGAATTCTTTAAGAAATTTATAAGTTTCATAACTTCTCTGAGTTCTATCTCTCTCTCTCTCTCTCTCTCCTTTCGATAGTATTATAACATGTTTTTATTTATTTATTTATTTTTATTTTAGATTATTCAAATGATTTTTGTGTTTTTGTTCCAGTAAAATAATAATAATAATAATAATAATAATAATAATAATAAGATATATATATTTTATTTTTCATCTCTAGTTTTCATTTATCACTATTTTTTAACGATAAAAAATGACAATAACACAAAAATCCATTCTCATTAGAGCACCCACACTCTAGGATTTTTTTTATTTTTATTTTTATTTTTAAAAGGCAGCCCGTACCAAAAAATAAAACATTGACATAAATATATATATATATATATATATTTATTTATATATATGAGGAACTACTAACTGATCAATCACTTGTTGCTGCTCCTCCGTTTACTATTAAGGTCTAGTTGTATTCAAATTGAATAAGTGATAGATTTCTAGATTTCATTGTAAGCCTAATTGGTTACTTCTAATTACTTAAATCAATAGTGCAAACTGTACTCAAAGGTAGGAGACATTTCTCATTTTTATAGGAAATTCCATGCTAGAAACAATGGTATCTCCAATTATAACTATTAGGGATGGGCTTTGACTTCAACATAGTCGAAATAGCCAATTCTGACCTCCAACACTAACTCCGATCAAGAGCCGATTCTAACTCCAAATAGAGCTCCAGAGTCAGAGTCGAAAGTTGAAACCTAACTTAGAATTAAAGTTCCCCATCCGCCCCCCTCTTCCCACGACATTTTTCTTCCCACTTTCCCACCATCCAAATAGCATCAAAAAATTTCAAACAACATCCAAACAATACACAACAACATTCAAACAAAGATTAAGAGATTTCTTACTTAAATCCATTCTATCTCATTTGTTTTCTCGGGCTTATGAAACCAATCCCACCCCTACCAACAAATCTGATCGATCTCAGTTGAGCTACCATCATTTATATTGCATCATGCTTCTCTTGACTCTCGGCACCAAAAAGGCCTAAAGTAAAGAAGGCTAAAGGGGGCACTTGAGAGAGAGAGAGAGAGAGAGAGAGAGAGAAGTCTGAATGGTGCGTGTTTCTAGATAAGAAAGTGAATTTGTCCTCATGAAAATAGTGAAATAAGTTAGGGATTCGGGTACCATGCCATTTTAGTTAAAAAGTCTAAAAAAGATTTGTCCTCGTGGGACATTGGTGCTTGAACTACAGTCATGGAGATTAATAAAAATAAAAATAGCAGCAATTATTAGGCTAATTGAGCATTATTTGTTTATATTGTAATATTAAATATATTAAGTATATCTATCAGAGTTGGAGTCGGTAGTCCGGAGTCTTATTCAACTCTGAACTCTGACTCTAACTATTTTTTTCCTCTAATTCCAAATTCTGACTTTTCTGACTTTGATAAAGTTGGAATTGGAGTGGGTGTCGGCTGGAATCGAAATCTTAATGGTGGGTGTTACTAGATACGAAAGTGAATTTGTTCTCATGAAAATAGTGAAATAAGTTAGGGGTTGGGGTACCGTGCCATTTTAGTTAAAAAGCCTAAAAAAGATTTGTCCTCATGGGACATTGGGGCATGAACTCCAGTCATGGAGATTAATAAAAATAAAAATAACAGCAATCATTAGGCTAATCGAGCATTCTTTGTTTATATTGTAATATTAAATATATTAAGTATATCTATCAGAGTTGGAGTATGTAGTTTGGAGTCTTGTTCAACTCTGAACTCCGACTCTAACTATTGTTTTCCTCCAATTCCAAATTCTGACTTTTCCGACTTCGATAAAGTTGGAATCGGAGTGGGTGTTGGCTGGAGTCGAAGTCGTCGGAATGTTTGCCTACCCCTAATAGATAATCTAGGATGCAAAATATATCTTTTCTCATCATCCCCTTGTATATGAGATAAATTTATGCATTTTGATTAACTATAGTTACGATTATACCATATATGTCTTTTTCATACTATCGAAAATCAATTTTAAACCCAGCATAATCCTAAAACTTCAATACTAAAAGGTAAATCAATAAAAAAATAATAATAACTTTAAAGAGATACATGATAATTTTTAAAATGAATTGGAGCAAAGATATAAAAAAAAATTAAAATTGAATTTTGATGTATCACATTCAACCATATTAATTTGTAGGGAGGCGCTCCCAACTGGATGTGTGGGATATTGTGTTTTACACTTGCAAATGAAAAATTGACACATATGACTTGTAGCAAACTAAATAATACACTCGCACAATCTTTTCCCTCTCTCTCTCTCTCTCACTCTCTCCCTCTCCTCCTATAAGGAATTAAAAGAAGAGGAAAGAAGCACAATAGTGCAAAGAGAATTTCACATGGAAGGTACTGCAAATTAGTGCAAAATATTCTCAATGAATATGAATGTACAATGCTAACTAAGGACCTCATATACACGTCCATCTTAACAAACTAACAGAAATATTCCTAAAAATAGAATACATCTCATTAGAGGAAAAATATCTACAACAAATAATAAAAAATAGTAATTAAATGTGTAGAAGAAGAAACAAATAACTAAGTCATCTTTTTCCACTTCTCATGTTGTAGCTTAGCAATTTGTATTGCCTGCAGCTTCATTTTGGGTTTGAATAGGTTGATTGTGGGCTTTGACATCTTGAGCTTGGGTTGGATGTGTACCATGTAATAGCCCCCCACAAGACAGAGAATAGAGATTCACTATTCCCATCTTGGACAAATGCAAATGGAGAAGATATGCAGGCAGTGCTTGGGTGAAAATGTAGGCCACTTGGGATTGAAAAGCAATGTGAGAAGTGATGATGCTACCTTCTTCAATCTTGTCTCAGATGAGGTGAGAATTTAGCTTGATGTGTTTGGTTCTTTCGTGGAAAACAGGATTGGCAGCGATGTGTAAGGCTGCTTGATTATCACAAAAAAGAAAGGTAGCCTGTGGATGCCATAGATCAATACTTAGCTTCAGTTGAGGAGCAAGATACCACTTATTGTTTCTCTGATTTCCATGACACAAGAAATTTACCAAGAAGGATAAAATAACCTATTGTAGAGCGACGTGTGTCAGGACATGAAGCCTAATCAAAATCACAATAAGCTCGAAGTTGTAACTAAGATGTAAAGGATAATAAAATGCCTTGACTAGGGAAACTTTTGAGATATCTAAGGACTTTGTGGGCTACGGAGAGGTGTGAAGTTGTAGGATGACCCATGAATTGACTCAAAAGTTGGACAACATAGGAGATGTATGATCGTGTGATGGAGACATGTAATAAACATCCTATGAGTCTTCTATATGAACTAGGGTCAGAAGGGGGTTGTCTTGATACTTTATTCAATTTAAAATTCTATTCAAGAGTCAGTTTGAGAGGCTTGCAACTAAGTTGGCCCGAATATGAAGGTATGTCTAAAGCATACTTTCTTTGAGATATATATATATATATATATATATCCCTTTGGAAGATCTTGCAACTTCCAAACCAATAAAATAACGCAAGTAACCAATGTCTTTGATATGGAAGTGAGCATGCAAGAATTGTTTAAGAGATGCAATGGATGTTGAATAATTTCCAGCCATAATAATGTCATCAACATACACTAATAATGCAGTGAATGAAGCACCATCAACTTTTGTGAAGAGACTGTAGTCAGCTTTTGATTGCTTAAAACCAAAAGCAATGAGAAAAGTAGAAAACTTGAAATACCATTGTCTCGAGGCTTGTTTAAGGCTATAAAGACTCTTAACCAGCTTGCATACTAAATGAGGTTTTCCTTTATTGTAACCAGGAGGTTTCTTCATATAGATTTTTCCTTCCAAGTCACCATGAAGAAAAGCGTTGTGAACATCAAATTGATGTAAGGACTAGCCCTTTACTACTGCCATAGAGAGAAGAACTCAAACTATCACTAATTTGGCAACTGGGGAAAAGGTTTATGTATAGTCGATGCCTTCTTATTATGTGAACCCATTGAAAACAAGTCTTGTTTTCAACCTTTCAATGGAGTCATCAGAATTAAATTTAATTTTTGAGACATACTTACAATCAATTGGTTGTTTACCAGGTCGCAAATAAGTGATAACCCAAGTCTGATTTTGTTTTAAGGCATTTAGCTCAGTTTCCAGGGCTTTACACCAGCCAGGATGTTGCATTACTTGCTTGTAAGTAGATGGTTCAGAAATAGTAGAAATAGAGGTGGAAAAGGCAATAAATGAAGGACTAAATTTTTGGTATGTGATAAATTTAGTGAGCAAATAAGAAGTACTAGGTTTACCTGTAAAACTCTCAGACAGCAATTGGGTGTGATTATTGAGGGATGCCTGTTTGTAATGGAAATCTTGCAAATATTAGGGTGCCCTTCTTTGCCTAGTAGACCTGTGAAGAGGAAGCTGAGGAGGGGGGTTAGAGTTAGGAAGAATGGAAGAGGAGGAGGCTAAGTTATTTACGGAATCAGAAAAAGAAGGGAGGGGAGGAGGAGGTGCAGAATTTGTAGAAAAGGAATGAATGGAATGAGAATGAGGAGTTGAAAATTGAAACAAATCAGGCACTGGCTTAGTAAAGACCAAATTATTGTCAGTGGTGGAAAGTGATGGAGAAGAAAAATAATGAAAAGGGAAAATGGACTCATGGAACACAACATCTCTAGAAACAAATATGGTTTTGGTGTCAAGGTCAGGAAGCTTGTAATCTTTGATACCAAAAGGATATCCAAGAAATATACATATGTGACCTCTAAGATCAAACTTTGTCCTACCATGAGCAAGTGTAGAAGCAAAACATAAGGAGACAAATATTTTCATGTGAGCATAAGTTGGAGGTGAGTTAAATAAAAGCTCATATGGGGTTTTGTTTTGAAGAAGTGGGCTAGGGGTCCTATTTATGAGGTAAGTGGCTATTAGAACACAGTCATTCTAATATGTAAATGGAAGACCAGACTAAAACCTTAATGACCAAGCAACATTCAAAAAGTGTTGGTGTTTTTGTTCTACAATGCCATTTTGTTGAAATGTGGCAACACAACTTTTTTGGTGAATAATGCCTTTAATATTAAAAAAATCAGATATATTGAATTTACCCCCATTGTCATTTCTTAAGATTTTTATTTCAAGATTGAATTGAGCCTCGATCATATTTGTGAATGATTCTATGCATTTTTTGGTTTTAGATTTATTTTTAAAGAGACATGGCCATGTGGTTCGGGTAAAGTCATAACCTATAGTTAAGAAATATTTTGATCCATCTTATGGGCTCCAGAGATCATAATGTATCATTTTAAAGGAACGAGAAGTTTTTCTGGTGACTAGTAGGAAAAGAGAGACGATGCGACTTAGCTAAAGGGCAAATGCAACAAGGCTTTCTATTAAGAGATGAAATATTGTTCTTTACATTGGGATCAATGATTAAACTGAGATATGGAAATGAAAGATGACCTAGTCGACAATGCTAAAGGTCATTGACACCAACATCACTCAAAACAGAAGTTGAAATTTTAAAGGAATTATGTGAAAACTTTGAAACTTTGGCAACTAGGCTTGAAGGGAGAACTGCAGAGTGTAAGAGGTGATATAGGCCATTCCTCATTTTACCATTTCCAATCATTGTCCAATAGACAAGGTTTTGAATGAAACAAACATCAAAGAAAAAAACAAGACAGCAAGTAAGTGAACTAGCAAGTTTCTTTGCTGAAATAATATTAAAGGTGAATGATGGAACACATAATACCTAAGTGAGATAAATGGAATGGGTGAGTTGGACAATACCCATTTGTGTGACTAGAACATCAGTTCCATTGGGTAATTTGATAGAGTAGGAAATGGTTTGGGTGATAGAAGTGAATAAAAAGGGGCAGCAGAACATGTGGTTTGTTGCACGCGTATCTATTATCCAAGAAAAATTAATGGAAGGTTGTGGGTTGTGTGTGTGAGTGGATAATCATAGAGAGATACCAGAAAAATCAGAAGTAGAAGGAATGTTGAAATTTGACTGAATTTGGTTAGCTAAATGCTGAGCAGCAATGGAAGCATCCCTAGGTTGAAGTAGAGCCTTTAGTTGTTAATACTGAGCCTTAGTTAAACCCACTTTATCATCACTTAGTGCCTCAAGGTTAAGGGAGGGGGAATTGGTGGATTGGGTAGCAAACATAGCAGGAGGGTTGGGATTTGTTGAAAAATTTATGGTTAGGTGGATAGCCATGTAATTTGTAATATTTTTCAGCTGTGTGTTCAGTCAAGTGTCAGTGGAAACACACAAAGGCCTTGGCCTTGCCATTTTTTAAGCAAGTTTCAAGGGTATGACCTGTGATTTTGCAGTGAGTGCAATAAGGTCGGTTGGTTTTCTGGTTGGTTTGTGATTGAGGTGGGAATTTGGAAGTAAGGAATGGTTTCTTGATGGCTAAAGCATTGAGTCAGGGGATGGGTTCTGTTGAACAAGATGGTGTTGACGTTCTTGTTGTTGGATGAGGGAAAACACTTTTGTGACAGAAAGCATAGGGTCTAACAGAATTATTTGGTTATGAACATTTGAGTAAATATCATGCAAACCCATTAAGAACTGAAACACACAATCACACTGATAGAGCTCCAAAAGAATTTTCATGGTGCCACAGTTACAAATAGGGATAGGGTCGTAGATGGAAAGCTCATCCCATAGGGTTTTGAGCTTCCCATAGTAAACACTTCTAGAGTCATTTTCTTGGAGAATACTGGCAAGGGATTTCTTGAGTTGAAATATACAAGGTCCATTCTATTGAGAGAATTGATCTTAGAGATCAAGCCAAATCAACAAATGTGACACTCAGTGAGGTTAAAATAGCATGCCATGTTTTTGGCATAGAAGATATTTGTGGTTTGGTTTGTATGAAGAGAATAAGAATCAGAGTGGGTGGGAGAAGAAGTAGCAGAGTTTTCTTGATGATCATCCATGAAAATTAGATCTCAAGTTTTGATACCATGTAAGGGATCAAAAGAAGAGGAAAGAATATTCTTGCAAAATCATGAACCCAGTTGAAAATCGATCGGTCATAGTCCCAGAACATTATTTTTGTAACTCTTACTTCAAAAAGCAAAGCTTATGCAACGAGACAAAAACAGAAGCAAAGCAAGCCACATAAAATGGTCAATACTACAAGTAAGGCCTCGGTTTTGCTGCATAGCTCGGTGCTTCGACGACTTGGTTCAAGGTTTGCATGTGTGACAATGATTTTCTAAAAGAGCTTCTTTTTCTCTTGGTGGGCTAGAAATGGTCGGAACAAAAAGCCAAAGCCTAATCGGGCCCTCCCAACAAAAAAATTTAAGATTGTAGATCAAGTTAAGGAAGAGAAATGAGTTCGTTCCAAATCACTCACAAAATTTCTCAATAGATGGACCATGAGAGAAAGAGGAGAAAGAAAAAATGAGAACTAGCTTGTGGAGTGAAAAGGACAAGAGGAGAGAAAAGACAAAAAGATAAGGGAAGAAGAAATACAATAAAGGAAGAGTGAATGTGATGGGCGAAGGGAGAGAAAAAATTAACTCAATTCAAACACATCATAACACATTTACAAATTAACTCAACTCAATCACATCATAATACATTTACGTTCTATACGTGTCCAAATGCTATTGGTCGGTGCAAAGGAGAAAAAAACACCTGATTTGTTTGAAGTTTTTCCCTAATTTGTAAATTAATTTTCTTTAATTTTTTTTATTTTTTTATTTTTTATCAAACTCTTTTATCTTTTAGAAAAGGAAAATTGGCAGTAAATAACGAAAGAAATGGATGAAAATTGAGGGCCACGTGGTGCAAATTATGCAAAGGTGCAAGAAATTCACACGTGATATCTAAAGAGTCAGAGAGACAATTATAAAGGAGACCTGCGCATCTTTCTTCTTTTTGCGCTCTAATTTTCAACGTTCTTTTGAGCTATAAGGTAAATATAGTTCAAAAGAAAGGCATCTTTTTTGTAAGTATCCTTATGACGTAATAACAAAATTTTATTTATATATATATATATATTATAAATTTTAAAATTCAAATAAAAAACTAATATTACTTTTTTAAATTTAAAAAAAAAATTATATTATAACAATATTATAATTTTATTATGTTTTTATTTAATTTTGTTTCTATTATTTTCTAAAACTCAATAAAATATCTTAATTCAGAGTATTTTATTACTATTCAAGAAATTCTCATCTCATCTCACTTTCCAAACGAGCCTTAAGAGTTAAAATTATTGATAAAGAATAATATTATTTTACGAAATATATATTTTAAAATATTAATTATCCATCCATTAAATATAAAAATGGTAGTAGTTATCGAGTGGAATTGATTTTCTTTAAAGGTGAGTTGAGGTGCTTAGATGAATCTTGAACTTTTTATTTTCAAACCGCCTTCTACTTTTTATTTGAAAGTTTATTTGGGTAACACAAAGGAGCCGACTTCTACTTTTTATTTGAAAGTTTAGATTACTTGAGAATTAATTCTGTTATATACAGTCACTTTTACATATTTTTTATAGATTCTATTAATATAATTAGTCAAAATAATTATTTTATATTAAAAAATAATACAATTAATCATATTAATAAATTATATAAATAGTATATAAAAATAATTACACATAAAGTTTTTGATATATATACATGATGTCTATTGATTAAAATGAAACGAATGTAAGACAATTCATCTAACTAGTACTTAATATGATTGCTATCTTCTAACACATGGATTGATTTGCTACAACTTGAGGATAAGATTATGATGTAGATATATACTTTTTCTTTTTATAATGAAAAGACAAATTGTCTTGAATTCATGACCTCATATGTTATAAGTATAAAGATCAGATTTATCTATTTGTTTAAAAAAATATATATGAAATTTCTTCACTTTAAGACGATTAAATGAAAAAGAAATTGATTTTGTTTCAAGTAGAGTAGTACACAAAGAAGGAAGGAGATGCACGGTGGTCATAGACAAAATGATGGTGAATTGAACTAAGTGGGACGGCGACAATCCATGTGACTAAAAATAGGAGACACGCACACCACGCGGCGACCCTCAGTGGTGCGCCAACGACTGCACACACCCAGCTGCCAGCAGATGCTATATGGACCCCTTAAATTTATTTATTTATTTATTTATTTGCCATATAGCGCTCGCTGTCCCCACCGTGTTAACTTTCCCTTCTAGATAACGTGTCCATCATGTGACCCTATGAATGGGATCATTTTATTCTTTGACTACCCTTATTATTTTTAATATAATTATTCAATTTTATAAATATAAATTTATAAATTCACATAATTTAATATGTAATATAAAAATTATTTTATAATAAAAAAATAATTTTACAATCTGATATACAATATTCAACCATATTAATTTATAAATTTAATTTTACATAATTTCTTTATCTACTAGTTACTTATTAAGTTTTATTGTCATTTTATTTATATTTCTATAAATATAGAATCCTCCAAAAAAAGAAATTTATAATTCTCATACGCTCTCTAAAGTTTTTTAAAATTTAAAATTTATATGAAAAATAGTTAAGAAAGAAAAAATTTATTTAAAGTCTCAATTATATTATTATATATTTAATATGATACGAAAATATCTAGATTTTACATGAAACTTAATAAACTATATTACACACTAGAATGAAAAATTGCATTCTAAAAATCACTGGATAGATTTTATGAAAGAAATAAATTTTTAGTATTTCATTACAAAAATATTAATGGATGAATATTATTATATAAAATATTATTATCATAAATTTGAAACGTATATTAAATTGTGTTTTTAGAATTTTATTTTTATACTTATGTAGCAAATTATCGAGATCTAATTTTATATGTAGTTATGTTTTTTGAATTTTTAATTTATTTTTATTTTTATTTTACATAAATGTGTCATACGATAGAAAAGTTGGTCCCTCTCAAAAAAATTATTGATTCTGCCACTACTAATAGTAGAGTGATCCCGCAAAGCAAACAAATGGACATATTTAACATGGGAAATCTCATTTGCTTAAATTAGGCTATGCATAGAGTAAACTTAACGAGCTTTGAGGATGATAACACTATCGAGATCTTTACCTTCCAATATTGTTTGATATGTAGTCAAATTAACAAATAACTTTTATTTATTTAATACTATGTTATGATCAAAAGAGAATTATAAATAGAGTTTATCTTCAAACTGCCGCTTTCGTTTTTAAGTTTACACCCTTGAATTATCTTTTGACATGTAGGTGATTTATAACAGTAAATTGTGTGTGCGTTTTACTGAATGTCTCTCTTTTTTTAGCTCAGACTCTTAGCTCCTCGTCAAAACCCTTAAATCTCCCTTTCTTCTCCTCCCTACTCCCTCTCTTCTCCCTTTTCTCCCTAGCTCCCCTGACAAAATCCTCTCCTTTTTATTGAATATACAAATGTGATCTGCTCCATACAAAAGGAAACTTTAGACCCAACGGGTACAGCACACAAGGAAGTCAAGACACACACAAATCCTTTAACAGCTACAAAATCACATATGGCAACTCTTGCAAACAACTATGGAAACCATAACTAATTTTCTAGGAAATCATTTTATTTCTTTCTAGTTCATAGTCCTTGATTTTCTCCATTTGTAACATTATTGTACGACAGTAAAATCTGTACAGACATTGTATATAATGAAAGGCTCTCTTACATGTTCTCACGGTTAGTGAGACATTGTATCAAATGCTCAAACTATATTTGTCTCTATGAAACGTATCAAAACCATACCTTTCTCCCTAATTGAGCCTTCGATGAATCCTATTTCACCTTTGATGGAATCCTAATTGCTAAATCCCGCTTAGTACACAAGATCTATCGTTTGGTTTCGAGAAGATCGACTGAGGGAGATCACGAGCTCTATCGTTCAATTTCGGAGAGGGAGATTGACTGAGGGAGGGAGATCTATGGTGGCCTTCGACTTGAGGAGGGAGAGAGAGAGAGATCGGATAGTGGGAGAGTGAAGTGAGACTAGACCGGTTTTTTTTTTTCTACACTGAATTCTATTGTAAACTTTATAAGAAATACGCGGGTCAGACTAATACATTATAGAGTAAAAATTAGTAACTCACCAAATACGGTTCTTAGAGCACTAGTAATGGTTTATTCATCTTCATTTTTATTCTTAAATTTGAATAAATTTACTTTAAAATCACCTATATTTGCTTATCTATCTTTGTAATTTTAAATAACTATGAACAGTGATTATTCATCTTTGAATATATTTTTTTTCTTTTTCAAACATTATTTTATTGTTTTTTCTCTCTCCTCCCAACTCTCTCTTTTCTCTTTTCTCTTCTCTCTCTTTATTATTTTATTATTATTCGATCAAAAAATACATAATCCAATATAAGAATTTTTCTTCATATTCAAAATCAATCTTTAAAACATATATTTTTACATATAAAGATAAAGAATCCAATGCTCTTAACTATTCTCTTGTAAAAAGAATAGTAAGTAGCATTATCTTTTAATCTCGTATTTTAAGTTATTTATAATTAATATGAGATATTTTTTTTTAATTTAACATTTTTTAAATTATGTTAAGATGATGTAAAATAATTTATGAATGATAAAAATATAATCAACAATAATAAATTGAGATACCCACATAGAGTAAATTCCATGGTATCCATCGTACGAGCGTCCTGTCCCATGACATCCATGTCCAATCTTAAAAAGGGAGGGATACCAAAGAAGAAGAAGATGAACCAGTTGGTCCGACAAGATAAAAAGATAAGGGCAGGCCATCTCTGTTTCCAAACAGAGAAAGAGGTTCAGAGAGTACTCTCCATTCCCAAAAACGGCCAAAACAAGCTCAAGAAGAGTAATAAAAAAATAATAATAAATAAATAATAATAAGGTTTTAAAACAAACGGACTGTCCTAATCGTTAGACAGAGGTCTAGGGTCGTTATTATCTTCTAGCATACTCGTGGCATTATACCATTGGGACATGTATGTTGGACCCACAAGGAGGACCTATCACTCCACGTGGCGAGAATCTGTCTCTACATCCGTACAGTGTCGAAAAATCAAATCATAACAGTCGAGAGATCAAAGGCTGGGAAATAAGCCGACTTTTTTGGCTTATAAATTGGTCTCAGCGACGGTTTCGTATTACTCGATCTTTCACGTCTCTCTCTCTCTCTCTCTCTCATTCTTCTTCTTCTTTTTCATCTTCTCTTCGTTCTGTTCCCTTCCATTTCGTTTCTATTCCTGTTTGGCTTCCAGGACATACTTTCACAGTTTGTTATCTCTTACATCGTTTTCTCTGAAGGGTGTCGTTGAATATAGATATCATACACAGTAATATTTAAGCATCAACAATTTGTTGAGGGCTCACGCAGAGGTTTTGGAGAGGTAGAGAATGGAAGGGAGGAAGCCAGCCGCGTCATCATCATCATCATCATCTTCTTCTTCCTTGACAGATGAGCTTTTCGGATTCAAAGAGTCGGCATCGTCTTCAACAGGGATTTTTGGGTCTATCTTTGCTCCTTCATCCAAGGTCTTGCCCTCCTCTGTTCTCGGTTGTCTCTTTGTGATATCATTTTTCTTAAAGAAATTTTATAAATTTTCGGTTAATAATGTGTTTTCTTCGGTTGTTCGATTCAATTTTGATTGCTCTATTCTCGTTACGCTTGCGATTTTTCTGCATTTTGAATGGTGTCGATACGAAATAAAAGGCAATCAAAAGTTGTAGTTTATGGAAGGGAAAACAGAGTTGCAACATGAACCTGGACTGAATAGCTATTATGGATTGAGTATAATAAATTATTTATGTCCCGTATATTATTTTACTTTTATCTTTTCCTGTAAGAGTCTCCTAAATAGAAGGATTTTTTCTTAATTAATTAACGCAAGTCATTGAAATAAAACAAAAAAGAAACCAATGCTTTAACGTGTGTCTTGCTGGTATTTCTACAGGTGCTAGGCAGGGACTCTCTGCACTCTGAGGTTGCTGGGAGAAAGCAGGATTCGAAGAACGATTCATGGCAGAAAAAACCTGGAGCAGGTCAATAAATAAGGCCCATATTAGTGTTTATATTGTGTTTTTAACATATATATGTAAACCCAAAAATATACTACTTCTCTCTGTCCTGGAGACAGAAACATTATTCAAATGACAAAGCATGTTTTCTCCCGAGCTGCTGATCTCTCATTCAATTTTGTTGTGGCTTTGGTTTCATTTATTGTCCAAGACTTGAACTTTTTAAATTTTTCCAGAGATTGTCTCCCTGAATTAACAATTCTTCTGCCTCTGCAGACGAAACCTTTAAAACCATTGACGGCAAAAGCGAGAGCATGCCAGATGGAGACATGAGTTCCATTTATCAGGAACAAAGAGTACAGCCATGTCATCTCAGTTCATCAATCTATTATGGTGGTCAAGACGTCTATTCTCATCCCCCGAGTACCCAGAGCTCTTTGGTGAGTGTATATATTACTTAGTCAGAAAAGAAGTGTACGTTTCGAGTATATGCACACTTTGAGCATGTTTCTTGAAGAGTTAGCAACAGATTTGAAGCAATTATAAAAGCATGACATATTTATCAAAATAATCTTAGGCTCACTTAGAGTTGAAGTGTTTGGTCCGTTGGGTAGCTATCTTTTATTTTATTCGAGGTACCGACCAGCAACACTTTCCTAGACTCTATCTCCGTTGCTGTTTACATAGCATGTTCTGTCTCCCAGTCTTTGTAGGCCACAAAGGAGTCTGAACAGCTAGCATTATTAAATTGATTTTTCCTTGATCTTTTGTTTAAGTTAGGAAATATGCTAATCTTTGTGAATTTTTCAGTATAAGAAAGATGGGGGAGAAGATGATTCAGGGAGTGCTTCAAGAGGAAACTGGTGGCAAGGTATGAATTGTGAATGCTATAGAGGTGCATGATTAGGCAATTTGGGCATGATTTAAATGTACTAATATTCCCTTTTGCTTTTAAATTCTCTCTCTACAGGGTCTCTCTATTATTAAAAGCTCACTTGCCTATCCATATACTCATCAAGGTATTTAATTTTAGTACGCATGCCTATTCAATTACCCAAAAAGTATATGCGAAATGCAAGTCTGCTCTATCTTGACCAGAAGTTTTGTAGCTTTTACCTGTTATGTAGACAATGAATAAGATATTGTTTGTTTGCTAAAACCTTCAGTTTCCGTAATAGATTTTGTAATCGATTTATTCCAAACACTCTACACTGATGGTTGTTCTGCTCATCTTGTTTTGTTGCACTACTTTTGGAAGAATCTGGCAGAACATGTCTAAAACTAGAAGCCGCCTCTGGACTTCTGCTTATATTTTGGTCCTTCCAACAAGTTCTTTTGTTTTTTGTATTCTTTGTGTGTGTGTGTGTGTGTAAATGACTAAATATACCAAATGAAGCAGTTGGTTTTGATTTATCACTCACTTGGGACATTAAATCAAATACAAGATTGCTGACTGATTTTGAGTGTCCTACTTGTTCCACTAATCTTAAACTGATATGTTTGAAATGTATTTTGTGACCAGATCTTTTGCAGGTATACTGGAACGTAGGGTAGCAGCTTGAATCTATCTTTTGTTATATGCATGGAAGATAGATTTGGATGGTTGTGAGGGCTGGTTATAATTGCTTCCTCCAGCTAAGCAACATAATCGTTATATGAAGCTCTTGTAGAGTATATTTTTGGTTTTGGGAGACTTTCATTTTCTACTACCTACTTTAATCATGTAGTTGAAACTTTAAATATCTAGTGTCACTTATCCTTACTATATGGTTGAGGTTCTTTCTGGCCCCTTTATTAATTTGGTATTTTGTAAGTGGATGGATTTTATCTGTGGTTGAAATTTGTACAACTTCTGACGATAGGGTTCATGTTCATATTGTTGACACTTGATCCCTAAAACATCCCTAGTACTCTTTTCTTTAGATAAGATGTTTTTATAAATCTTTGTGTTTTCTTTTCCAGATTATATCCCATTTTTGACCATCCGATGCCCTACATGTTGGGCTTATCGGATGGTGACGTTTTAATACCAAACTTTTTAGACATAAGTCTGTTTATTGACATACTTAAGCAAGCATATTATTGATATAAAAGCCTACAAACTTCAGCTAAGCATAAAAAAAGTGGCTCATTCTCTCAAAAAAGGTCGACCCATGTAGCTCGTGATGATCCATGCAACTACTTTTTCATATACATTTAAGAGAGCTACACGTTAAATCAGCTTTCAAAGGTGTGGCCCAGCAAGCACAATTATCTGACCATCTGTTGGACGGTTTGTCTATGTACTGTTCTTTGTTTTCTTTCTTATCTGAACTTGAGATTTTGGTTCGAGGTTATTCCCTATCCAACATGTGACCCAACGATTAAAGCAGTCCTTATCCATGTGACGGTGGGATAATCCTTTTCGGTGGTCGTTAGGTTCTGGTCGTTGGAAGAAATTTTAGTTTGCTGACAAAGATTCTTCGGCCACAACTTTGCAAAGTTACAAGTGATTTTGATGTTCTGATGAATCTCTGTCTCGAATGGGCCTAAAAGCTTCTTGTTCTGTTATTTCAACTTCCGGCCTCTATCTTTCTAGCAGCTTCTTTGGTTGGTTTCAGAATATAGGAATAAAAGAGAACTCTAGAAAGCATAAACAGAAGACAACCATTTGAAACTCTTAACTTTCATACTGATTGATTATGAAAGTATTATTTAATATCGAGGCATACAATATTACAAGGTGCTAGCTTTTTATTACCTATATTTACAAAGCCAAAGCTACATGAGCCATTGCTACACCAGTAACTACCAGACTTTTCAAGTACCTTGTATATATATATATATATATATTTATATGCCTCTGTCCCATAGCCTTCAGCACCTTATGTTCCATCAAGGCAATGTGTAGGCTGCAATGTTGACAACAATGATTCTAGTAAGTGATGAGAAAAACATAAAACAATGAACAAGTGTGACGGTAAATGACAAGATCAAGTACAGAAGGTAGCGTTTGCCTAATAATAATGAGGTTTACTTACGTCCGCACTTGTATCCGACTGGACGGTTTGCAATGTTGCAGCGCTTGGGGATGGTGATAGCAACCTCAGGCTTGATTCCTGAGCTTTTGGCAGCGTCAGAAAGCAGGATGGCACATAGACAACTTGGGTTTTGGCCTATTCTCTTCACCTGGAGGCAGCAATTGTCCGAAACAGCTGCTGCCTCATCCTGTGCCGCCGCTGCACAAGGAGCAAGCTTGAAAGCCTCAATGTATGGAGTAGATTTCCCACATGCGCTTGCCCCATCAACTGATTCAGGCCAAGCCGTGCTGAAAATGATAAGCAATCCCATAAGGCAGATGAACTTCATTGGAGCCTCCATTCCTGTATATCACAATGCAGAAACTTCTTTACCCTCAAGACGGTTTTTATACTGGAACTCCTGCTAAAAAAGTGCTTCTTCCTATCACCCACTTTGGTATATATAATGGATCTTGCACTAAAACAAAGATATTGCACCACTTTCCCCTAAATAAAACAGATCTCTGCAACATCTACTTCATTTTAGTCCAATCAAGGTTGGTGTCTCCAACATCAACGCCATCCCTTCTCTCAAAAATTCTCAATCGTTCCAGATGCAACCATTAGTGATAGTGGATTAAGTGAAAAGGCTCAAAATCCACCCACCTCAGCCTTCTGTAAAACCCCACTACCGCCATTGAACATATTGGCCCCTTTCCGGAATCGTGTGACCAACCTCAAGACACCTACCACTGGCCTCATAGGACCTGAAATCCCAGCTCTGATATTTAAAAAATAAAAATAAAACTTACCTGAACAGAAATGCACGCTTGTCATAAAAACTAAAAAAGAGCGCTAGGCAGCACACTCGTACCCGTAGCTACCAACAAGGGCAGGAAACAGTCAGTGAGTGTAGCCAAGGAAAAAGGAAAAAAAAAAAAAAAAAAAAAGACATCTGCTTTAAAAGCGAAAAACAACAAATTTTGAAAAAAGAATCGCCGTTGCCGGGGATCGAACCCGGGTCACCCGCGTGACAGGCGGGAATACTTACCACTATACTACAACGACTTCGATGGGCACATAAGATAAACTCCTATAAAATAAAGTTTACAAAAAAAGGGGAAACCATAATAATTCTTTTTTCTCATCGAATAATAAAGTATTTTTTAATGAGTTTTTAATTTTTATTTTAATAAAGGGTTTAAAAAAAAATGGGTGAAAAAAAGCTACAATTTTTTTTTTTTTTGGCTTCGGTGAGGATTTTCGATAGTAATCCTGGCATACTCTTTTTGAAAAAGTGGATATCATTATTAAAAAATAATATTTTTTATATACATTCCAGATTTATCTACTTTTTAAAAAAAGAATACGTAGAAACCACATACTCCAAAACTACATATATCATTTCCCAATAACTATATCGATCGCCATATTTGTGTTTATGCTTGTAAACAGGTGCTTGCAAATGTCCACAACCAATTAAGAACAATATTTTCGTTAAAACTCAACGTGGAATAATGCTAATCCTCTGATGCTCATCTCCTGTTTGTATGATTTTTCTGAGATCGAGCTCTATTAGGGAGTACTCCATTTGATAATCATCAAGTATTGAATCAATAGATTTTTTTCAAATTTTTTGGATTTTCTCAAATGAAATAGATTCACTCAGATATGATTGTCAAGGGAGGTGCTGATAGCGTGCTAATCCTTTATCTGTAGGCATGAATTCTGCTGCACACCTACACCATGCATGCTGCATTCCCTAAGCACTTCAATATTATGCCAAACATGTCAGTCTACCCGAGAAAAGCTGCATATACACTTAAATAAATGAATTTGAATTCATTTATTTAATCCAGAGAAGCATATACTTCAGTAATATCTTTCTGTTTACATGCACAGTTCGAGTTTGGTCAATAAGAAACAAACGCGGAACTGAAGAATTCAAAATGCCTATGAGAAACATGAAGCATACAACTCATCACTATTATAGACATCTCATTATAAGAACACTCAATCTCGTATATACCTTCTTCCCTATGAAAAGTATACTGAAAAGAGCTGGCTTACAATGCAAAAGTGGGGTTGAAAAGGCCCCCAAACTCGAGGTTCATTCTTCCACGATTGAGTCCTTTGCTTGGTGGGCTTGCAGCTTTTCAACAGCCAGCAGATTCAATTCCAGTTTGAGATATTGCTGCCGCTTCTCGTAATGTGTTGGGTCTAGTATCTGATCTATCAACAGTATTTTCAAAATTCTCTAGATTGGCATCAATACTAAGATAATCTGTCAGAACCTTTTTCACTCCCATCCCACGATGTGGAATCTTGCTGCTAGTGATGAGTGGTGATCTTTCTCCCTTTCCAGGGCTAAATCGTGTTGATGGTGAAAAGCTTGGTGTAGTGAAAGCTGTTTTATATGGAGAGCTTGAGACAGGCACTGGAAATGATATCGGAATGCTCTCGTGAGCAATCACACCAGCTTTGGTGAGTGATGAGAATTGATCGGATTGCTTGGTGAAGTCATCCACGTATAGCAGATCGTCAATACGTGCTACAATATTGAAGGCCAGGCTCTCCAAAACTCTCGAGTAGCTCTCGAGAATTGATTTCCCAACATCCTGGATGAAAGAATAAGTTTGATCAAATCACTGTTAGAATCGAAATCAATAGGCATTCGTAGTAACACATGATCATAACGGCAAAGAAAAATATACTAACCTTGTTGTATTGGATTTTACTCATATCTAAGGTTGTCTGTGGGAGACCAGGGAATCGCTGCTTCAAGCAAAGTAGTAGCGTTTCTGCTCTTTCTGCTAGCAATTCCCTTTTTTCTGCATCAACCATCAGATCCTTAACCATTTCCCATGATGACTTTGAGTTGGATCGGGTTGCATTATTGGCAGGTTTTGAGTTGGTCCTTTTGTGGAACACAAACATTGAGGCCTCCACTCGATTAGCAACTTCAATAGCTTGATGTTCCGAAGATAAGTCGAGGCAATCAAGTAGACATTCAGGAGAAAATTGATCTGATGAAATATATCGATAAATGATATCTCCCAAGCTGGCTCTTCCATTCTGAAACCAAGTTAAATCAACAATCAACAACCATGTTTCTCTATATATTCCAACACTAGAAATACTGAGACTTTTATACCTTCGGAAGAGCTTCCAAATATGATTCAGGGACTTCCATATCAGCTAAAGCAATGCTGTTGATAGCCATGGCAGCTTTTAAGATTTGATTTGTGCAGTCACGCTTGTGCTGCAACTGCTTTCTTGAATTTTCATGGAGGCCGCCAGGAGGCACTTGGGGCAAAGGCAACCACCACTTCTCCCCTTGGCGCGGAAGTGCTCTTCGGAATGAGGATGACCCATCCACCTCTGGGGCCAGAATACCCTGGTCAACATACCAGAACTCTGTATCGACAAAGCTGTCTAATATTTCCTGCAAAAGGGAGTTGAACTCATAATGACCTCTTAAAACTGGATGTATTTTACAGAGTCACATGTTCTCAAGGTACTTACGAGAAGCATGTTATCCAGTTTACGTAGGGCCGGAAGATTAACATAAAGATCTGAGCGGGGTCTGCAAGTCATGACCTGCATTACAAGGTGAAAACAAGTCAAACCATCCTGCTTCGGTTTGCATTACATAGGTACCAATCAGGTTTTAAAAGGTCATAAACACTATCAGAGTTCATTCAAGCATCCCAAAGAAGCTTAATGCACCATTGTATTTATATGGCGTTTGAAGCAACATGCCCCCTATTTGCGCTACAGCCGGAAGAGAAGGAAAATGGAACCAAAAGTATGATTAACAGTATTTAAAACTTCACATAAAACCGATGGGGCCATCACTTCTCTATGGGAGTTCAGCTTGCCCTCTCTCTACAATTTTATGACCTAAGCATATCCTTAACAATTTTTTTGACCCAAACACTTCATAACTGGGAGAAAGATAGGTTCAATACTTGAATCCCACATCATTAAATTTTGTGTGGACAGTGTGGACTCCAGCATTTAACAGGTTAAGTTTACATGTTGTGTCTGTATCTCTTCCAATTGTAGAAAATGTTTGGGTTATAAAATTGAAGGGAATCTTGAGTCTCCCATAAAGTGGTAGCCAATTTGCAAATTCGTCCAGCATGAGTGCGTAGAAAGAAATGATCCTGCATTGCAATGTGACGGCAGGTTCAAAAATATCATATAGCTTTAGAACATAATGGAATTAGATTTTACCTCGAGTTTGCTGCCATCTGGAAATGTCTGCCAAGAAGGTATCAACTCGACAATGTAATCGCTAACACAAAGAAGCCAATCCATCTCCCTTCGCCACATCCTTTTCTTCTCAGAAGGTAGAGGTTCCAACCTCCAAAGTTGCCCAAAAAGAGTGGCTGCAAAATCAAACGGGAATTGAGCAACAACCTTAAGGATATACAATTCAGTAGTCTTGCCATAAAAATGCATTGCGAACCACTGTAGAAAAGAAGCCAAGAACTATAAGCAATTGGGAATTATTTCATACCACAAAGATTAGTAATGGCATTTGAAACAGCCAATGACGTGCAAACCCCATTTCCACAACCTGACATGTCTTCTCCAAGCAACAATTTTGAAAATCTTTCCTTCATCATTTCAATCTCTATAATCCCAAAATCAAAATCTGTTACTTTAACTATATACAACCAATTCAACATTTTTGTTTGGTACTGAATGAATGTGTCACAGAGAGAGAGAGAGAGAGAGAGAGAGAAACCTGATATTTCTGAACCTTGTTTTTCGAATACTCTATCGCCCGACTGGGGTTTCCCCTCAGCTTCATTACCATTGGTGCTGGTGCAAAAAGATACTTCAACTTTCTGAATAGGCCAACCCAATGAAGTTGGAGAAGATGACTCGGAGCTGCTATGACTCTGTTTCTCATGGCCTGTCGTCTCAGACGTTAAAATATCAGAGCTCGAACTGCTCTCACGGAGTTCTTCAACCAAATACGCAAATGCATCATCCTGACTAAAGTTTTCCTTGCACTGTTTGTTTCCTTCTTCAATGCCTTCATTATTTTTAGTCAAAACCTCCATTACAGCTTTCCCTTCTTCAACAAGACCGGGCGAAGCACAAAAAACAGAGTTGTTTACCACCGTACCATTATACCGAAGCCCTCTACAGCAAAATCCTTTTGAGAAACTAACTCTGCAATAGAAATTCCGGAGAGACTTTGATACCCAAAACCTTATAACGCAAAACGGGTTCCGGTTATCAAAGCTTGTGAACCTTACCAATGGCAGACAAAGCTTGAGGTGCTGATTTTGCTGCTGAGTTCCTTCTCTTTCTTGTTGTTGGTTGAAAGCTGTATCCATAAGGTTTCAACCATGTCGAAAGGTGAAGGGATACATTGTAAAATATGGAGAGATTGGTGATATTCTACCTTTAGAGGAGGTTTGTGTTTGTGGCGTATACTTATATGTGCAGGGTGAAGGCAGTTATGATTACTGAAGCTTGCTGAAGCACATGATGTGAAAGTGACATGAGGAGCCTCTTCTCTCATCCAATTACATTTAATAAGCCTCCATACCCCACCATTTTACCTCTGATTTTAAAGGAGACAAGAAAGTACCACTCTGTCTCTATCCCACACAGACACAGCTTTGCTTTGGTTTGCTTAAACAAGGCTTTTAACATGATAGGTTTGTTAAATTATTCCAAGTTCTGTATGAAAAACATAATAAACTAAGGTCATGGGAGTCGTGTAAGCGACGGATCTGTCAATGATGGCCACCATTTCATGATGCTCGTAACCTCTTCAAAGGCTTTTGATTAAAAGATGAATGACTAGATTATCCTTCCTTGCCTAGGCATTACCAAACCACCCGTGATTTTTCATTTCATTACATGCTTAGGTTAGTTACGTCTTCTACTTTTACTATGCTCCCGCTCCACTTTGTCTGTAATTTTATGTATTTTGCAAGTCATCTTTAGATTCTTTACAGGATGTGAAAAGTGAAAACCAAGCAGGGTAACAGGGACAGTGCATTATTTACAATCTTTATCTGTCCAAGGTTAAGAAAATATGAATAGGAGATTCTGTGTGAGGGATGAGAACGCATCTTTGTTTCAAAACAGAGCGTGACTCAGTACCAATAATGGTTTTCTTTTTATTTTTATTTTTATTTTTATTTTTTATTTTTTATTTTTTATTTTTTTTAAATCATCAAAGATAGTATCTTTATTCTGTAACACCTAACATAGATAATAAAAAGAAAAACAAAATGACAAGGGAATGAATATTATTGGTACTGAGCAACCACATGAGTTTGATAGTCCTAAATAAGTAAGGATAACCTAAGACATGACCAAGGGGATAGTTGTACATATTTGTCCTTGTCTTTCAGCGATGAAGCAAGGTAGGAATCAAAAGAATCCTCGGCCCGTGTTCTTTTATTTTCTTAGTAATCATGTCTCGTGGGACATCATCTTAGGTTTTCAATTTGCAATTTGGAGACGCAAAGTTATCTGATTCCTTGATCCATAAAAGTCCTGTCTTTCAGAGATGGCTTCTCCTACATATGTTTTTCATATTCTTTACTGATAACCCCACGACTCGAGTACAGAATTTAAATGTATGTTCTTTACTCAACTTTCGTTGGTTCCGCGCCATGGCCCATAGTTTTTAATTTAAGGATGCTTCTCAGGCACAAAAGAAAACATCTGATCTTGAAGAATATTGCAGACTACGGTGACCAATATTTGCAGGCTATATTTTAATTAGTAATGATCAGTAAAACAATTCGGATTTACTTCAAAGGAAGATGATCTTTTCCCACAAATCAACGACTTAGACAACAATTAATAATGATAAGAAAAATCATATTCGTTTTCGAACGAGGAACAGTTTCATACATTTGAGCTTTCGTCACTTCCCATGCAAGGCTAATTTTATACTTTGATGATATTGCCGGTAGTTCCAACTTCCAACCCAAAATGAAGATAAAGGTTACCTCCAACGGCTACCAACTGGTTTGGTCGATGTTGACTTCCAATTTGAAAGCCCTTAGAGGGAATTGGAAAGGAAAGGTTACTGAATTCTCATGCTGTTATTCCTGCTTTAGTAATTAAAGCCACTGCACTGCGTATGTACATGCTACTTTAGTTGGTTTTGAATTGTTTGAATTATTTCTTTTCAAAAAGTTCATATTATTATTATTATTATTATTATTCACCATGACATGTCTTTCCCCTTAACCCCCGCTCCCCATTTCAATTTTTGAATGCTGAGAGCCTTAAAAGACCAGGCACTTTTCTTGCCAGTAAGATGTAAAAAATGCGTTTTAATTGCCATAATTTGTGTAGGATTGTACGGGCGAAAGTCTGGTACTGTAGTGTTTAATGTGAAACTTACAGATATCTATCTATATTCGCTCAAAGGCCTGAAAGAAGTAAATGAGAAACGGTAGAACCGAGTGCTGTTTTGAGATTTGAATATCAGTTCAAATTCAAAGAGACACGAAAATATATAGCCTTTGCCCGCTAGGATTGGTGCAGCAAACACATGCAGCACGTCATGCTAGCTCCATTTTTTAGGCCCGTGTGCTGCTGCCCAGAAGGCCAGAACACTCCCCGGTTATGACAAATCCGATAAAGAAAACATCTTTTAAAAAATAATCTAGTTTTAATTTCCATGTGTCAAAATAAATGGAAAAAAAGTATAAAATATATGAAAATAAATAGATAACAAAGATAAATTACAGTATTTGAAGGTAGTGGAAGAGGTAATTTCCCTGTATCTTGGAGAGGAAAGGAAAACTATACCATGGTCTTAGGGGTGAAGGGAAAGGATCATTCCCTCAAGGAAACCGGCCCCATATCTCAAGAGTCAAGATGGCTCCGTCACTTTTAGGCAGTCTGGTCTGGGCCACTCAGAGGTGGCCGGACTAGGTATCCATTTTTATGTTTTTTAGTTGTTTATGTAAGTAATGGCGTGGCCCGGCCCATTTAACAGTTCGCTAATGACTTCTTGACGACAGAACGTAAAATCACAATATTAACTAAAATCCTAAATATTTCTCATAAATAAAAGTAGGCAGGAGAGTAATTTGATTTCGGAGCAAATTAACCATGAGATTGTTTTCATATTTATTAATCCATAAATTAAAAAAAATTCAATTCTCTTAATTAAATAACAATTAATGATTACTTCATAATATTAGTAACAATTATTCTTAAGGATGTGTTCCACACCAACAATGACTCACTCAAAAAATAGCAGTATAACGATTATCCCAATTGCAAGAGAGTGTCGCAAAATAATTATGAATAAAAATTCATATATCTTCTTTTTGAGAAAAGTTGTTTAAAATCAAAACACGTGTAAAATAGTGAAGATATTTACAAAGAAAAAATAAAAGTAATGATATGTACAATGAATAAAAGAGTGTAACGGAAATGAAAAAAGCACCGGCGGTGGACCAAATTCATTTTTTTAGATTTTTTAGTGTTGCAAAGAATAGTAAAAGACTAAGATGCAAAACAATAAACTAATAACTAAACTAAACTTGCTGAAATTAATTAACCAAAGGGCAACTTATTAAACTAATTTAATTAACAGCACATTAAATATTAAATCTGAAACTAGCTAAACACCAAATTATAAAACAAGCTAACTAATCAACATTAAGCAAGAAAAACAGGAAATTAACTCTAAATTACCCACCTACTAACCCACAAAAATTGCCAAACTAATTGCAAGACTCAAAATTAATTAAGCTAAGCTAAGCAAAGTGAAATTACAGAAAATTAAACAAAGTGAAATCTAACAATCAAGAAACCAACTAAGATAAGCAATCTTAATAGAAAATTAATTATCAAAACTGAAATTAATTAAAGTCTAATTAACCCTTAATAAATCTAATATTTAATAGAACTAAGAGATTAGCAAAACTAAACTAAGAATTAAGTTAGACTAGAAAATAAATTATGTAATGTGAGCTAGAAAACTGAAAAGTACCAAAATCAAGATTTTAGGATTTAATCTTGTATTCAAATCATAAATTATCAAAATCAATCCATAACCATGCTAATACCTATCTAATGGAAGTTTAAAGGAGTAAGAAAAACAACTAACATCAAGTTTAATGAGTAGGAAATATAATGCCCAAATCAAATGGTTCTAAGACAAAAATCTAAAAAAATATACTATAAACTTTAAACTAAAATTAAATAAAAAGTAAAAAATGAAAAGAGTAAGCCAGACAGCTGGAGATGGAGGTGGCAAGCAGTGAAGGAAGGCTCAGTAGCGACAATTGGACCCCTCAAGGTTCTTCAAGCTGGCAGCTGCGACGCTAGAACTTACTTTTCGCATGTGTGTGCGCATCCAAAACCATAAAGCCCCTCTTTTGTTTTCATGTGTTTTTTTTTATAGTAATGTTACATATAATCACTTTTGTATACTTCACGTACATTTTATTGATATAATTGATTGGATTAATTTTTTTAATATATAATTAGTTATATCAATAAAGTACACAAAAGAGTATAATGTCACTCCACATTTTTCTTCTTCTTTTTTTGTCTTGAGTGTGTGATTACTAAGAAAGGAAAAATATAGTTACAAGCACAATTGTGCACTAATCTGTGCACCAATGTGATGTGATTGGTCAAAAAGTAAATTTTATTGAAAAGAGTGTTAATTTAAATTTTAAATATGAATAAATCAGTATTAATATACAAATTAATGTCCGACTATATTTGTATGTAGCAAAGCTCACTAAGAAAACCAAGCTAAAAAGTCTCCTGGGTTCCGCGTGTATTTTGAAAAGAAGCCAAAACAAAATTTTGCGTTTTGCTCCTTCGGTTCCTTTGAGAATAATCCCGTGTGTGCTTGTTGAGAGGAAGGCCCATAGCAGCACGTTGTTGACCTTTTTGACTTTTCCCTTTCCTAATGCTGTTGCTTTTCTTGACATGAAGAAGAAATAGAAATCAGAAAAAAAAAAAAAAAAAAAAAAAAAAAAAAGAAGGAAAAATATAATATCAAAGATGTGTTGTGTATGTGAAAACATATTATCTAATTAAATCATAAATTATAAAATTAAGCATAAACTATATTATTAATCAATTTTAAATCACAACTTGAATTTAAGCCTCTTAATCATTTTTTATCTAAAACTAATAATATTAATATCATGAAATATTTGAAATATATTAGTTCTAGATATATAAAATATACAATAATACATCTCAATCAACCAACAATACGGATGACTTGCAACGAAATGAGAGAGTTGCACGAGGTGTCCAGTTGAACTCCAATGTCTAAGTTAGAGAGAAGTGATCTCAATATAAGTATATAAATTAGTATAATAAATGTGTTATCTTTAGATGTTATTTATAGGAGCAAGATGATGACAATAACAACTAATCTCTAACATTTATCTTGAAGACTCTCTATATAAAGTGGAGTGGTTACCTCCCTGATTAATCGGATGTGTTATCTATTCTCATTATATATAATGCATATCAATAAGACCAATCCTTGAGCTCGTAGATTAGTCTCTAGCTCCTTAGACTTAGGCATTTTAATACATGAGCTTGTTCCTTTGAGCCCTAAATACCCCTTCCACTTAGCCTGGTTTAAACGATGAGTTGAGATGAGTTGAAAGTTGAATAAAATATTATTAGAATATTATTTTTTAATATTATTATTATTTCGAGATTTGAAAAAATTGAATTATTTATTATATTTTGTATTGGAAGTTAGAAAAATTATAATAATTAAATAAGATGAGTTAGTTTGAGTTGAATTGAGCCTCGTAACCAAACACTGCCCTATTCTTCCACTTATTTACATTTCTGTATTTGTATATATTAAACCTATATAAACGAGAGAAGTGCTAGAATATAGGTTAAATGATTGAGCCGATTTTTAGTCGACTTTAAACATATATAAATGGTGAGTTTACTCACTAATTTGTCTAAGTAATTAATACCCGCCATGCATGCAAAAACCAGAATTGGGAATTCCGTTGATGTTGCGTTTATAGAATTCCTTAATTTAAAGTATACTTAAATTATAAATCCAGTTAAGAATATTTAACGTACGTACATCAGCCAAAATCCAATTAAAAACAATAAGTAGAGAATTAAAAATGATTATTATGCTTTTAAAATTGATTAGATTGATAAGTGAAGCAACAACGCGCGTCGCTTTTGAATCAAACGACCTATGCCACCTTGAGCCTTTTACTCGTATAAACCCAGCTCAATCTGTGAAATCGTAGTCAACCACCATATTTGGCATGCATTCACCACTTCCTTAATTTTAAACTGTAACTTTCATGTGTATATCATTCAAAAATTTCATAAGATTTGCGAGTTTTGCTGCATTTTATTAAGAGAAATGATATTTGCAGTCGTGATTGTGCAAGCGGCGTGCAATCGTTTTGAAAAAAATGAATTAATATGAGACCTATATGAAAAAAAATTAACTTTTTAATCGTGGACCTCACTCTTTTCAAAGCGATTGCGCGGCGTTTGCAATTCTACGACTGTATGTAGCATTGCTCTTTTATTAATTAGTTGGTCGTGGTTGAATTGATTATAATAAGAATTTTGTTACATACAATCACTTTTATTTATTTCTTTAATTTGAATTTTACTGATGTAATTAGTCAAAATTTTTATTTTATATTAAAAAAATGACGCAACCAATCACATTAATAAAATTCGTAAATGGTACACAAAAATAATTTTTGTTAATATAATAAATGGGTAATAAAATTAATTTACTACCCATATATATATATATATATATGTAGCTACTACCCACGTAACAAGTTTAAATTAATTTACAACTCGGATATATTATAACATTATTCAATCGAACAAGGTCCCATCGTGCCATTAATGACAAAGTTAATTTGTTTGTATTCCTTAATCCTTGCTGAGGTAAGGAAGGACGCAAGACATGAATTGGTTTTCGTTGCATAGCTTGTTTCCCAAGTATATTACTCCAATTCATGTACCGGCAACTACTGCCACCTACCTACATTGAAAATTATTGGGACTGTAGAACCTTATTGGCCAAGTAACCGTTGAGATATATGGCTTGGCTTTATCTATAAAATGGGATCAAGAGTCCCAGAAGAGGAGCATCTGAAAACTCAGCATTATTGACTTGGATTAATTCCGAAGATCTAAGTTCCATTATGGCCGAAGAAGTCTTGCTGTTTGGTGTGTGGGGAAGCCCTTTTAGTCGAAGAGTAGAGATGGCTCTAAAACTGAAAGGAATCCAATACAAATATTTTGAAGAAGACTTAACCAACAAGAGTCCTACCCTTCTCAAATACAACCCCATTCACAAGAAAATTCCGGTCCTGGTACACAATGGAAAGCCTATAGCTGAGTCCCAGGTTATTCTCGAATACATCGATGAGACCTGGAAAGGCTATCCCATATTTCCCAAAGATCCCTACGAGAGAGCCAACGCACGTTTCTGGGCCAAATTCATTGACGAAAAGGTAGTTTATATATATCTTTCTTCCTTGTTGGAATGTTAATTGTGCTGTTATATATTAAAAATATTCTCTAATTTAATTCTGTACTTTTGCAGTGTTTGCCTGGGATATTCAATGCTTGCTGGGGTGAAGAGAAACAGCATGAGAATGCTGTAAAAGAAGCATGTGAACTTCTAAAGCATCTGGAAAACGAGATCGGAGAAAAGAAGTATTTTGGAGGAGAGGCGATTGGATTTCTAGACATTGTTGCTAACTTCATAGGGTTTTGGTTAGGAATATTTGAAGAAGCTTCAGGTACAAAGTTGTTGACAAGAGAGGAATTTCCCAAACTTAGCAACTGGGTTGGTGTGTTCGTGAGCAGCAGTGGCATCAAAGAAAATCTTCCTCCGGCCAGAGACAAATTAATCGCCTACTTTCGAAGTCAATTTGGGACAGGAAGTACCGATGCCACCAAATAGAAGAAGAAGAAGAAGAAGAGCACTTCGTCCGTAACATGCACTCGCAGTTAGTGAAAGAATTATATTTCTATATGTATTTCATGTAATGTAATCTATCTGTACGTGCGTCATAAATAAGTACTTGTGTACGGCTTGTTATTTTCATGTAATTATATTTCGTTATCATGTCCTTTTAATTGCCATAATTTGTGTAGGTTGTACGGGCGAATGTCTGTTACTATCGTGTTTAATATGAAACTTACAGATATCTATTCATATTCGCTCAAAGTCCTAAAGAAGTAAATGAGAAACCGAGTGCTGTTTTGAGATTTTTTTTTTTTTTTTGTTTTTTTAATCAAGTGGATATTATATAGATCTAGCTCTTTTACAAATTACACAATAGGTGGATCTTTTCCACTATGAAATTATAATAAACAAGTAGGGATTTGGATTAAAGGGAGATCCACTACAACAAATAGGTTTATTTTCGGGTAAAAATAGTTGTCCAAAAGTCACCAGAAATAATCTAATATTCGCCGCAAATACTTATTTCCGACTAAAAATAATTGTCCGAAAGTCGTCACAAATTTTGAGCCAAGAAAGATTTTTCCCAACTACTCTGGTAATTAACAGTCATATTTACTATTTTTATTGACATTTAGTCGCCGGAAATAGTATAAATATTCGCCACAAAAATATCTGGCAACCGCGATTCATAAATTTTTTTTACGATTTTTTTTCATTATATTGGTTTTTATCCACTCATATAAAATGAGCTTCTTTTCCTTATTCAAAGTAAATAAAATGTGTCTTTTTCTCACAAGCATTCAAGAATTAATTAAAATTTTATAGATTTCATTTCCAGCAAATAAAATTTTTCTTGGCCAACAATAAATTTCTTCAATAGCATGAGATCAATTTGGCATTTTTTCTAAATATTACTCATTATCTCATTACAAAGATACATATATGTATATATAGTATCCATGGAAAATCCAACTATTCTAAGAGTCAAGTGCCTAAGAAAACCACTCAAAAGAGTATTAAGCTATTTCTTCTTCCACCTCTTTAGAAGGGAGGGAAGGAGGCTCAAACATGATAAAAGTCCTATAAGTTGAGATTACAACGAGAACAATGAAACACCAAAGAGCCAAGACATGGAGAACTAAAGCTAGCTTCATTCTATTGCAAAACCTTCCGTAGGAACTACAGGCTTGAGAAAACTCCAAACTGTAAAGAGCATAATACTCCTGCAATATAAAAAAGCATACAATATCAATTAACAACAGCCAAAGATAAGAAAGTTATCAAAGTTACATCATACAATGCAATACATGTACATTCTGGCATCTCTTAAGCTCCTCCTCGTCCACGATATACTCATGCATCACCCAGTCAGTTCGCTCCCCAATTGGTGTACGCCTCCTATAGAAAACCAAGGTCTTTGTTACTCCCAGTACTATCCGAGAGTTGCAGGTAAAACAAAGCTAGAAAGTAGTTAAAACCCAACAAAGATCAGTTCCTTCAAGAACTTTCAACTCCACTTTCAAGAATCAATAATAGCCGATGGGAATAAACAAACCAGAAAATTATTACATGGACAATATAGATAACCCAAATCAATCGATTTCAAGCCTGAAGAGCTGAACTTGTTAAATTTTTTTTTTCAATTAAAAAACACCAAAAAACAGAACCATCACTTGTATACATTCTAGGTCTAGAAAATGAAAAAACGGATGCTAATGGTAAACATTCAGCAAATCCCTTTTGATGTGAATCATAACAATCAACTAGTATTTTTACACTTAGCTACAAAAAAAAAAAAAAAACGTACAAATAGCTTAAACCCCTACTAGAAACCAATCTAATACTTACTGTCAAACAACAAACCACATATATAGATCAACCAACCTAGAGGCATGTCTGAATCAAAAAGTACATGTAATGAAATTAAAAAGAAATATATACCATCAAATACATGAAACAAGATATAGTCAATTGCCCAACATATATGTCAAACCAAAACCAGTAAATCAATGAAATTTTGAACAAAACCCAACTAAACCAGACTAAGCACACAAATTGATTATTGTTTCCTCAATTGAGAAAACTCTAATCGGTTGTAGGAACACACAGGTCAAAGTTCACAGATGCTCCATTAGCATTGGTTAACCCAAATTACAAAAGAAATCCCCATGACTACTATAATTTACAAAATCCATATATACCTTGGTTGCAGCTTCAAGAACAGTTTCCATGAAAACCAACTAAATTGTTTTTAAATATACTATCTGCATAAAACCAAAGTTACAATCACATAAACAAAAACAACAATATAAATATATCTATTTTGTGCCATTTGAGATGCAAGTAGTACAACAAGAAAATGCCTTATAGAAGTCGCAAACTCACATTTGCAGTACTCAAACTTAACTCCTTAACTCTTTTAGCATATTCCATAGATCTAAATTTATCAGTGATTTGCATCCAACTCTTGTCCATCTAGAAACAAGTAGGGTTGGAAAAGTTGTTTAGTAAGAAATAAATGTGCCAAAGGATATGTCCATAAGCCTATGACCACACTTCTTTTATATACGAGGACCCATAAATTAATATGAATAGGCCGTTAGAAGAATTATTTCAGAATGACTCCAAAGACAACCAGAACAGGACGTTTTTCAAATAACTAAAATAAAAACAAAACATACACAACTCTAGCCAATTAGGCACTATTAGTAGTAGTAGTACTGATATAAGTGGTGCATGCAATTCCTAGCTAGGAAACGAGTGGATTCCTATAACAAATTATAACACAACTCCAGTCAAAATTGTAAAGTAATTAAGAATTATGCCAGATTCAGATTAAACCAAACATGCAAAAGTTATAACCAATACCTAAACTGGAATACCCAGGAAAAAAAGAAAAAAAAGGTTGCTATAATCAAAGATTGAGAATGCGAACCTCAAAATTTTGGCTATCTGAAAACTGATGATGAAATCCTTTGCTAGTGAGCGATGTAGCACACTTTTAGCAGTTGAATCTGTTAAAATGGGGCAAATTTCCATAAGCAGTTGTTTCGGAAAAGATGAAAATTTAATAGTTTGGTGCTTATATATATATTGCAAAAAGAATAATAGTTTACTGTCAAATTTCGCATGCATTGAACATACTTGAGCATAAAGAAGAAGAGCCAATAACATAATTACAAACTGAAACTACAAGAGATTTAGGGAATAGAGTATATCCTCACATCTTTGTTTGCATTCACATGCAGAATTCGACGAAGTAGGTAATGTAGGCGGCTGGTTTTAACTCAAATTCTGGGTAAAAATGATAATATCATGTTACTCATGATATCCATCCATAGAGCAATTTAACTCAAGAAGCTAGAATTGTTGAGGTAGCAAAGTCAATATGCTTATCACATTAAACAAGGCCAAACTGTTAATTAATCTTAGCGAGTCTCAGGCAACTGGAAAGTCAAGAGAAGAGTAAATGGAATTCTGATTGAAATACAAGCAGGGAAGGGATTTTTTTTTTCTTTATTGAGTAAAGTTAGTGACATGTTTAAATGATGTCTAAACCAATAAATTTATACATAGACCATTTGTTTACAAACTTCATTGAATTAAGTTTTTTTCATAATGAAAAATGAAGTCAGAATTGATGATTGGTAGTGTATTAGGATCAAAACAAATCCAGCAAATGTAAATGAAGTAAACTCCTTGTGAATAGGAACATAAGACCTCACATTGGACATGAACGATCAATTATATAAGGTACTTAGTGATTACCTACAAAAAAGAAAAAGTCATCATGGTTTATATTTCTTTGTCCATGCAATAAGAATCTATTATTGACCAGGGGAAACTAACGAGTGCATTACCTCTTTTGCCATCCATATCAACTGTATATCACTATGAATTCATAGGTTATATATAGTTGATATTGCAATTGCCCGTGGTGGATTAGTTGTTGAGGCTGTGTTGTGTTTCCGGGACACCCATGGCTCATCACAAGGTCAATTAAAAACTCACAGTTCTCATCTGAGTTTTGTGAGTGATTGTTTCAAATATGAAACTTGTGCAACACCTCGTGACTTTGAAATTTATGCTCCAGATGCTTCTTTTGAGGATCCGCTCATGTGTGCTAAAGGGTTGGTATTGTTTTTTATATTTCATATTCTATATTGAAGACAAATATGAGCTGGGTGATATATGCCCAAAACTTTGCTATTGAGTGGATACCATGCAAGCTGAAAAACTCACAAATTATATTCCATGACAGTAAAGTTATATGGTGCCTTCAGTTTTTTGTCGTGTGGACCCTGTTAACAGCTAGAAAGTTTTCTGAAAGCCATGGAATGGTGATGGATGATAAGGGTCCTTACCTAGCTTTTGGGAATGCTTATTAGCATTCATCTAAATAGATATAATCTTAGTGTTCCATTTGGTTTACTCGAAGTGTCTAAAATGTTGTTGTTGCTCGGAGGAGCTGCATATCATTTTGTTAGAGATTTTGAAAGCTATATATTGTTGTTGTGCCTCTGCTGTTTTGGCTGTATATCTAGTGTTGCAATCACAACCATATTCGTGATCCATTTTTGGACCCTATTTGTATACTTCCTAATTGGTTGAAGAAGCTACTTTTTGGTGAACTTCATAATTTTAGTCCATTTGTGAATTGTCTCTACTAAAATTGAGAAAATATTTGTGCATGTAGAAACAAGAGAAATTAGTTCAACCTATTACTTGATGAGGTAGAATAAAATTCTTCTCTATTTTTGGTTTAGGCAATTCAATTTCTATTATAGTTTCTACTATAGATTTAGTTCTATCATTTCTTTTACTTGAATCCCTTTTCAATAGGTTTAAACCCTCCATTTTATACTTCAAACCATTAGAAATTAGTGTTTGTTTGTGAGCCACCTTCTCAAGCTTAAACCAACGTGAACAACCATAGATTACACCAAACCAGTAAAATCTGCAACAGTGAACTAACAACCTATTTCACCTCGACATTTCAAGATCGAGTTGAAAAAGAAATTCCAAAAGCAAAAATTGAAGAGCAAGAACAATAGAATGAAGAAATTTTTATGCGAAGTGGTGTATAATATGGACTAACTAAGCTGACAGAGTAGTGCTTTTTTCTAGTAATATTTGTGGTTCAAAATAAAGTCGTTCAACAGACAGCACAATTAGAAGAAACTGAATGTCTTGAATCCAGGTGAGAATTAGAGAGGGAGAGAGAGAGAGAGCATAATTGATAAAGTTAGAGAAGAAACTGACTGGCGTCGACAAGAAGACGGTGTCGGTGGCAACGATCGAAAATTCTCGTGAGAATGTTAAATAGAGAGAGAGAGAGAGAGAGAGAGAGAGAGAGAGAGGGAAAGTGGGGAAATTACGGGAGAAGAAGTGATTTAAAAGACTTATTACAGCGACTAGAAGTCGCGATAATAAGTCAAGTTTAAGCGGCTTGAGAAATTGTGGCAAATTTTGTCGCTGCAATAAGTTATTAAAACGACCTACTAAATACGAAACAAAGTTGTATTTGGCAAGCATATTTCCGATGACCAAAACTCGCGGGAAAATTTATTTAATTCCAACTCCATTTCCAGATAGCCACAAGATTTCAATTGAAATAGAAATATGAGTTATTTACGGCTATATTAGTGTTGCCGGAAATAAAAATAGCCCAATATGATTTCTTTCTTTTTTGCAGTGAGATTTCTATAGACTTTCGTTGCTGCAACCCACTGCACTAGATTATGTACGTATCGATTTGCAAATTGATGAATTTTCCTTGCTTTCCAACTTGTAAAGGATTTTAAAAGATATTTGATGTCATTGATGATGGGGTTTAGAATCCAGTCTTGGATAGTAGAGGAATTTATAATGGCTTGTATTACCATAATAGAATCTCCTTCAAGAATTATATTCTTTAGTTTCATTCTTTCAGCTTCTTGAATGGCCATAAGTGCTGCTTTGGCTTCCCCTGTGTTCAGATGGGAGCTATGAATCCAGTCTGTTTTGGCAAAGAGAGTTGTCCCTATAGCATCTCAACCTAATGCGGAGATTGTTGTATCCTGTTCCCTCACGGCTACATCAAAAGACACTATCTTGGATTCTGATGGATCTTGTTGTCTTTCTTCAGTTGACAAGAATTCATCAAATGGCAAATAATCATCTTTCATTGTCCAAGCTCTTATATGATCCTAAAATTTTTTTTTGAACTGATTCCACAAATTTGAGGGGAGTAGATTGAATTTGTTCATGGATGACTTTATTTCTTTGGAACCAATGAGAGTCCATGGCGATGCAACCAAAGATTTGAAAATTTTGATGTTCAGACTTTGGGATTTTAAGAAACTTGTTTGGATTGATGATGTTTTTTATCCAATCATGAATTGGTTATTGCAAGAAAATGGTTATATCAATAGGCCACCTAGAATGTCTCCACACAATTTTGGAAAAAATGCAGTTTAAGAACATGTGGGTAAGGTTTTCCAATTCTGCTTTGAAAAGAGGACATAAAACCTATTCTTCTTCTAGAGGAATGACTCTATGAATTAGCACATTTGTGGGAAGAATACTGTTACAAATTTTCCAAAGGAGTTTTAGCCGGTCTTGGATTTTTAGTTTCCAGTTGATTGAGTTGTTTAACGTGAGATGATTTGAATTTTGTTTCACAAGAGCAGCATAAGCTGACTTGAATGAGAAATTCCCTAACGAATGATGGAGCCATTTGATTTTGTCAGGGATTGAGTGGATATTATGGGTGGCTAAGGAAGTTTTTTGGATTTCTCTTGTGGTATATTCAGAGAAAAGAGTGTTGAGAAGTAAAATGTTCCATCTTTTTGGTTTTTCAAGGATGAGCTCCAAGACTGTAGTATTCTAATCAATAGTAGAGATGGTTGGATTTGGAAAGTGTTTTAGTGAAGGCAAAGTAGGAATTCAAAGGTCCTGCCACACATTCATTGTAGTCCATTGTTGACTTGAAAACAACTACTATTCATTAGAAAATCTCTTTTCTTAAGGATACAATTTCAGAACCAAGAATCATGGGATTTTGAGGTGATGTTGGCAAAGGAATTGGATTTGAGGTATTTTTTGGAAAACACTTCCTTCCAAATATTGTTTAAGTCATTCATAAAAACCCGAGCACATTTAGAGATCAGAGTCGAATTAAAGAGATTCATTTGTTTCAAGCCCAGACCTCCTATAGATTTTGGAGTGCGAATTTCTTTCCAGGATTTTGGGGTGAATCTTTTCATTTCAGGGTTGTCCACGCCCCACCAAAATCTTTGAAAGATGGAATCAAGGTGTCTAGTGATGGATTTTGATTGTAAGTTGGTAGCCATTGTATAACTAGGGATAGCGCTTGCTACAGCTCTGATGAGGACAATTTTTACAGCTTGTAAAAGGATTTTTGCTTTCCAACCTTGGAATTTTGACTAAATTTTTTTGATAAAATCATTGTGGAATTTGGAAGATTTGACGCCTCAAATGAGGGGTATCCCTAGATAATTGATGCAAGCAAGGGAAATTCTAAAACCAAAGATGTTTTTTCAATGTCAATCTTTATACCTGGGGTGGTATTGGTGCTAAAGTGTAGGGAAGATTTTCTTTGATTAATCCTTTGTCCCGATCAAGAGTTATAGGCTTCAAGAAATTTAGAGAAAGCTTGGGCATTTTGAATTTAAGCCTCTCCAAATTAAATTAGGTCATTTGCAAAGAGGAGATGAGAGATTGGAGGGCCATCTTTAGAGATTCTTATGCCTTTCACAATATTATGATTCTCTCTTCTGAAGATGAGTAGGGAAAAGGCTTCGCTTCCCAGAATAAAAAGGAAATGGGACAAAGGGTTGCCCTACCTAAGGCCCCTGGTTGGATGAAAAAAATCTTGGGGGGATCCTTTGATAAGAATGGAATAACAGATCAAGGTGATGCATTCTCTGATCCAATTGATCCAACGCTGGCTAAAACCAGCATGATGCATGACATAAAAAAGGAATGACCATTCCATGGAGTCAAAAGCTTTTGCCATGTCAATTTTGATTGCCATATAGTCCAAGTGGCCTTGCCTTTTTTTCATATTGTAAAAACTTTCCCTAACCAGAATGGTGTTATCTTGGATAAGACGACCAGGGAGAAAGGTAGATTGACATGGGGAGATGATGCTGGGGAGAATAGATTTAAGTCTATTGGCAAGAATCTTGGCAATAATTTTATAACAAACATTTGAAAGACTAATTGGCCTAAATTGATGCACATCATTAGGATTCTCAATTTTTGGGATCATAGCCAGGTTGGTGTGATTGAGTTTTTTGATGAGTTTACCGTGAATAAAGAAATTTTGAACGACAGTAATTAAATCAACTTTAATCACTTCCCAATAAGTTTTTCAGAAAAGAAATGTAGAGTCGTTTGGGCCAGGAGCTATGGAATTGTGGAGTTTTCGGACAATCAAAATGATATCCTCTTAAGATGAAATAGCACAAAGCAGACTATTTTATTGCTTTGTGATCTTTTTAGGAAACAAATTGTCCAAGTTCTCAGGGGAGAAGGTTGGATGGAGGTGTAAATATTTTGAAAATGTTCTTGTATCTTAGAAATGATAAGGGAAGGATCCGATGTCCATTGGTTTCTCCCAATTTTTAG